>NW_027526422.1:112340913-112876974 GCF_048455015.1 Haemaphysalis longicornis
TCTAAAATGGAGACTGTGCATACAGTCAGGCTATGCCTATGTTACAACAACAACAAACAAACAAACAAACAAAAAAGTGGAGGGGGAGCGAGAGAGAGAAAAAGGGGTCGTGTTAACAATGCAGCGTTCAAGGTTGCACCATGACCGGTCAACGTATGCCGCTTGGGCTGCAACTTGGGAGCGAGAGAGAGAAAAAGGGGTCGTGTTAACAATGCAGCGTTCAAGGTTGCACCATGACGGGTCAACGTATGCCGCGCGACCCCTTTTCTCTCTTTTGCTCCCCCCCCTCTTTTTTGTTTGTTTGTTGTTGTAACATAGGCGTAGCCTGACTGTATGCACACTCTCCATTTCCGAAACATTTTCCGCTCCTTCTCACAGTTTTATGCAAACTATATAAGAAATGTGTTCGAAATGTTTCCGACAGCCAAATCATGTAAATTTACTCTGATGAAGGCAAGTCTCGTTGCCGCTACGTAAGTAAACATTGTTTGTTATTGTTCTTGCTGTGTATCCGACTCTTTACTTATACTATTTCTGCGCGCTTTGTGAGTTTATCTTTCTCTAGATTTATATATATATATATATATATATATATATATATATATATATATATATATATATAGTCGAACAAAAGAAGTTTCCAATGGTCCAGAAAAAATGTCAAAAAGTAGAGTCCGACGCAAGTCTCAAAAAACAAAAACAAACATGCTTACTAACGTTTCGACTGGTGGTCCAGTCTTCATCGGAGTAACATTTACAGTACACTGCAGAACGCTTTTATAGGTGCGTGTGGAGAGAGGAGGAAGTTGCGCTACAGTGCGCCCTCTTTGAAAGAAATCATACGTCATCATTCAGCAAAACAAGAAAAAACGCAAGACATACACATGAGAGGGAATGCACTGCCCTCCCTCTTTTTTGGGAGAAAAGGTGCGCTACAATGCGCCCTGTTTAAAAGTAGTTATTGGCAGCAAAACAAGCAAAACAAGAAAAAACGCAAGACATACACATGAGAGGGAATGCACTGCCCTCCCTCTTTTTTGGGAGAAAAGGTGCGCTACAATGCGCCCTGTTTAAAAGTAGTTATTGGCAAGTGGTACAACAAAGAGAAAAGGAAAATGCAAAGGGGCGTCTAGGAAGGAGGTAAATTGGCGCCTCTCCTCATAGGAATTAACAGAAGAAGCGGGGGCGGGGAAGAGAAAGGAGTAAAGGCGGCAGAACGAGATAAGGAAGTGGGGAACGCGCGTCAGCACGTCATCGCTTTTCGTCTTAGGAATGTGTCAACAGAAGAAGCGGGGTGAAAGCGGCAGAACGAGATAAGGAACTGGGGAGCACGCGTCAGCGCGCCTTCGCTTTTCGTCTTAGGAATGTGTCACGTGAAGTCGGCGCTATGTGGCTAAGCCGGCGCTAAGAGGCTAATTGAGTGAACCTGGAGGGATAAAGCCGGCGCTGGTATGCCTAAAAAGAGGATTGGTCACGCAAGAAGCGAACGGAAGAAAGGCGAGTAATTATTGTGGCAAACATGTCAACGCGCCTACGCCTTCGTTCAGCCCAGAGGATGCGGTTTTGAACTTAAATATGAGATATGATTCGCGAACTTCGCGTGCGTGGTTGCTGTTGAAATTGGATTCAATTATTGTTACCTTCAAATTATTAAATGAATGACCCGGGATTCCGACGTGACGGGACAAAGGAAGGTTAGGAAGAGACTTGGCGTGTGCCCTATGATTGTTGAACCTTAATCTAAAAGCGTTCGCCGTCTGGCCAATATATTGCATGTGGCAGGTATTGCACTCGAGCAGGTAAACTACGTTGGCGCTGTCACAGTTAAAATTTCCCTTCAGTTTTACAGAGAAGTGCGAGGCGGTGCTAGAGGCGGTTTTTGTTTTCGTCATGTGGGGGCATACCTGACAACGAGGCTTGTTGCAGGGCCCACAACCGGTCACTGGTGAATGGCTGAGCCTCGAAGATGTCAGAATGTCGCGCAGGTTTTTGTTTCGCCTATAGACAACACGTGGTGGTTCGGAAAATATAGATGCTAGTCGAGGACTTTGATTTAATATGTTGTGATGCTTTCGAAGTATGCCAGAAACATTCGGCACAGATGCGGAGTGAGTGAGAACTAGGTTACTTGAAGGGCGTCGGTCGGCTGGCTTCCTCGAGTTAAGGAGTTCATTGCGGCTCAGCGCTACTGCTCGGCGAATGGAATCGTCAATTAATTGGAGCGGGTACTTTTGTTTGAGCAGATCGTCTTTTAGTCCCTCACAGTTGGAAAGAAAATCTGTTTCCTTGGAGCATATCCGGCGGAAGCGGTGCGCTTGACTGTAGGGTATGCCCGTTTTCCAGTGCTTAATGTGACTACTTTGAAAATGCAAATATTGATGGGAGTCCGTCGGTTTTCGGTAAAGGGTGGTCTCTAATTTGTTTTGCGAGACAGATACCGTCACGTCGAGGAAGTTGATGCTGGTAGCGGAAAACTGGTGTGAGAAAGAAATGTTAGGGTGGACCGCGTTACACTGGGCTATAAATCTTAGGAGATTGGATTCTCCGTGTGGCCAAATCAGAAAGACATCATCGATGAAGCGCTTGTAAAAAAATGGCTTCAAGTCGATGCTTGCAAGAAACTCCTCCTCGAGGACTGCCATGAAAATATTTGCATAATTTGGCCCTATCCTTGTGCCCATGGATGTACCACTGACTTGAACATAGTGTTTGCCATTGAACTCGAAATTGTTTAGCTCAAGAATCAATCTCAGTAATAAGGCCAATGTGGAATTCTCGACGGGCTTAGGCTCCCGTGATTCACTGTAAGCGTGGATCACCGCTTGTATTCCATCAGAGTGGGGAATATTGGTATATAGTGACGTGACGTCCATGGTGACAAGCAGACAGCCACTGGGAATGTCAAGGTCTAATATTTCAGAGAGAAAGTGGTTGGTATCTCGTATGTATGAAGGAAAGTTAGGGGGAATTTTGTTGATTAAGTTGTCGACATAGAGAGAAATATTTTCGGTAACCGTGCCTATGCCAGGTACGATTGGGCGACCAGGGACATGTGCCTTGTGAATTTTGGGCAAAAGGTAGAACCTGCCTGCTATTGGGCTGAGTGGTATCAGAGAACGCACCGTCGTTTTGTCTATTTCTTTGGCCTCCAGTAGTGCTTCGAGGTTTTCCTTGACAATTTCTTTATATTCAAAAGTTGGGTCAGATTGAAGAATTTTGTAAAAGGATGTGTCGGATAATTGTCGGTCTGCTTCTTTGATGTAATCATCTCGATTCATTATCACTATTGCTCCACCTTTATCAGCGGGCTTGATTACAATTTCGTGGCGACATGCCAACTTCTCAAGTGATTCTTTCTCTTTAATTGAAAGGTTGGGTCTAAACGGCGTCTGCTTTTTATAGGCTTCAAGCACGTCATGTTGTACTGGTCTAATATATAGATCTAGACATTTATCGCGCTGAGTCGGTGGCGTCCAGCGCTTGGAGCTGGGTAAAGAGCCGGCATTGTCCGTGTTAGGGCGCCCATGAAAGAATGCACGGAATCTCAAATATATATATATATATATATATATATATATATATATATATATATATATATATATATATATATATATATATATATATATATATATATATATATATATATATATATATATATATATATACATATATATATATATATATATAGATCATGAGGTTCGATGGGCCAGTATAAAAATACTGAAAGAAGTCGACTGACACGTTTCCCGTTTTTGTTGCCAACAGTTTCGGAGTTAGAAACTCCTTCTTCAGGGCTGTATTTTAATTCCTCACATTGCGTCTTTATACAAAAACTTCTGTGAGGGAGGGTTACTTCCCTCATCCCTGCAGGAGAGGTCGCGGGTGAGGGGTGTTTCAAACCGTTTGAGCAAGTGAGGCATTCCGATTGGCTAGAAAGGTGGAAGGTGAGGGAAGGGGAAAGAACACGGACGAAAAGGCAGCACGAAAACACGTAACAAGAGGCACACAAGAAAACACAAGACCAAAAACAAGAGTGAGTCCTGCGCGCTCCGCAAATGGTGTAAAAGTAGTCAGCGGGAAAAGAAAAGGGGAAAAAAAGGGGAAAAAAAGGGGGGGGATGAAGGGAGACGGACATAAGATGGCGGCACAGGCATGGATCTTCGATTCGGTCAAACTCCCAAGGCTGCATGCATGCACGGCCCGCCCAGTCGACGCATGGTCCCCGCGTCATACTCGAAATTTTCTGTCCCATTTTCGGTTTTGTTTTACTACTGGTTAAACCTGCAGAAGCTCTCGTCTTGGCGCCGCTTCGACGAAACCGAGTGGTGCAGCCAAGCTTTGCTACGCGGCCAGCGAGCCGCGGAACAAGTCACACAGGGATTTGGTTTCATTTACGGCGCATTCTTCGGCCGTTTGTCTGTCAGTGGTGCGGCGGTCATAATTCAGGCCGCTGTGCGTCGGCGGGCTCGCGGGGCGCGCTCACAGCTGTTCAAGGTCACTGATTAGTCTGGTGGTGGTTGCCGAACGGGCGGGGAAGGGGGGGCGCAGGGGCGGCGTTCTACTCGTTTGTTTTGCTTGACTTCGTCCCTAAAGTGGGGTTTCCTTTTTTCCTTCTTGCTTTCTTTTTTAAGTTGTATGCACGCTCTCGGTTCCGCGCTCACCCCGTCCATTTCCCGCAAGGTCCCGATATTTCCGTCTAAGGCGCAGCTTTTTGTCGCGAGAATGAGAGGCGGCCCGGGTCCTCATTGATGCCATGGGTGAATGCCTGGAATTTATGTATAAAGTAGGACTCCCTCTGCTCGCGTTCGAGGGTAGAGCGGAAGCCGGACTGCTCTGATATGCTCAATGGAATGGTCCGGCAGGCGCATGGCGCATATGTTTGGAAAAAGGTAGATCCGGCTGTGAGGTGACGTGGGATTTGTGGTTGTTGAATCTGAGTCGGAATGCATTCTCGGTCTGGCCAATATACTCCTTGCCACACATTTCGCAGTGCAGTCTGTATACGACGTTACTGGAATCACAGTCGAGACTTTCTTTTATTCGGAAAGAAAGTTTGGAAAAGTTAGATTTTGCCGTGTCGGTTGGGGTGACGAGGGGACAGATTTTGCAGCGCGTTTTCCCGCATGGGCGGCAGCCTGAGTGTTGTTTCGTGATCCCAATTTTAGCCTTAACAAGCATATCTCTTAAGTTCTTGTCTTTACGATACACTACACGGGGTGGTTCGGGGAAGATAGCTGACAGGTGCTCACTTTGTCTGATCATGTTGAAATGCTTGCTAAGTATGTTGTTCACTCGTGGCATGTTTGCACCGTATGTTAATATGAGGTTGGTCTGGGGTGTTTCCGTTTTTTGTGAATTGGCTTTTGACAATGCTGACTGGCGGTCTGTTTGGCGGGCCCGGTTGATTGCGTCATCAATTATATTTTCTGGGTAATTTTGATTCAGAAGGGTGTTCTTTAGATTTTGCGAGTTTCTGTCAAATTCTTGGACATCAGAACAAATTCGGCGGTATCTGTATGCCTGCGAGTATGGTATTCCAACTTTGCAATGTCGTTGGTGGTTGCTGTCAAAATGCAGGTATTGTTGGCGATCCGTGGGTTTTTTGTAGACGGTGGTCGCGAGGGAGTTGCCATGTACCTGAAGGGTTACATCCAAAAAGTTGATAGTATCTTGAGATATGTCGTGGGTGAACTTGATTGATTGATGGAGGCAGTTAAATTTTGAAATGAAGTCGAGAAGGCTCGCTTTGTCGTGGTTCCATATCATGAATATGTCATCTAGAAAACGCCTGTAAAACAGTGGTTTCTTTTCTTGCTTCTCAATGAAAGGAGTTTCCAATGATGCCATAAAAATATTGGCGTAATTTGGAGCCATCTTGGTTCCCATCGCCGTGCCGCTGATCTGAAGGAAGTGCTTCTCGTTGAATTCGAAGTGGTTATAATTTAGTACAATGGTTAGAAGCGTTGCGAGAGTTTCGCTCTCTATGTCTATTGATGGGTTGTTTAAGCCAGTAAATGCTGCCACGGTCGCTGCGATGCCTTCCGAGTGGGGAATATTTGTGTACAATGAACAGGCGTCCAGCGTTACCAGGAAACACCCTGGGGAGATGACGATACCAGCAATTTCCTGTAGAAAATGGCTGGTATCTTTGATGTAGGATGGGAACGTAGGGGGGATGTCCTTAATTATGTGATTAATGAAGCTTGAAATTTTTTCTGTCACCGTCCCGTTACTGGATACAATGGGTCTGCCCGGGTGGTTGCTCTTATGTATTTTAGGTAGCAAGTAAAATCTACCAGGGACAGCATGTTCCGGTGACATAATTTTAACCATCGCGGCAGTTATATTACCTTCCGTGACAAGAGATTTGAGGGTGTTGTGAATCTCACTTTCATTGAATTTTGTGGGGTCATTTGGTAGCTCATTATAAAATTGTCTGTCGCTTAGTTGTCGCATTCCCTCTTCCAAGTATTCAGACCTGTCAAGTATAACAATGGCTCCCCCCTTGTCCGCTGGTTTGATAATTATGCTGGTGTCCGCTTGAAGGGAATTGAAAGCTGCTCGCTCTTCTACTGACAGGTTGTCGCACCCGGGTTGGTGCTGTGCATATGCCCGGATTACATCCTTCTGTACAGCCGCTCTATACATATCTAAGTGCTGGTCTCGTCGGTCTTTCATCCGACTTAGAATGCAAGGAACTTAAAAACTTTGAGACGACAAAGAGGAAAGAAATATCACAACAAAAAATCAAGAAATTGCCACGCGATAACATTTCCCCACAGTTTATAGTCCACCCCGTGCAACCAACCCATCCCGTAGGCATCACCCCAGGTCCCGATGCTATATCTCGCCCCGTGAACGAACAACAAATGAACGTGGTAAATCTGTCAAGCAAAACATTATCCCCGGCTCAAGAAAAACTTCTCTCAAACGGTTTGACATTTTGCCCAGCCTCCGGAAATTTCAATGAGTTCCAACTATATAAGGATCTGGACACATTCGCACGTAATCTGCGTCTCCGGGAATACTTCCATGACCGCCCCAACACAACAACACAACTGCCTGATGCGTCAAACAAATCCTGGACACCAAAAGACCGACGAGACCAGCACTTAGATATGTATATAGCGGCTGTACAGAAGGATGTAATCCGGGCATATGCACAGCACCAACCCGGGCGCAACAAGCTGTCAGTAGAAGAGCGAGCAGCTTTAAATTCCCTTCAAGCGGACATCAGCATAATTATCAAACCAGCGGACAAGGGGGGAGCCATTGTTATACTTGACAGGTCTGAATACTTGGAAGAGGGAATGCGACAACTAAGCGACAGACAATTCTATAATGAGCTACCAAATGACCCCACAAAATTCTATGAAAGTGAAATTCACAACACCCTCAAATATCTTGTCACGGAAGGTAATATAACTGCCGCGATGGTAAAATTATGTCACCGGAACATGCTGTCCTTGGTCGATTTTACTTGCTACCTAAAATACATAAGAGCAATCACCCGGGCAGACCCATTGTATCCAGTAACGGGACGGTGACAGAAAAAATTTCAAGCTTCATTAATCACATAATTAAGGACATCCCCCCTACGTTCCCATCCTACATCAAAGATACCAGCCATTTTCTACAGGAAATTGCTGGTATCGTCATCTCCCCAGGGTGTTTTCTGGTGAGGCTGGACGTCTGTTAATTGTACACAAATATTCCCCACTCGGAAGGCATCGCAGCGACCGTGGCAACATTTACTGGATTAAACAACCCATCAATAGACATAGAGAGCGAAACTCTCGCAACGCTTCTAACCATTGTACTAAATTATAACCACTTCGAATTCAACGAAAAGCACTTCCTTCAGATCAGTGGCACGGCGATGGGAACCAAGATGGCTCCAAATTACACCAATATTTTTATGGCATCATTGGAAACTCCTTTCATTAAAAAGCAAGAAAAGAAACCACTGTTTTACAGGCGTTTTCTAGATGACATATTCATGATATGGAACCACGACAAAGCGAGCCTTCTCGACTTCATTTCAAAATTTAACTGCCTCCATCAATCAATCATGTTCACCCACGACATATCTCAAGATACTATCAACTTTTTGGATGTAACCTTTCAGGTACATGGATACTCCCTCGCGACCACCGCCTACAAAAAATCCACGGATCGCCAACAGTACCTGCATTTTGACAGCAACCACCCACGACATTGCAAAGTTGGAATACCATACTCGCAGGCATACAGATACCGCCGAATCTGTTCTGATGTCCAAGAATTTGACAGAAAATCGCAAAATCTAAAGAACACCCTTCTTAATCAAAATTACCAACAAAATATATTTGATGACGCAATCAACGAGGCCCGCCAAACAGACCGCCAGTCAGCATTGTCAAAAGCCAATTCACAAAAAACGGAAACACCCCAGACCAACCTGATATTAACATACGGTGCGAACATGCCGCGAGTGAACAACATACTGAGCAAGCATTTCAACACGATCAGACAAAGTGAGCACCTGTCAGCTATCTTCCCCGAACCACCCCGTGTAGTGTATCGTAAAGACAAGAACTTAAGAGATATGCTTGTTAAGTCTAAAATTGGGATCACGAAACAACACTCAGGCTGCCGCCCATGCGGGAAAACGCGCTGCAAAATCTGTCCCCTCATCACCCCAACCGACATGGCAAAATCTAACTTTTCCAAATTTTCTTTCCAAATAAAAGAAAGTCTCGACTGTGATTCCAGTAACGTCATATACAGACTGCACTGCGAAATGTGTGGCAAGGAGTATATTGGCCAGACCGAGAATGCATTGCGACTCAGATTCAACAACCACAAATCCCACGTCACCTCACAGCCGTATCTACCATTTTCCAAACATATGCGCCTGCTGGACCATTTCATTGAGCATATCAGAATCACTCTCCTGCAGTCCGGCTTCCGCTCTACCCTCGAACGCGAGCAGAGGGAGTCCTACTTTATACATAAATTCCAGGCATTCACCCATGGCATCAATGAGGACCCGGGCCGCCTCTCATTCTTGCGACAAAAAGCTGCGCTTTAGACTGAAAAGGGGGTGAGCGAGGAACCGAGAGCGTGCATACAACTTAAAAAAGAAAGCAAGAAGAAAAAAAGGAAACCCCGTTTTAGGGACGAAGTCAAGCAAAACAAACGGGTAGAACGCCGCCCCTGCGCCCCCCCTTCCCCGCCCGTTCGGCAACCACCACCAGACTAATCAGTGACCTTGAACAGCTGTGAGCGCGCCCTGCGGGCCCGCCGACGCACAGCGGCCTGAATTATGACCGCCGCACCACTGACAGACAAACGGCCGAAGAATGCGCCGCAAATGAAACCAAATCCCACTGTGACTTGTTCCGCGGCTCGCTGGCCGCGTAGCAAAGCTTGGCTGCACCACTCGGTTTCGTCGAAGCGGCGCCAAGACGAGAGCTTCTGCAGGTTTAACCAGTACTAAAACAAAACCGAAAATGGGACAGAAAATTTCGAGTATGACGCGGGGACCATGCGTCGACTCGGCGGGTCGTGCATGCATGCGGCCTTGGGAGTTTGACCGAATCGAAGATCCATGCCTGTGCCGCCATCTTATGTCCGTCTCCCTTCATCCCCCCCCTTTTTTTTCTCTTTTTTTTCCCTTTTCTTTTCCCGCTGACTACTTTTACACCATTTGCAGAGCGCGCAGGACTCACTGTTGTTTTTCATCTTGTGTTTGTTTGTGTGCCTCTTGTTACGTGTTTTCGTGCTGCCTTTTCGTCCGTGTTCTTTCCCCTTCCCTCACCTTCCACCTTTCTAGCCAATCGGAATGCCTCACTTGCTCAAACGGTTTGGAAGTAACCCTCCCTCACAGAAGTTTTTGTATAAAGACGCAATGTGAGAAATTCAAATACAGCCCTGAAGAAGGAGTTTCTAACTCCGAAACTGTTGGCAACAAAAACGGGAAACGGGTCAGTCGACTTCTTTCACTATATATATATATATATATATATATATATATATATATATATATATATATATATAACCGACGCCTGGGTAGCCGGTTAGAGGGGGATTTGCTCACGGTCGTGCCGTGCACACGCAAGAACCGAAAGCAGGGTTCGCAAGGAGACGCCGAGCGTTCTTCTGGTTCCTGGTCTTCCTCCACCGATGCACCGCATACCCGCATAGGCGGATTGCCTCGCGTTAGGTCGACTTGCTCTGAATCGTGTGCTCATGTTACAATATGTATAAAAATGTATATATATAGATATATATATATATATATATATATATATATATATATATACAGGGGGGTGTCCCAGCAATCATGCATCAAGATTTAAAAAAAGAGAAATTGCGTAACTCGAAGAAAACCTAGTGCAAAATGTTTGCAGTAGTGTGAAGAAGTGGAGAGTAATTTTTTCGTTAATGAGTCTTAATTAATTAATTGTAATTAATTATCTAACTCGAGAAATACTGTCTCAATCACTAAAGTGTCAATGAGGCACTTTTAGGTAACCACGCAATGGCAATAGCAATGGCAATAACGACTGCAAACTTGATATGTGTCCTTACCGAGTCGCTTGTTCCTTATCTTTGTTCTCTCTCTCTCTCTCTCTCTATCTATCTGTCTATTTATCTATATATATATATATATATATATATATATATATATATATATATATATATATAATATATATATATATATATATATATATATATATATATATATATATATATATATATATTGTAGTGGGGTTTATTTAGACAGGCAAGGAACCGAGGGGCTCAAGCGACGGAGACCGAAGGACCTCGAGGAGCCGAAGAAGCAGGGGCAGCCAGAACTGAACTCGATCACGCTGCGTATGCTGCGCACTTGATGCGTGGGGATTGTCCGTGGGGATTGCCGTCCTTCAGCTTGAATTTCGGCCTGAGCTTCAATCCCTTGACCCGGACCTCTCTTCTTCGTTACAATCACCCCCGGGTGGCAAGGAGCCATCCTGGCGACTTCATGGCGAGGGCGAGACGATGGGCTCGTGGTAGGGCTTCAAACGGTTGGCGTGGACAGTCTCACGGCCACGGCGACGAAGGTCGTCAGATGGTGTGAGCGGCTCGACGACGTAGTTTACCGGTGATGCGCGCTCTATGATGCGATATGGGCCATGATATATGGCGAGGAACTTCGAAGACAGGCCAGGCGTTGTGAGCGGTATCCATAGCCAAACAAGAGATCCAGGGGGGAAAGAGGGCGGAGATGACCCACCAAGGTCATGTTGGTACTTTTGGCGACTTTGTTCACTGGACGTGAAGGCACGAGCTAACTGGCGACATTCTTCAGCGTGTCGCGCTATCTCGGAGACGGGCTTGCCTTCCGAGGCATCGGGGCTGTATGGGAGGATGGCGTCCATGGTGCATGAGGGCTCGCGTCCGTAAAGAAGGAAAAAGGGGAGAAAACCCGGTGGTGGTTTGCGTTGCGGTATTATACGCGAAAGTCACGAATGGAAGCACCATGTCCCAGTTAGAGTGGTCGGAAGCTATGTACATGGCAAGCATGTCACCAAGCGTGCGATTGAATCGTTCCGTCAAACCATTTGTCTGCGGGTGGTAGGCAGTACACGTCCGGTGAACGATCTTGCACTCACTGAGGAGAGCTTCCAGGACTTTGGATAGAAATACTCGTCCTCTGTCGCTCAGAAGCTCCTTGGGGGAACCATGACGTAGGATGAAGTGATGAAGAAGGAACAGGGCGACGTCGCGTGCCGTAGCGCTGGAAGCGCGGACGTTTCCGCGTAGCGCGTGAGGTGGTCTACGGCGACGATAATCCACCTGTTCCCAGAAGGCGTGAATGGTAAAGGTCCGTAAAGGTCAATTCCAACCAGGTCAAAGGGGCGTGAAGGGCACGGTAGAGGTTGCAAGTCTGCTTCAGGCTTTGGATGGGGTTGCTTGCGTCGTTGGCAGGCCTCACAGCCACGGATGTAATTGCGCACAAAACTATACATTCCCTTCCAGTAATACCGCTGACGAAGCCTAGTGTAAGTTTTCAAGACGCCAGCGTGGGCGGACAAAACTATACATTCCCTTCCAGTAATACCGCTGACGAAGCCTAGTGTAAGTTTTCAAGACGTGGACAAAACTATACATTCCCTTCCAGTAATACTGCTGACGAAGCCTAGTGTAAGTTTTCAAGACGCCAGCGTGGGCGTGTAAAGCTGCACATATTTCGGCTCGTAGATGGCGTGGTATTACGAGCAGCCATTTCCTTCCGTCGGTCATATAGTTGCGACGGTATAGAAGACCCTCCCGCACAGCGAAATGAGCTGCTTGCCGTCGTAGTGCTCGAGGTTGGGAGGTGGCCGTTGGGGCGGTAAGGTACTTTATAATTGAAGAGACCCAAGGGTCTTGTTGCTGGTGAAGGGTCAGGTCAGTAAGCGTGAGCGCAGAGACGATGGACTCCGGTGAATCGGGGCACGTCGTCGAATCTGGCAGAGGCGAGCGAGTTAGGGCATCGGCGTCAGAGTGTTTTCGCCCTGATCTGTAAACGACGCGAATGTCGTAGTCTTGAATACGTAGGGCCCAACGTGCAAGCCGTCCCGTGGGGTCTTTGAGAGACGACAACCAACATAGGGCGTGGTGGTCGGTAACAACGTCGAATGCGCGGCCGTATAAGTAAGGCCGGAATTTTCCCAAGGCCCGAACAATGGCCAAGCACTCTTTTTCCGTTACGGAATAATTGGACTCCGCTTTCCTGAGGGTCCGGCTGGCATATGCAACGACGTATTCCGGGTAGCCAGACTTCCGCTGTGCGAGAACAGCACCGAGGCCGACGCCACTGGCGTCCGTGTGCACTTCGGTTGGGGCGCTGGGGTCGTAGTGGCGCAAAATGGGCGGTGATGTCAGCAAGCGCCGTAAAGTAGAAAAAGCCTCGTCACAGTCTGGCGACCACGAAGTTATTCCATTGTCGCTGCCGAGTAGTCTTGTTAGGGGCGCTATGATGGAAGCGAAATTTCGGACAAACCGGCGGAAATAGGAGCAGAGGCCAATGAAGCTGCGGCGGGCCTTGAGTGACGTCGGCTTGGGAAACTCCGCGACTGCCTGCAGCTTGTTCGGGTCAGGTAGAGCACCCTCCTTGGACACCACATGGCCTAAGATTGTCAATTTTCGGGCCCCGAAACGACACTTTTTCAAGTTTAGCTGTAGTCCAGCGGCCGTCAGGCAGGTCAGAATTTGTTTGAGCCGGATGAGGTGTGTCTCGAAATCTAGAGAAAACACGACAACACCGTCTAAATAACAGAGACACGTGTTCCACTTGAGACCTCTTAAGATGTTGTCCATCATCCGTTCAAACGTTGCGGGCGCGTTGCAAAGGCCAAATGGCATTACATTAAACTCATATAAGCCGTCGGGAGTAACAAAGGCTGTTTTCGGTAGGTCAGATGCGGCCATCGGAACCTGCCAATAGCCGGATCGCAAATCTAATGAAGAGAAAAATTCCGCACCGTGCAAGCTGTCAAGAGCATCGTCAATGCGGGGCAAAGGGTAGACATCTTTGTGGGTCACCTTGCTAAGCCTCCGATAGTCAACGCAAAAACGTATGGAGCCGTCTTTTTTAGTGACGAGCACTACCGGCGATGACCACGGGCTTTGCGATGGTCGGATGACACCTCGCCGAAGCATGTCTTCCACTTGCTCACCAATGACGCGGCGTTCAGACGGTGATACGCGATACGGACGCTGGCGCAAAGGTGGCTGTGCGCCAGTGTCGATGTGATGGGCGACAGTTGACGTACGGCCCAAGGCAGTTTGGTTCGAGTCAAAGGACGAATGGAAGGCGCTTAGCAGTGCGAGCAATTGTGTGCGCTGCGTTAAGGTCAAGCTGCTGTCTAATGAAGAGGCGAAAGCGTCGGCCGGTAGCGGATGGACATGGCAGGACGGAGTGGTGAGAGCGTTGATGTCCAGGGCAGATGTACTGAATTCGGCATCGTCGAAGTAGAGAATGGAGGCTATGGGTTCAATATTGCCGAGGAATTCGCCGCACAGCAAACTCAAAGGGCAGGGGGTCGGATTCGTAATCCACATTGACGTGCCGCCAGACTGGAGCTCCAAAACGGCGAAAGGAAGGGGTAGGTTTTTCCGGCGGAGGAATACTTCGGAAAGAGTAAGCAGAACCGTGTCATCGGAGATAGAGTAGCAAGACAGAGGTACAAGAATAGAGCTGTACGGCGGAATATGAGCGTCTTCGGAGATGATGATTTTGTCGCTGGAAGAGGACGAACCGAAAACATCGCACAAAGTCTCATCAAATTGAGCAGATAACTCGACCTCGGCACGGGCACAATCGACGATCGCGTGATGGCGAGACAGGAAATCCCAGCCCAGGATAATGTCGTGGGAACATGAGGCCAGGACGACGAGCTCAATGGGGTAAATGGCGTCCTGAATAATTACACGCGCTCTACACGTCGCATAAGGTTCGATTTGTTCAGCGCTTGCGGTACGAAGCGAAAGGCCTGTGAGGGGTGTGGTAACTTTTTTCAATAAGCGACAAAGTTTTTCACTTATGACAGAAATAGCGGCTCCTGTATCTACGAGGGCGACTGTGCGTATACCGTCAATTGTTACGTCGATGACATTTCTTGGGGGCGATCGAGGTCTTGTGCATTTCGATGGGTGCGCAGTTCGTGCCTCGTGAACTGCGCACGTTAGTTTCCCTCTTGGACATCTTTGGGGCGGCGACGCATGGGCGACAGTGAGCGGCGGCGTGGTGACTGTGAACGGTGTCTAGCGTCAACGGCACGATTGGGCGGAAACAGATCAGGAGTTGGACCAGGATGTGCGCCACGACGAAGCGGCGGCGGCTCATACGTCGACATGGAATGGGGTGAGTAGGCAGGTGCACGAAGTGCGTCGGGACGAGATAGTGGCATACGGCGGCAATAACGTGCAACATGGCCCGGTATGCGGCAGGCGAAGCAGATAGGCCGGTTGTCAGGTGTTCGCCAAGGAGTGGTGACTGGCGGCGTCATCTGAGAAGGGGGCGGAGAAAACGTTTGCCCCAGACGACGAATTGCGGAGAACTGGCGTGGAGCTCGGGCCGCTAATTGAGCGTAAGTGAGCGGTGCGGCGTCTTCAGCAGAAAGTTCAGGCGTCGGAAGCGCTTCGGCGATTTGCTCCTTAATAACAGTTTGAAGAGCAGGAGCTAGAGATGATGACGTCTCCTGAACGTGGGGCACGCAAGATATTTGGCGCGCCACCTCTTCTCGCACAAAAGCTTGTATTTTTGCCCAAAGGGACGGGCTTTCCGAAGGGAGAGCGAGGCCCGACACGGTATTCACTGGTCCCAAAGATTGACGGGCCACGACCCGGCGCCTGCGCAGCTCGTCATAGCTCTGGCATAGCCTTATAACTTGAGTAACCGTGGTCGGATCTTTCGCAATGAGCATCTGAAAAGCACCGTCGTCGATGCCTTTCAAGATGTGCCGGATCTTCTCGGCGTCAGTCATTGCGGGGTCGACCCGCCTACACAAGTCCACGATGTCTTCGATGTAGCTGGTGAAATTTTCTCCCAGCTGCTGGGCTCGTCCACGAAGGCGCTGTTCGGCGAGAATTTTACGCACGGCAGGGCGATCAAACGCTTCTAAAAAGCGCGTTTTGAAGTCCGTCCAGGTATGAATGTCGGTCTTGTTGTTGTTGTACCACAGCTCTGCGACCTTCTCGAGGGAAAAACTCACGTTGTTGAGTTTCATCGGGTCGTCCCATCTGTTGCAGTTGCTGACGCGCTCGTATGACGAAAGCCAATAGTCAGCGTCATAGTCGCCAGTGCCGGTAAACTTGGCAGGATCCCGTTCCCGGAGCGCGCCAGAGCAGATCACAGGCGAGGGCGTCGGCTGCGGTTGAGTGGTGTTGTCGTTACCGGGCATGGTTGGGGTTGGAAGCCGCCGATTTCGATGTTCCAGGGTGATGGGAGCCGAGCTCGAACCCACACACTCCACCAAAATGTAGTGGGGTTTATTTAGGGGTCTAGGTCTTTTCGGTACAGGGCGGTTCGGTACAGGGCGTTTCGGTACGGTCTTTTCGGTACACGGACGTTTCGGGACACGGGCGTTTCGGGACACGGGCGTTTCGGGACACGGGCGTTTCGGTACAGGACATTTCGGTACAGGGCGGTTCGGTACAGGTCGTTTCGGTTCGAAAACTAATTCGAGCGAGCGTTTGAGGTGGCCAAATTCGCGTGCGTTGTTAACATGGGAGTTGCAAGCGCGAAATTGAACCTGTTTATTACAACTGTTGTTGCTTGTATTTCTGCGTTATTTTAGGCCAATAGAAATTTATGCGGCCTTGCCAAAAAAATGCCTATTTGCGTAACCGTAGCCAGAAAATGTATAGCTTGTTACATAGATTGTAGGCGGGCAAGTTGGTACATAACTGAGTCACAAACAGCGCAGGAACGAGACGAAAGGAAGATCACACAAACACGACGCTGTTCATTGTTCATTTGAAGCTTGTTCATTTTCGTTTCTTTAGCGACAATATCAGCATGTATTTTCTACCCGCCGCGGTGGCTCAGTGGCTAAGGCGTTGCGCTGCTGAGCATGAGGTCGCGGGTTCGATTCGCGGCCACGGCGGCCGCTTTTCTGATGGAGGCGAAAAGCAAAAACGCCCGTGTGTACGAGATTTCGGCGCACGTTAAAGATCCTCAGGTGGTCAAAATTATTCCACAGCCCTCCATGCACTATGCCTCACCGCCTGCGTTGCGTCGCAGAGCCCGCCTCATCGCCTGCGTTGCGTCGGCAAACACTGCAATAAAAAAAAAAGGAAAACCGAATATTCGTCCTCTGGCGGGACTGAATTTTTTTATTTGCGCCCTCGCGTTTCCCATCCCGTCCTAGCCCACGTTATCGCTTGCGCTTCGGCGCATTCTGCGAAAAAAAAAACCATGCCTTGGTACCCCGAATGGTTAGCGGCACGAATGTCAGCGGGAGCCCGATCTTATAGGGCGAGCGTTTTAGGCAAGCTCCGCCGCAAGCCATGCACGCTCCTCCGCCACTCCCCGTGCGTCCAGAGAAATTCTGGGAAGACAGGTGACTGACCCGACGGAGAACCTCTATTGGGATTCGCAGCCCCTTCGGTCCAAAATTTTGGTCCAGAATAAAAAAATTACGGGTTTGACGAGTTTTCGCTGCATGAACATATCAGTTAGTTATTTATTTTGTTTTTGTTTTGATTTGATTTTGCACAGGATCTCTGGGATCTATTTTTTTAAGACGGCTTCTGAGCTCATATTGTGACTACGTAACGTCTACTTACGAATCCGCATACTTTTCCAGCGATTTCTCCTGTAAATATTTGAGGATAGTTCCTCGATCCTGTTTCATTTGTTTACTTTTTGCATAAATGTTCTTTGAATCGATTATTCAATTACTTAGACATTCGTCTAAATTTTGTTTTGAGTAGCGAAGTTCTTTGTCACAAAAGTACCGTATGTAAACTTCAGAGGTACCAATGAGCCGCGATCCAACGTGGCTCCTATTCGGGGACGCTGCTTTGACGTGCATGTTTGCTGCGGGAAATATTTCTTACGCACTAAGCGCTCTTCCAGGCTATTAAACTGAGTAAGCACCTATCTTATGAATAAGAATGAAATGGTTTAACAGTGCAGTTAGAAACATTATCCGTCGGAATAGTAGCGCTAAAGTGTTATACTAGGTTTTTCACTTGCATCATCCCACGCGATTTGAGTTGCAGCGGCTCAGCATGCCTGTTGCAGTCGGCACTTGTTTTATATATATATATATGTATATATATATATATATATATATATATATATATATATATATATATATATATATATATATATATATATATATATATATATATATATATATATATATATATATATATATATATATATATATATATATATATATATATATATATATATGTCATGTCTAATGTCTTGCCGACACCTGCTTCTGCGAAGATCATTTTAACGGTGTGCGGCTCAAAACAGTACTGATTATGGAGGGCAGCACGTGACATTGGTCTCAGGTCACGACCATATTAGCAAAACGCCAAAAATTACAGATGAGCAGTACTTGTGAAGATGAATAACTGTATGTATGCTGCATAAAACATTACAGAGTGCTTTCAACGTCATTACACAGCATTTCCAAATTTCATTCACAAACACAATAAACCCGCCGCAGTCCCTGCTAACTACGAATAAGTCGGGACTGAAGCGTGCGCCAAGGTACAATAGGTGCCTTCCGTAATGCATTGCTAATAACACCTCAAGTACTTGCGTTATCAGAAGAAAGCAACGCACACAAATGCAGAAACACAAGAAATTGCAACTTCTTCGTCATTACGTTATAAAGGGACAGGTTCCTTCCCCGTGCGGCGGGACTCATTCCCGAAGCCGTTGTCGAAGGGTCACCGCAAAGTACAAAAAGAAAATATTTACCTCACTGATTTCCGAAAAAATAAACAAGTGATAATAAGTCGTCAAAAAAAACGAGTGAAAAAAGACGATGATACTGTCACTGATTTGTTATATAACATTCTGGTGATAATAAGTCGCTAAGAAACAAAATAATGAACACTTATAGGTTGTCTGAATGCTACAAATATCGCGGCTATTATTTAACAAATCAGCAGAGGTTTTTTTGAGAAGGCCGCATAACCAACTGCTGGCCTAAAATAACGCAGAATTTCGAACAAGAACACCTGTAATAAATAGGTACAAATTCCGTGCTTGTAACCACCCCGTAAACAACGCCCGAAGCCTAAAGCGATCGCCGAAACGAAACGACCTGTACCGAACCGCCCTGTACCGAAATGTCCTGTACCGAAACGCCCGTGTCCCGAAACGCCCGTGTCCCGAAACGCCCGTGTACCGAAACGCCCGTGCACCGAAAAGACCGTACCGAAACGCCCTGTACCGAAACGTCCTGTACCGAAAAGACCGTAGCCTGTTTATTTAGACAGCCAAGGAACCGAGGGGCTCAAGCGACGGAGACCGAAGGAGCTCGAGGAGCCGAAGAAGCAGGGGCAGCCAGAACTGAACTCGATCACGCTGCGTATGCTGCGCACTTGATGCGTGGGGATTGTCCGTGGGGATTGCACTGCTTCAGCTTGAATGTCGGCCTGAGCTTTAATCCCTTGACCCGGACCTCTCTTCGTCGTTACCGAGTCGCTTGTTCCTTATCTTTGTTCTCTCTCTCTCTCTCTCTCTCTCTCTCTCTCTATCTATCTATCTATTTATATATATATATATATATATATATATATATATATATATATATATATATATATATATATATATATATCTTGTGAGGCACAAGCCAGGAGTCGTCGGGCACCGGTTTATTAAACTAATCCCGCAGAGAGCGACAGGACAGGCTAGCGAGCTCAGGTCGAGCGCAGAGATTCCAGAACATCCCGATGATGATAGCGTGGACGACGATGTGCGCGGCGACCGAGGCTGGTGGCACATATCATCTGGCACATAGCCACTGAGGAGAATGCCCACATACGGCTGCTAATGTCTGCCTTAGTCATAGTTTACAACATTTCCCTCGGGGCTGAAGCGGCCGACTCGGGCGCTTAAGGCGGATTCCGGGAGTTGAAAGGCTTCATCCGGGAAACGTGTACAACTTCAGTGCCGCGACAACGGCGGTCGGTGACAGTAGAGGTGGGCGTAACGCGGTAATTTACCGGTGAAGTCTGTTCCTGGATAGTGTAAGGGCCTACGAAGCGGGGAAGGAACTTCTCGCACAGTCCTGGGGTCCGGAGTGGAGTGGAAAGTAAGACCTGATCGCCGGCTCGAAACGAGACAACGCGGTGCGAAGCGTCGTAGTTTAACTTGCGGTCTTCCTGTGAGGCTGTCGTCCTGAGACGAGCGAGATGGCGGCTGTAAGACATGCGAGAAATAAAGTCATCGATACTGTTGGATGCAGAGGCCACAGGCGCAGTCAAGAAAGAATTATCGAGAACAGTAGAAGGTGGGCGCCCATGAACAAGGAAAAATGGCGAAAATCCCGTGGTTCGTTGAACCGCTGTATTATAGGCGTATGTGACGAAGGGCAGAATGAAGTCCCAGTTTTTATGGTCGGGCTGAATGTAACAGGAAATCATATCCGAGAGCGTGCGATGAAAACGTTCGGTCAAACCATTAGTTTGAGGGTGGTAGCTGGACGTGGTTCTAGGTAGAGTTTTGGTGGCGCGAAGAACTTCTGCAAGCACGGCCGAAAGAAATACCCGGCCTCGGTCACTAAGAAGCACTCTGGGCGGCCCATGTCGCAGAAATATCGTCTTCAGCCACCTTTTCAGCCACCAAGAATTCAGCCACCTTTAAAGCGCAGCCCGTGCGAATAGGAGCTGTTTCCGCGTATCGTGTCAAGTGGTCCACGGCGGTAATGACCCACCGATGTCCAGCCGAAGTGACGGGAAGAGGACCGTAGAGATCGATGCCAACGACTTCGAAAGGAGAGGAGGGGCACGGCAGGGGTTGCAGTGTGCCTGCAGGTCCCGAAGTTGGACGTTTGCGGCACTGACACAATACGCACGATGCAACGTGTTTGGCAACAGAGGTGGATAGGCCGGGCCAGAAGAAGCGGCTCTTGATACGGTCATACGTTTTGTGGAAGGCAAGGTGGCCCGCGGTAGCGTCGTCGTGAAGTGTCTCTAAACTTTTGCGTTGGAGGGCACGGGGAATGACGGGCACCCATATGTCGCCTGTTGGGTGGTAGTTGTACCCCGGTACCCCGGTATAAACCGGTACCCCGCACCTCTACCACTTGTGAGGCACAAGCCAGGAGTCGTCGGGCACCGGTTTATTAAACTAATCCCGCAGAGAGCGACAGGCTAGCGAGCTCAGGTCGAGCGCAGAGATTCCAGAACATCCCGATGATGATAGCGTGGACGACGATGTGCGCGGCGAGCGAGGCTGGTGGCACATAGCATCTGGCATATAGCCATTGAGGAGAATGTCCACATACGGCTGCTAATGCCTGCCTTAGTCATAGCTTACAATATATATATATATATATATATATATATATATACAGGGTGTCCCAGCTATCATGCACCAAGATTTAAAAAAAGAGAAATTGCGTAACTCGAAGAAAACCTACTGCATAATGTTAGCAGTACTGTGAAGAAGCGGAGAGTAATTTTTTCGTTAATGAGACCTAATTAATTAATTGTAATTAATTATCTAACTCGAGAAATACTGTCCTAATCACTAAAGTGTCAATGAGGCACTTGTAGATAATTACGAGGGGCATCTAACTGCGCTATTTTCAGCGACGAACTAAATGCGTACTCATTTATTCTGACTGATAAAGGAAACCCGCGAAATATGAAAAATACCACGTGACGACGCTTACACGCGCATTGTAAAGCAGCGTCCCCAAACAAAGCTGATTGAAAGCAACTGCTTCGCGTGTTACCCGCCCGAAGAGACTGCGCATCACCTTGATAATAGCATGCATGGAAGGAGCAGCAGCAGCATGATTCGCGCGACGCGTGTGCAGATAAGGAACAAACTCGGTCGCGATTTCTTCTTTCTTTCTTTTGTCTATTTCATTCTGGCTAACTCAGAGGCAGCCTGTTTGAGGGCGTTGCTTTACGGTGCGCGCGGAGGCGCCGTCACGTGGTATTTTTCATATTTCGCGGGTTTTCTTTATCAGTCAGAATAAATGTGTACGCAATTAGTTCATCGCTGAAAATACCGCAGTTAGATGCCCCTCGTGGTTACCTACAAGTGCCTCATTGACACTTTAGTGATTAGGACAGTATTTCTCGAGTTAGATAATTAATTACAATTAGTTAATTAGGTCTCATTAATGAAAAAAATACTGTCCGCTTCTGCACAGTACTGCAAACATTATGCACCTGGTTTCTTTCGAGTTACGCCTTTACTCTTTTTTTAAATCTTGGTGCATGATAGCTGGGACACCCTGTATATGTGTGTAAAAAATGGGTATAGCTTCTAACAAAACTGTTTATTGGTCGACGTTTCGATCGGATGCCGATCTTTCTCAAGAAAGATCGGCATCCGATCGAAACGTCGACCAATAAACAGTTTTGTTAGAAGCTATACCCATTTTTTACTATTTGCTACGGCAACCAAAGACAGCCCCTCTCGCAATCAAAGTATATATATATATGTATATATATAGTGCCAAATGCCCCTAAAGTTCGAAATAAGCGGAGTATTGAGCTCAGCGAAATGACACTTTTGGCCCACGTTACTGAAATACGAACTAATTCTGGTAAGAAAACCTCCATTACGCAGGGGAGCGTTGATAAATAAACTTAAAAGTTCGCAGGAAAACCGAATCTTTTTTATTGCGGAAGAAACAACTCCCCGATCCTCGCCTGGTTTCCGTTCGTATCTGGTTCCAGAAAAGAGTCCCGGAGCTGCTCAGTACATGTTATCAGTAGTCAATATCGATCGTTACATTGTACCTTGTTACGAAGCTGCCGCAGCATGTTTGTTGTTTCTGTCGTTGTAGGCACTTCTCAAGTCTCCTCTTCGTCCTCGTGACCAGATGCGTCATTCGGAGCTCTATCAACGATGTGGGCATCGGACAGCATTCTGTTAAAGGATACTTCGGCCTCGTACAGCGTACATTTTCCGTTAACGAACACGGCCTCTCCGTTGTTGGAGTTAAGCTTTAGAACGGAGGCATCATCAGCTGACTGTTCCGGACTGCCTTGTGTGGTATCTGTCAACATTTCGATATCTCAATGGTTTACTTTTACCATGGTAAACGTTACAGAGATAAAGGCGGCAATTATATTGCGTATATTTGAAGTAAATGCACGACGAAAAAAAGTTTCGACTTAACAGATATATAGAGATATACAAGTTCAATTTAACTACAGATCAGAGTATATATATATATGTATACATTGAAATAAACGTGGAACAAAAAAAAACACAAATAGGCGTGTTTTTTGTGCCTAAACACAACGGCATTGTTTAAGAATAGTTTAAATGACTAGAGAACAAATTGGACGAGAATAGCAAAAACGCCCGTGTGTGCGAGATTACGGCGCACGTCAAAAATCTTAAGGTGGTCAGAATATAATCCGGAGCACTCCACTATTGCGCGACTGATTACCTGCGTTGCGTCGGCGCGTTAAATCCTACAATCAATCAACGAAGACCTATATCAAAACCCTACAATCAATCAATCAGTCAAGAAATGGTGTTACGTAGATAAATTGTGAATACCAATAATTACAAAAGGGGTAAGTGAAAAGTGAACGGGCACGCTGCCATTCTTCACAAAATCCCGCGGCCACGTTGTGCTGCAAAGATACAGAGGACCGTCACCCACGTGTTTCAAACCCTGTGGTGGTTTAGTGGATAAAGCGATCTGCTGGTGAGCCCAAAAACGATAGTTCAATCCTGGCCTCACTGGTTTCTTTTCAGGTAAGGAGAAAAGCGGAAACGCTTGTGTATCACAATTTTGTTGCAGGTTTAGAGTCCCAGGAGGTCACAATTAATGCGGAGCCCTCCACGACGGTGCGAATAAACAGACAGGTGTACTTCCGGTGCGTTAAACCCCATATTACATCCACCTTCCTTTTTTAATAATAGTATTTTTGAGCAGTCCACTCTGCTTCACAACATAAGCACCAAATTCAGGTATTCTCGAAATATTGTTGTAGCGACAACGTATCCTCCACGCAATCTTCAAGAATATGTGATGCAAAATCAAAAGATTTGGGGCTACATCTAGTGAAAAAAAACAGAATTTATCTCTCAGCAAAATCTTTTAGGCCAAATATACGTTGACAATATTTCAGTTTTTGCACAGCATAAATGGCTGCATGTATAACACTTGCAAACACTTACACTGGAAAGACGGGTTCCCGCAGTTTACTGTCACGCATACACCGTTCTTTGTCTCTTGAAACAAAGATGACTTAAGTTTATTTTCTACAAAAGCCATTCCAAACCGACCGTGAGTTTGCATCTTGGAACGTTACACGCTAAAGCCGACGACGCCCGTGTGCGTCGCGCCTTCCCGACGTTCTTATGTTTTAAACAGCCACAAAGTAAACTTTAGCCCTTAGGTAAAATGTGTGGGTTTCTCCTGACCTAAAATACCCGCAATGTGAAACGGGCAATATCGCAAAGTGGACATCGCTGGTTCCTTATCACTGTGCATTTTTATGCGACCATTGATTGATTGTATGTTTTAACGCGCCCACGCAACACAGGCGATGCGGCGTGCGTAGTGGAAGTCTCCGGATACATTTTTACCACCTGGGGATATTTAGCGTGCGCCGAAATCTCGTACACACTCGTACACACGGGTGATTTTGCTTTTGGCCTCCATCACAAAAGCGGCCACCACGGCCGGTAATCGAACCCGCGTCCTTGTGCTCAGCTGCGCAACGCCTTAGCCACTCAGCTTTCGCGGCGGGTATTTCATAGCGACCACGCATGCACTTGTAAAGTGAGAGATCTAAGATGTCATTCACAGCCTCGGTTTTCCCGAAGAGACGCCTCTAAAGTCTTTGTGAACGAGTGGTTACGAGTATTTTTATCAACTTGTTTCGCCTGAATAAAGTCTGAAGTGGGGCCAGTTGGTTCGTTATGAACTGAAGCAAAACAGCGCGAAAAAACGAAGGACTAGGGAGAACACACACACGAGCGCTGTGTGTGTGTGTGTTCTCCCTCGTGTGTTCTCCCTCGTGAGCGCTGTGTGTGTGTTCTCCCTCGTCCTTCGTTTTTTCGCGCTGTTTTGCTTCAGTTCGCCTGAATGTTTTCTCTATGACCAGTAGCAGTTGGTCTAAAAAAGCTTTCCGTCAACGGAAAACATTTTTAAACTGGGAAACAGCGCTTTAAACGAGGACAGCGAAGAAGAAGACACAGACACTAGCGCTGTGTCTGCTTTTGTTCTGCTTCAGCGCTAGTGTCTGTGTCTTCTTCTTCGTTGTCCTCGTTTAAAGCGCTGTTTCCCAGTTCAAATATGAACCAACTAGCCCAAACCACTTAAGTTGGAAAACATTCCGTTGTCCTCCCATCTTTTGCGGTGTTCACAGATTTAAAAATTGTCGGTCACACAAACGTATCCCCGAGGCCCGTGTCGAGGACAGTCAAAGGTGAGCTTCCTATCCTGCTCGAAGGTTGCTTGCTTTCTTCAGCTGTTACAGACGTTAGTCAGCAGCGGGTGGATATATCCATCAGCTGCGCAGTTTTCAGGAGGACGTTCTTAGCCTCCTGTGTGCTAGGGGTTTTTGTAACTACCCTTAAGCAGAAAGACGGTAGAATCACAGGCGAGTGCATTCAGAAGAGAATAAAACTGTCGCCACCGCTGATGAGCGTCTAGTCCAGAACAAAAAAAAACATTTCTTGGGCAATTAACTGTGAACGTTGATTACTATTGAAAGTAGTGGTCAAGGTTACACGCGACCTTCCAAGTACGGGGACAAAAGCGAAACTAAAGTTAGAGGTAAGTGAAACCAACTAATACGAACAACGGGAACGCTGCCTCCAATGGGTGGACGAACCTAGACATGCAGTCACTAGAAACGCTGATGGAGAAGGCTTTGCGAAACGTGGCCGTGGAATACCCGTATCACAGAGAAGCAAATACTTAGAAACTTTGAGTCCGATATGGCCGTATATATATTTTGAAAACGGTGCCTATGGACATCTAATCTTCTATTATTGCCCTCTTCAAAAGCTCCGTGTATAACATTTAAGGAAATACAAACATTTTAACTTTTTGACAGACCGCCAGACTAGAAACAGTAATATGTGTCCGGAACAAATAATACCACAGTAGGCAATTGCGTTCAACGTTTTTCGCACTGTTTTTATGTCTGTACAAACATCAAAAACACCAAATCACAGTCCGTATCTCATTCTGTATGTACGGAGTATACGGAAAGCATGCGAAAAACATATGGTGCTGTATTTCGCGTTATCATTTCGCGTTTTCACAGTAACGCAGAAACCACGTTCAAAGTTTTTATCCTGGCAAATCTTCTGATGGTCCTGATTTTAGAAGGATTATCTGCATTAGAAGCGTCTGCGTGCTAATTCCCCGTATGAATTCCGTTGACATATATATACGGAACATTTATCTAGGGTGAATATGCAATGGATGAGGCGATTGAGATTTCTCATAAAATATACCCATTTTAAGTGAAATATCGGCACTTAGGTTTTGCGCATGCAAGAACAACTTTAAACAAACCTCTAGCCCCACATAGCTTCGCTGTAAAGGGATAACAAATCAAAGAGAATAAAGTCTGCACAGTGCCACTGTGCCAGTCACCCAGAGCAAAAAAAGAAGAGAGAACAAGCAACAAAGCGGCCGAAGAATTTACACGTCGTTCGTTGGTAGTAACAGAACGTAATCGACTTCTGAGTGTGTTCTTATAACAAGACGTGGCTGTTAGAGTATATCCCCATGGGCCCAATTTTTTATTTTGTTGAGATGTGCGCCGTACTGACCAAGACGACAATTACAAATTTACAGTTCCAAACTTTACAACCACAACTGCACCTAAAACATACCCAGACACGAAGCAAACTAACAACAAATACGCCGCGGATTTTTCAGGTTGTTCGCCGAAACAGACCAGCAATAGTATGTCGTCTTGATGGCTTGCTGGACCTGACGCAAATCTTGCAGAATACGGAACCAATCGAGGTCGAAGAACCGCCGCAAGCATACCTCTTCGTGTTTTAGAGATGTCTTTGGGTTAAATCGTGGGTAACAAGAGTCGAAAGTACCCTACCGTCATTTGAACGTATACTTTGTTCAATGCACGTGCGCCGATTTGGGCCCCAAGGTCTCGTGTAAACTGCTCTGCATTTTTCTGCGTTTGCCGACAGCCGGCAGAATATTGTTACGTGCAGCATGGTAAATAAGACAAAGCATGTAAGATGTATGGCACGTATTCACACCATTTACAGTCGAACGCGACGAAGCTACGGCAGGCTGCGCGCGCCGTACGGTTTCTTCACTGGAAGTTTAACCACAGCTTTCTCCTGTCCGCGAAAAAACAACGTCTTCAAAAGCAAACGCCTAGTTTGACCCCTTGTTAACGTACAGGTGTGAAGATGACGTTAGACAACGGGAACAGTGTGAAAGCCCTGGCAACGCGGATGAAAATGATGGTCCTGTTAAGCGCCGTCTTTGGACCAGCCATAGCCGCTGCCGCCCAGATGGAACGCCGAAAGCCATCTGAAACGCACCGGGTATCTAGGGAGGAGTACGTTGTCCGCTTATGTCAGGTTGCGGCTGACCGGGGAGTCCGGTTTCGGCGGTTGGTGGGCAGGGGGCACGGGGCAGGAAAATGGTCGCGCGGATGACTTACCGCGGCTCAAGCAGGCCAACGCGACCCAACATTTTTGGCGCAGTGTTCAGAGGCCACGTCTAGGAGAAGCTTGGGGCTACGATGAGGATGTACGCAGCATCCTACACCAAAATATATTTCGTAGCAGCCGACACATAAGGCAAATTATGGAAGGTATGAGCAATTTATTTACACTGTTTACAGTCGGTCAAACGAAAGCTCGCACAGATTGCGCGCTCCAAACCGAGGCGTAGTCCACCAGAGGCATGGTCTGGTGGACCAGCCATAGCTGGTCCTGCGGCTTCCTCATTCTTGTTATGAGACAATACCATTTCGCCGCGTTGTACATATACACACTGAATGGCAGAGGTAAATATGTCCATGAACAGTACACAACATTAGCGATGTCCAACCAGTTATTCGGCTGCTATGCGAGCAACAAAGTAGAAAAAAAGTTTGCACAATATTACTAGCAGCAAGCCTGTGGGCACGCACACGATTTCAGAAATGTAATACCATGCTGTACTAAATACGTTAGTTCATATTCAAACTTTGTTTGCACCTGCTGATATGGCGGTACAAAAAGCTGTGTTTGGCGATGATCGCGGCGTCGTTAAAACGGTATGATGCGTGAAAACATTGGGCCTCTTGGATTATCACTCCTGGATCGTCTGCGGACTACCCAGTGTGCCAGCCGGCGGTCGATTTTCCCATGGGTCCCTATAGGACTTTCGGCGCGAAGACAGTCTTCGGACTGCCCGCTGACTATTCATGACTGGTAAACCTTGGAGAGCCGATATTGTTATGTCACAGCCGCTGCTGACTCCGAGAATATCGTCGTGAGTGTGTCACCAGTATGTCGTCGTGTCAACTGTGACGTCGTTCTGAAGCGTTATTTACAACTTATCCCTCGGCTAGAGATTACATTTTCTCCTGTTTTGCTCTTTTGGCCCTTCAATTCTTTAGAGAAATTTCTCTTTTACCAGGCTTTACAAATTTGAAACGGAGAAAAAGAGGCGTATATCGGCCATCTGTTGTTGGACAAGAATAAACATTATTACATAGTAATTAGTCGGCAGTTTTGAAGCACCCAGGCACTGCGGTGTCTTTTCGGCATGAACAGAACTCTGGAGCAGAAGCTCCCACCTTGAACTACAGAATTCGATGGTCGCTCTTGGGATCTAGAAGAACTACGGAAATGGGTAAAATTGGTAATTTGTACAAAGACTATGCACACAGGGGTCCCTAAAACACAGTAAAAGTTGATTGAAAGGTGAAGAGTTCGGCGCCAGAAACTGATTTTGGGCCTCTAACCTCCACAGGCAAACAATACAGGGGACAAAAAGAGAAAGGAAGGTTAATAGAGAGTGACAGCGAAGTCTACCAATTAACTATCTGGATGCTATGAGATCAATGAACGTCTCTGATGCAATGTGGCACCGGTTTCTATTTTCACAGGGCAGTTTTCACTGAATGAGTACGTCCTTTTAAAATATGATCAACTATTCCGCAGTCTGTCAAATTTTTGCAACCTAGAACCAATAATCCAGGGCGCAATTGCTAACAAGTATGAGCAGGGCTTGAACGGGTAGATTTCGCATCTAGTGTAACCCCACCTACCAAAGATGTTTCATTCGGACTCAGAGCGAGTGTCGAAGCATAGTAATGCTGCATTAGGGTGCATTCGCTCACAAGTGTACTTTGGGCAAACTCAAGCTAAATTTTCAATATTCTCTGAACAACTACACACACTCGAACCCTGGATGTTCTCATGTACGATTTTATGCATGTACTTTCGTTTCAATGCTGCTCCAAACAGCTGCCTGTTTTGTAAGCGCTCATATTGTCTCCGAAGTCGAGCAGCGTGGGCGAGCCCAAACTGTTGCTCTAGATCTGACCTGTAAAGCAGTTTGTATGATTCTTTGGGTCAGACGGATGCCAGGCGATCGCTTCTTCACTCGCTCGGTAGGGTATAGCGATGGCATCTTGTCTTGTGAATGCTATACCCAATGAAGTTTCATCGTGGTGGGCATTGTGTACTTTTTCTGCCAGCCTACTCGATTCTACCGATATGCTATATTGACTTGGTATCATACAGTTTCTCAATATCACCAAGAGTGGAAAGTGTTGCTGTGATCGCACGCCGTCTTGGGAATAGTTACTACTAGGACAATTGGAATGGCAGCAAGTTACCAGTACAAAGGGCTACGGAATATACTCGTGGGCTGTAAGTTTTTGTTCTAGTTCCGTTTTCCGCCTGCGTTTTTGTTTTCGGCTTGACACTTTCTAGCATTCAATGCCTTTTACAGATATGTCTAAGTAACAATGCGATTAGCACTTAACGGTTGTGCTCGCGCTAGCGTTCAAGGATGAAAGGGCACCCCCTGCAGCGACAGCGACAGGCGACGCGAAAACGCAACTCAATCGGTACAATAAACAGACAGTGTAGGCGAAAGCGGCAAGCAAAAAAAAATTAACATACTACCACACACGTCCTCCATCGTCTTCACTCGTCGCTACATCGCTACAGTTTACTGTATTGTCGCTGCCGCCCGGTTGGGAGCTGCTTCTGGCCAGCAAAAAGCGAGACAGGGTCCCTGCAGGCAGTCTATGCGCCTGGCCGCTGCCGCGCGCACTATTCGCTCACTGTACACATTGATTCACGATTTTTGCGCCGCTTGTCGCCCTTGCTGCGTGTGGTTACCCCTTGAAGCAAGCACTGACAGGCGCGATGAGGCAACAAACATGGGGACTCGGTAAGCCATTGGTATTTATTTACCATTTGAAGCAATTTTGAACTTTTATAAAGCTCTGCGGGCGTCCGTGAAGGCGTAATTGCAGTAGTAGGCTTCGCCTAAAGATTTATTCAGATTGGCTTTGGCAGAACATACAAATAAAGCGCGAGAATATCAATTTGTATCTTTACCTGTTGCATTTGCTTTGTCTGCCGAGATCGAAGCAGAGGATAATAATACAGTAGTGAGAAGAAGGATGAACACAGTTTGCGACCACCTAGATACATACTTTTCAGCAAAACATTCCAAAAAACGAAGAATACAGCATCTTGTTTGGAGTATTTAAAACATTATCAATGAATTCGGGATGACCTGGTGGCGTGAGAACAATGCAGGCACCCTTCCTTTAAGTGCAGAGCACTTTAGGGACTCACCTTGTATTCGTAGCTCCCTCGCTGGACCCAAGTAGAGCCAGACGGCGTATCGTTGTAGCGGCGTCCGTCGTCGCAGCAGCTCAAACGGGCTTTGAAAACAAAGCGGTTTATATGGTCATAACCGTTCGAAAGTCGTGAAGCGCTGGCCCTTGTCATTTATATTCCCGTTGCTTTAGCGCAAAGTAAACTGCATGTACCTTTGAGGCAAAATCTGTGTATCTAGCTGGCAGCGCCCCGGGGTGGTCATGCAGTGAAACACTCCTTGGATTGGTTTTGACTATAGTAGGAGGAGAAAGCGGCAGCGCAAGTAAAAAATTGGGCCCATCTCCCCGCGAGGGGGACTCGAGTAAATGTTTCGCATAGGGGGTGGGTGTATTGCGTTAACGTTTAGTGTTTGGGGAGTTGGGGGTAGTGAATGCGTTGTATCAGCAGCTTCTTGACGTAGTTTGAATGAGTCAAGGGTATAAGGCGCGTTCGTAGCCTCCCATTCCGTGTCAGCTTTGTGGCGCAGTGGGTAGAGCACCATGTACATTGCGTTCCGCCCGCAGGGTCGAGGGATCGAAACCAGGCGCCGGATAGTATTTTTTTATATAGTGTAGGGGGAGGGGTGCGGACTACGACTACGGACGTCAGCGCGGGTGACTTCGTGAGCAACTGAAATGCTCTGCATTTAAAAAAGCTCACCATGGTTTGCGTAGCCACTATGTTGTTGCCGGCCATGCCACGCTGAACTTCCTGCCAAACTGCCCAGTTTTAGGGCACCCATATAGACATGGAGCGCTTTCGCAGAATTACATAGACGCCAGAGCCAGAATCTAAGCTAGGTAAGCTAGTCAGAAACGCTATGCTCGTATCCACTAGTCGTGTGTCCATTTTCACAACTAATTGAATAGCATAGCCACATCTATAGTCAGATGCCCGTATGCACCTCGCTTCCTAGGTTGCCTGAATAACTGCAGCGCTGGTTGGCATTTGCAAAAAAAAAAATAATTCTACTAAGTCGGTCTTACACGAGAAAAAGGCGGAACGTTTTTCATAAACTGACCAGTGATGATGCATTACAAGGAGTGTTGTGAGCAACCTTGAAACGCTTAAAATACCCCTTCAAAGGCGTAACTGCCGCTGCAGACAAAGACTCTGTGACCAAGCCGTCAACAAACATATGCGAAGCCTGTCTGTACATATTACTGGTTTAAAATATTTCAAGTCGTGTTAAGGCCAAAGACGATGTACGGAATTTTTTAGATGCGCAGCAACTTATTGTCGGGGCTATGTTCTCCCTCCCCCATGCGGCGTCCACACCCCCACTGTGCATACCTGGCCAGGCACCGCTGATGATGATTGTGGCAGGATGTCCCTAGGGATTGGCCAACCAAAGAATCCATCACAAATAGGTTCGCGTTCAACCACCGTCTTCATCTTCCCATAGGGGAACCATAAGTACCACACCCCCGCTGCGGATGCCTGGCCTGGCACCGCTGATGATGATTGTGGCAGGATGCCCCTAGGGATTGGCCAACCAATGAATCCTTCACGAGATAGCTTCACGTTCAACCACCGCCGTCGTCTTGCTGCAAGGACTATCCTGGCACGAGTGGTGGAGGCCATGCATCCAGATGCCCGATTAGTCAGTGGGCAGGCCCCACGGGGCTTGCCCGGACGCATTAGCACCCTTCTTCGCCTGCGGCTCAATTGCTGCAACGTGGGGCGCGCTTGCACCACCAAGGCCGCCGAGCATCCCCCACCTGCGCCGACTGCCCAGAGCCCGAGACGCTAGAGCACTTGCTGTGCTCTTGCCCGCAGCACGACACCGCAAGGGCACAACTGCGGGCCGAACTCCAGTGACTCGGTGCCCCAAGCCACAAGCTAGAAGACTTCCTGTTCCCAACGGGAGCGGACGCCATTCGACGGGAGGTCTTCCAGCACCTAGTCAACTTCCTGGTTACAACGGGACTAGCGCTGCGTTTGTAGCCATCGAGTCATAGGCTAAACGAACGCGATATAGACTATCTCCCACTCTCCTACCGCTCTTCTCTTCCCCCTTCACTCTTCCTATCCTTTGAAGCCCCAATTCCCTTCCCTGGATGGGGTCGTATGAGGGTGAACTCCCCGTTGAGTTCAACAATATCCCCAGGCCTTTTCTCTTCCCTCCTTTGTTAATAAATCACCACCACCACCACCCCGCAGGAGAACCCTGAATAGTTCCCGCTGATGATGATTGTGGCACGGTGCCCCTAGGGACAGGCAAGCCAAAGAATCCAGAACGAAATAGCTTCGCGTTCAACCACCCTCGTCATCTTCCTGTAGGGGGAAACCTGAGTAGTATGCGAGGCATTCCTCCTCTCCTCTCAGACGCTGCTCTCCTCTCCGGCATTCCTCCTCTCCTCTCCGCAGCTCCTCTCCTCTCCGGGATTGCGCAACGAATGGCAACACCTGCGGTGGCATCTCCATACTCCGCGGGGGGCGTCACAGTAGCTCCGCGGTATGAATGACGCATTCCGCTCCCCTCATTCTCCTGCCGCACCGCGGCGATGAGCCAGTGTCAACGCCAGTGTCAGCGCCACGGAGAAGAGGGCTCGAGCTGCTGCCACGGAACGGCAGCGGCGACAGGCCGATCCCGAACTTCGGGCTCGCGAAGCCGAAAGGAAACGTCAACGCCACCAAGAAGCTGTTACTGATGCAACGAGGGCTCGCGCAGATGAACTAATGGAAACTTAAGTCGACCCCACGGTTTCTTCGCATAGACTACTCTGGGTTCCACTACGGGAAGATGGTGAAATTCTTTACCGATTCCAGGATACAATAATTCTACCTGTAGACATGATACAACCTATTATGCATGCCTGAGATTTTTGCGACACCAAATCTGAAAGCAATCAAATGTTCTTGCACCAAGATACTTCGGGAAAAGCTTCGGTTCAGCCGGTTTTTGACGACACTCTACAGCGGATCACACTGATGTCTTGTCACATGTAGGATGTGCGCACAAAGTGGTTTTTAGGGCGAGGTGGAGTTAACCTGTGCAAGCTACCGCTTCTTCATTCATGCTGCATGTTGATGTGCACTGAGGGAATGCCAGGCAGATCATAAGTATTGTGACTGTGCACTTTGAAGCAAGTGTACGGCACCGTATTAATAGCCAGAAAAGAACGCTCGGTAAATTCGCCTCAGCAATAAAGCTGATGGGCCCCATGATTTTCTTGTCATATGCTTAAGGACGTGGGTCAAACAATGTTTTTCCTTTCAAGTGCAGATATATGTTTTTCCCAATAGAGATCCCGATGAATCTTCACGCCAAGTCATTTGTAGCGAGTTACACGGAATAACAGTCCTTTGAAATCTCTACTGGGTAACATATTGCAGGTTTTCGGGTAAATGCTAATGTTGCACTCTTGTACGCTGAAATTTCCAGTCCCTTGTGGCGTGGTTACGTCAAAGTAGCACATACTACTTTCTTAAGTCATGAGTGCACGTGAAGGCGCGTTCCGCCTGATGATCAAATGCATATCATATACATAGGCAGATACTGGTCCTGTTTGGGAAGCACTGTAGGTGCGCCTATCACATCCAGGGTATATATTTTAGGGCTTATGACGGCTCGTTGTGGGGCGCCGCAAGTGACGAGTTGATCCAGTGTCTCCCCACCAATCGTGGTCGTGGAAGCCATTCGTCTTATTTTATCGCTTCGTATCCACAGATGCAACGCCATGCAATTTCAATTACCCAAAGTTCATAAAGAATGTCATCGTAAGATACATTATCAACTGCTTTCTTTATGTATAGGGACAGAGTAGCCGGCCGAAGAGAGAGTGACTTGATGTAGGACTTGCGAAACTTCCCATAGGCGCCATGCATCAAAAAGTGGCCCCATTATTGGTCAACTGTTTTGTATCTTGTTTTACAGTGGCGCCATCTGTTTGTTACTAAATAAACTAACACCGTGGTTTGCCCCTCGACGAGCTGGCCGAAAAATGTTATTTGGGTGCTGACGGAAATTTTTTGTGCCGAAGAAGCCCAAGGTGTTCACACACAAGTGTTTTTTTTTACATTCGAACCAAGAGAAGTAAAAAATTGCGCATGTGTGTTCAACAAGATGTGTTGTCGCGTGCGCAGTGTTGTCTGCTTGTCATCATCTGCGGTGTTCAGGCAGCAAAAAAAGAAACATTCACTTCGAAGGCTTGACGCAAGCTTGAATGGATTATTTAAAGCCACGTGATCAGCTACTTAATTAGTTTTGGCATACCGTGTGATGTAGGCCGAGCGATAACTGCAAATCTAGTACTTCAGGTAGGACCTAAGTAGTGCCGGAGTGTTCGCACAAGCGCCAACCCGTCGAGGCAGTTGCGCAGGCAAAGAAACACTCTCCACGAAAAATCGCACTTAGAAAAGCAATGAATAAATTAGGGAAGTACAAAAATAAAAAAATATGCACATTAAAAACAAAATTTTAGGTTAAATTGTCAGTTTGAATATATAGTTTGTTTTTTGGATAGTACGTGGGGTGGCCGCAGAGGCGCCACCGTAAGCACGATACAAAGGAGTAGGGGTAGAGGTACGGGCCGTTTTTTGAGGCGGAGTTTTGCAACTGCCTACATAGAAGAGCTTTGGTCCGAAGAAGGTGGTGCTTCCCATTCTCGAAGGTAGTGACAAAATGAATATTGCTGTCTATTTGTGAGCGTCACTTGCGAAAGTCTGGTATGGCATCCAGGTACAAGACCTGCCTTTCACACAAAAGAATTCAAAGTGAGCGAAGCTTGTACGCTCCATTTCCTTGCTTACACAGCTGGCCAATTCCACTGGGTTGTAGCACAAAATGTCACGTGGAGACTCTCAATGATTCTGGAAGGCCACTAAACGGGTGCTGTTCTGGGGTTTCAGGAAGGACCCTTAGCAATCATGGAACATATAGAGGTGCAAAACAAACTTGTAATTTCGTGTGTGCCGAGATGACAGAGTGCACTTTACAGGAGGCCATCAGGCCCACAACGAGCTGAAACATAGAGCAATTCTTGTGCTCATGCAGACTTAACGGCACGTCTAGGCGGCTATCAGTGGCTGCAGGAGCGCAACGATGTAATAGTGCAATGCTTGCAGCATTGCCTCTTGTAGCCTCCTGTACGGGAACGCAGGCGTCTTCGGCACCATTTTCGAGCATGCGAGCTCAAAATGTATGCGGCTGTGTGAATGTAGAAGGCAATGCACGAACGACCTGACAAATCCTGGAAAGTGTCTTCCGTAAATACCTACCGTGGTGGCTGAGTGGCTGTCTTTGTGCTGCTGAAAACAAGGACGCGGGTTCGATTCCTTGCCGAGGAGGCTGCTTTTCTGATGAAGGCGAAAAGCGAAACGCCTGTTTGCTTGAGATTTCGGCGCATGTAAACATCCCCAGGTGGCCAGATTTATCCCGGGGCCCTCCACTAAGGCGTGCCTCATCGCCTGTGCAGCGTCGGCACGTTAACTGACAATCAATCGCTGAATCAATCGATCGATAAATCAATCAAAAATCAGTCAATAAATCTTCCGTGGGTCTAATATCGAACACATGGATCTCCATCGGTGTTTCTCAACCTTCCTATGTAAGGCCATGCAAGTGTCTGGGCTCCTCAACACGCTCTAAGGTAACAGGTTTCGTCCGTCGTTACCTTTTTTCAGCTCAACGGCGAAAGCCCAGAGGGTACGAAGCATCTCCGGATTGTCTTTAGTGGATTTTGTGGCATTGCGTGACACCTGCTTTGATTCCTGGATAACGCTCGGTTCGAAATCAGTCACGGAGGCCATACTTTTCTATGATAATTCCAAAGGAGACCGAAACACTTACCAGTCAAAGTAACCTTGTATCCGTGTATATAATGAACTGTGATACCCCGTCACTGTACATATGTGGGCGCCCGAGAACTTCCATAGGAGCCAAAATCAGCACTCCAGAAATCGGCACACGAAAGGCAGCTATATATGAGTGTGAGGTCTAGGCAGTTGCTCAAGGTGGCACTTTGAAAAAGTCGGCGAACCATCATTCAAAATGTCCATGTCATGACCGTGGACAAAGTTGGCAAGACCTCGCCCTCGCGCGGTTCTAACAATGCTTTCCCAGAGCTTTTGGGGTGCATTGATGTAATCTAGAGAGGTGTGAGGTCCAGATAAGCCATGAATGACCACTTCCACGTGTAGGGATGCAATTTCTCCTGATCCCTGGAACAACGCGAGGACAATGACCATACGCCGTTTTAAAACGTGACAATGGAATGATTTTTTTTGCAGCTTGATGCACATAGTGCCACCGCGGCAAAGTTATGAAGCTTTACGACAGTAATAATGCCAGCGCGGCAAAAGTATGAAGTTGACGACGGTAACAAAGTATTGGCAATGTTGTACTCCGGAATCCCGCTTCCACGGTGTTTTTGCCAGAATGAAGAGGAGGTGATGAACAATGGCAAGCTACAGAGAAGTGAATTGAAGAGTTTGAGTGAATGTGCCGGGTGTCATGACGCTCTTACAAAGTGTCACCCAATAGGACGAGAAAACGCAGTTTTTTTACGCATAAAGGAAAGCAAGAATGAAAACACTGTGTGAAAGACGAATATCTGCGCTCCTAATTCATCTAAGACGAAATATTACGGTTGAACCCAGGTGTTTGGTACATACAGAACCACAATTTAATCGCTTAGAATCTGGGTGGTGACAGTGAATGCTTTGGTGTTGCGCAAAACATATTACAAAATGAAATCCATAGGAATCTCTTTTGCAAACCTGTCTTAAATACCGAACGCTTTTTCTGCGTCACAGTTTATCAGCAATGCAATGTATCACCTTTGTGCCTGAGCAAAAGATTGCCGGAAGATATGAGCAAAGGTTAGTGCAGACCTGATAAAAAATATCCAACCTTTTCAGCCTGTGCACTAACCGCGAAAATTATCTAACCAGTACCCCACGATGGTTCTTGCCGCCCATTCAGAGGAACCACCGCAAAAAACAGCAAATATTGAAGGTGACGCCAAGCTGCACAGCACAGAAACGTAGAAAGTCAATGTTATTTCGGTGGTCAGAAAGCCACAGTGGCACTCAAGTGTACGCTGCATGACTCACTAATTATAGTGCTAGATCATTGTTCTTGTTCTCTGGAAACTTCATTAACGAACGACAGCGATGCGAAGGCCAGCGGTTCCTCTAGGGCGGCACGAGATGCAAGACAATCGCAGGTGCATTGAAAGTGGCTGGGTCCGCAAGCAATCAACGGAACTATTTAGCAGCTGCGGACATCGTGTTTTTGCCACTACGATGTTGGCTCTCGTAAGTCACCCTCATATCAGAGGTTCGTCACGATGCCAGTGCTTGATGTGTTTCTTTGCGTCTGTGGCGGCGTCGCATACGATGCTCCAAGCATGCACTATTCCTTGACGTAGGAACACTTCCCGGCAATTTGGTTTTCATTCTTACATTTGATTGCCCCTAGTGCGAAATCGTTAATGCAGAAGCTGTATAAGAGCCATCTTCTCAATCGGTCTACGTGCAACATAGGCCCGACTTTGTCAAGTACGTCGAACGCGTTCTTGGAGGTGAGCTCGCAGTTTTCCTTCATGGCATCCAGCGGTAACATCTAGTTTTCTGCCAGGTTAAGCGGTGCGTTTGAGAAGAATGTATAGCCATTGTGTAGATGAGTTTTATCCTTGTAAATGGGAAAGGAAAACAAAGTCATGGCCTCTCATAAGCAACCGGCAGTCGAAAAAATCACTTGACCTAATGAGCAGTGATAATGTGAAGGAAAATTTGAGGCTTCAGTTAATTCTCCGCAATAAACAACAGTAACATTCAGCGTGGTAACGATAAGTTTAATAGCTTGAACCCATTTATAATTAAAGTTAGAGTACCCCTGCTTGTCACGCATGCCTATCTTGTTTTCTCATTACATTAGCTGTTGGCTTGGTCAAAGATGTTAACAGAAGAATAAAAGCTGCACACCTCTTTGCATGCGGATTCCCCGGTTAAAGGTATTCAATACTAAAAAAGTGAGTGCAAAAAACTTCTCTTGCAAAGAGATCCACCCTTAAGCTGTCTCAAAGACGGGTGTCATTTTGCTGACTATACTGAAGGACTTGCTTGCAGCCCATAGTGACTGGGTACAACCAAGTAAAGATCGGTAAAACTGGTTTGGTGTTTAAAAATAGCAAAGGCAAAATAGTCATAGCGTAAGGTTAGCTGACAGAACATAACCATACCGATTTCATTTTATTATTGTATGCTTCCGAAGGGGGAGGTACCGCAGCGTGATACTGGTAGTCCATTCCAATTAAAATTCGGCAATATGTATGGAACGCCGCCGAAAAACTGCGTTAAGAGTGGCATCGTGTAGTTGTACACAGCGCCGACACAGAAGCGCTAAAGTCAACCACTCAGTTAGTATAACAACAGCTGGAATTCTGTAATAAGTGGCATTTGTGTAGAAATGGAAAAAATATTTGGTGTTGCCGAATAGTCGGTCGAATTGAGCCCCATTCGTTATTCGCTTCGTTGTGAATTGACGCTTCCGATATTTTCGAAGTATTCGGCGCTCTCGAATAGGCAGGAAAAAGCCTAGCTTTTTGGACAAGCTTTCGGAATGTCATTCCAGGAAAAGCCCGCCCAGGTGAACATTTCAGTCATCAGTGCCGTTGTGTTGTCTTGCCTATTGGTTCGACAAGCTGTCGGACGCCATCACACTTTCCATTCAAAGACAGCAGTGACAGAACACTGCTGCCGACCTGCCGGCAACAGGCCGATGAAGTTGTAATGCCGATTGGACGCGAAAAAGAGAAACACTGCTTAAAATAGGGCTTCTTTGGTTGGCTACAGCTGCAGATACTAGTGTCTACAATACGCTTTTCGTAGACGACCATAGCACAGTATATGACCAAGAATATTACAGGAATGATCACCGACGGCCGGCCATCGTACAGCCTGGTTCAGGATCCAAGCTTCACTGACATACAACGCTGTGCGACCCTGGGTACATAGCTACCTCACGGAAGACCTTTTAGCGAACGGTCGTTTCTAATTTCCACGGGACTAAAAAAAACAACTAAAGGAGGTTTCCCGAGAGGTATTTCACAACGGTTGTGCCGAGTGCGTACATCAAAACAAAGATGGGTCGACATCAAGTGCCCGCGAGAGGTACATGTGGGTTACTGCCCAAATGATGCAACGTGATTGATATCAGGCACCACGCATAAGGCCTCGCCTGAAAACCGATGCCGCAGGAGCGCACTGGAGAGAACACAGTTCTTTAAGACGTGATAGAAGATTCTGTACTGTCCGACAACATAAAGATTTTACAGCAAAGCTATTTACAAAATCTTAGTATTTAGTGTCCGCCGTTACAAAAACCAAGCAATTGCCGAGTGCGCGCACGTTAGCGTGATCTTCGCGGCGAACCCTCTGCAGTTAACAAAAGAAGAAAAATATTCCTCGCCAAAACCGTCCAGCATACCATGCGCACATTTGTCAAGGCAAGCGTACCCACTTAAAGAGATTGGCCAAAATTGGGGCGACCGCCCGGCCGTTAAAAAGCCAAGAATATGAACAGTGCTCCGGTGTGCGTGCCCTGTGAGGAATGCCCAGCGGCACCTGCGCATGTTTGTCAAGCCAGGCATAACTAAACCTACGTATGGAGATTGGTCAAGATTGGATAAACTAAACTCCAACGTTCGCCGTAATCGCAGCAACACTTGCTCGAAACGAGAACGACTACCTTGGAAGGGCGTTATACCTTTTAATGCAATGTCCAGGGACTATCACTTTAAAATAAATAAACAACTTCGAATTTATAGCAGCAGTAATGGCGTAAAGGTCGTTACGACAGTAAAGAAGAGGCAAACCAGCGCAAATCCTGGACTTCAGCCTTCGTCGTGGCAGTAAAGGTTGCATACATCTTCGCTACCTTCAGGTATTACGTGAAGTGTGAGCTTCTCTTTCATTTATGTTGCTGCTGACAACGGCAGAAACATGGTGGTAAGGTGACAAAAATCAGCTGGTCAGAACTTCTGTGCTCCTCAGAACGCCCTGCAGCTCTGCATGAGCTACGTCAAAAGGGAAGGTGTATACATTTTTCAAATCAAATGTAGGCTACTACACGAGAAGCGCGCGCGCCCGTGCAACCTTATGGATATCCAGAAGGAGATCCGCTGGGCCCAGCACAAATGGTCTATGATGTCTTCACCCACTTGGATGGAGAATATGGCATTACGCTGGTCGAACTCGGTGCCCTGATGTAACTTGTAATTTGTGAGTCCGATCTGGACAACTTGAGTGCAAAATAGTGAAAATTATACATGCAGCTGTCAACCAATTGCACCAAGATGGCAAGCTGGGCGAGTTGGTATTGGTTCATGGTGAGGGAAAACAACCAGCGCAAAAAAGACGAGGACGGGGAAGGTAACAGACACAGCGCGGCACTCATAAAAAAAACTTTTTTTGGAAAAGAAAAACGTATATACGCAAAAAACACCGCGCATGTCAAATCAGTTCAATTCAAGAATGAATCCCTGCGCAAGAATGAAACTCGTCAAGTCACACGTTCTCCAAAATAATAGATTTCGCTTTTGTCCAAGGTAACAGACAGGTTGGCTTACGCAAGTTTCGCAATTTTTTTGTATTAAAAAAAAACCTCAGACACTTGCCTTGTATGCTGATTAGTGTGTTTGAAAAACACGGTTGTGTCAGACACAACCGCTGTACACTTTTTACACGCGTACACGTGGGGCAATGAGAAGCAATGTTAGAAAGGTAAGAGTTCTGGATGGAGAGATGATGCTCGCGGAGTCGTTTATTGACGCAACGACCGATTGACGCAACTGCTTCGACATGCGCGTTGTCTTTTGTAAATATATGTTTTTCTTTTCCAAATAAAAATTCAGTTGTGAGTGCCGCGCTGTGTCTGTTACCTTCCCCGTCCTTGTCGTTCTTGCGCTGGTTGTTTTCTATCACCATGTCAACACATTGCAGCGCCTAGACCAAGCAACCACGGTGCTGTCCGCAGACGGCTAGCCAGCACTATCATGAGTGATTCCTCTCGTCCACTGCACCGAAATGCGTTTGCATAAATACATTTCCGAAGGTGATGAGGCAGCCTCATTTGCAAGAAGCCTTCTGCGCAACTTGGGAACAGTTTCGTGACCTAAAACTGGCATCTTTTCTGGCAGCGGGCATGCTAGTTTACCCTCGATAAAATGAAGTTTGTTACAGCGAAGAGAGAACAAAAAGTGGGCCAAACCCACACTTGCAGCTGCAGCAATTGGGCTATCGCCCACCCAACATGATTATGCCGAGACATCTATTTGGCCGACGTGGAGACATCACAGGCTGACACTGTGTACGGAGTTTTTCCTCTCTACGGTAAATCGTACGGCAGGAGAGTGCACATGACAGTGTCCTTGGAGAGAAGGCCGATGCCTTTGCTCAAAGGCTATTAAAACCATCTGCAATGGTGAAGGAGCCATAAGAGCCGGCTTTACCCAGCGCTGACAAGGTGCCACGAAAACGCCTTTCTTTTTGCTGCCACGCAGGCGAGCAGTGATAGGCTGTTCTTGACGACAGTAAATGTGGTTAGCAAGCGGAGGGAGCTGATTCTCCTAGAGCATGTGCAGCAACTTGACTTTCGTAACCAAAATTTGTGAATACAGTACACAAAACCTGTGCGTCTAATTTCTGAATAAATATTCAACTGATAATTTATTCATACAATTTTGTGTGTAGGTCAGTTCAAATTCTTAGTAGAGTCACAATTAGCTCATTTTGTCTCTGTAATTGTTTATGCGTACTTTTCCAGGTATTCAATCCGAAGTTATTCGACAACATCACTGTTCGTTTCGAACTCGCTTGGCACCCCAAATTCACTATTCGCCAACCCTTACAGTTGTGCTATTGTTTAAAAGCAAAGACGAGTGTTTATTCTTCAGTTTGTAAGATGTAATTTTAGCAAATATAATAATATTGTTCAGGATTTTTTGAATTCTATACTCATTTTTTTCTTGAAACGTTCCAAGAAACTTGAATTTGGTGCAGTATTTGAATACCTTTTCTGCCTTTGCACATGTATTAGTGTTCTCCTTGTCACGAATCCATTGCCGTCATTGATGTTGTCAGCCAGAAACTGACCGCCACGAAATGTTCGCATGAATTATTGTGCGCGTCCATGGAAGAAACTCCCGTAATTGGATTTACGGAGTGAACTTGTTATGTTTTTTGCAAGAGTATTTTGAAGGGGAAGTATAAAATTCTTCGTGCTCTGCCCGCCTTTTCCTTTTCATTTATAGGTCGACGGTGTTTGGGGCTCAAGGGTCGCCTTTTTTACTTTTTTATGCCTTCGAGATGAACTCTATTTGAAAACAGTTCGCAAAAAAACATTTATTAACAAATATTTATTTTTGCTACACTTTTTTTCAGAAAACCGGTATGCAGGCAGGAAGGACCGTCTTCCTATTGGTGGTGTCGGCAGTGATATGGGGTGAGTAACCCATGCAGTCCACCGCACATTATCTATATATATATATATATATATATATATATGAAATGAGGGGCTCGGTGAAAAATGACAGAAAGTAAGGGTTGGCAGTTAAGAAAACCTCGGAAAGCAAAGGGGAGGTTGTGGTGGGTCATAGAAACAGATAAAGATTTTTTTGAGTCAGAAAGAAAGTGTTAAAAAAATGCCCGCTGGGTGGGCTCCGAAGCCACAACGTCCTGAATACCGGCCTGAATACTGAGAACGGTACTTATTCCCGTTGGGAACGGGTGGTGGCGTTGAGTGCTCGGCAAATATACCTTTGCTTGACCCTTCTTGTGTTGCCGATGGTATGATTGTGAAGATATGCAGATTGAGAACACGACTTAATATTGTCTTCCGAAAAGTCAAACACTAAGACAGTTTTCTAGCTACGCACAATTTTCAAAACTACAAACCGTTTTAAAGTTACCTTTTCTGGAAACCACGGCATCGGCCATTTACCAAGCTCTGAGTTTCCGGTACGATGAGCCAGAAAACAGTATCATGTCGACACCGAACTTGTTGCAGGCTTCCCGTTGCCCTTTCGCTAGGAAAGAAATATCAGAAATGCTGAGAACTATACAAAAATGTATACTCGATGGATGTTCTGAAACAGCATTTCATAGAAGCCCTCGCAAAAGGTTCATATGCAATTTGTGTTCTTTTGCAGGGAACGTGATGTGCTACGTAAAACTTCCAGTCGACCAAAAACGTAAGCATATCGCCGCAGTTGCGTGGAGCGATGCTCTAATTAACGTTGTTATTTGTCTTCTCCCGCTCCCCGATTTCTTTCCCGTTGTTCGCACATTTCCTCCAGCACTGTGACTTATTTCGCTCACTATATATATGCCAGGGGGTCGAACCGGAACCTCGCCGAACTGAAAACCGCAAAAGGACTGTTATTTTTGCTGGAACACAATCCAAACCCGAACCGTTATTTTTTGAGCACGCTGAACCCGAACCAGAACCATAAAAAAACGAATAACGGTTCGCAATAAATACCGTAATCTTTTTAAAATATAACGCTTTCCTATTGAGACCGATGGGGTCCTGTCAAACAATCTAATATTTCCCCAGATATCGGATGGCTGACCGAAAAGCTTTCAAAAAATACACAAGTTCCTACTGACTTCCCATTGTGATTTAAGACGGCCTATATTGGTCCAGAAAGATGTCATCCCCGCAATGAATTTGTGTTTCGAGGTAAAGACTATCAAGGTGACCGTGTAGCCTTGGTCTTTGTAAGATGGCTTTCCACATTGCTCTTCTGCAGTGGACCATGACCATCTAAGGAAGGAGTATAAATAAGACAACCGGCCTTTCGACCGGGCTTTGAATGCATTCAACCGGGCCCTTATTGTGTTAAAATGGTCAGTTTTATCTGCGAAAAAGGAATGCTTCGGAATAAGACATTAAAGGGTTCGATCTTGAAGGAGTACAGTCATCATCATCAGCAGCAGCCTATCCATGTCCACTGCAGGGCAAAGGCCTCTTTCATGAATGTCCATTTATCGCGGTCTTTTGCTAACTGCGTCCAATTTATCCCTGCAAACGGCTTCATTTTATATACCCATCTCACTTTCTGCCAACCCATGTCACACTTGCCTTCTCTACGGATCCACTCTGTTGGCCTTAATGGCCGACGGTTATTTTACCTCCTCAGTGCATGCCCTGCCCCCACCCATTTATTCATATTTCCTGCTAATATATCCTCAACACGCGTTTGTTCCCGATCCACTCAGCTCTTTGTTGGTCCTTAGTGTTACACCAATCATTTTCCGTTCCATTGCTCGCTAAGTCGTACTCAAGGTAAGTTAAACCCTCTTAGAGAGCCTCCTAGTTTCGGCCTGGTAGGTGAGTACCGGTTAGATGCAGCTGTCATACACTTTCTACTTCAGAGACAGCGGTAGGCGGCCATTCGTTGTCTTAGAATTCCAGCCAAATACACTCCACCAAATTCTTATTCTTCTAATTATCTCTGTCTCATGGTTGGGATCCGCAGTCACTACTTGGCCTAAGTAGATATATTTGCTTATTATTTCCACGTCCTGACCACCTATCTCGAATTGCTGTGCTCTCCCAAGGTTATTAGCATTTCTTTATTTTTCTGCATATTACATTCAGGCCCATCATTCTCCTGTGCTTTCCGAGTGCTGTAATCACGCTTTTCTATTCGTCTCCAGAGTGACTTATCAAGGCAACGTCATCAGAAAATCTGAGGTTACTCAGGTATTATTTATTAACCCTGAAGGCCAACTGTTTCCACTCAAATATCCTGAATACTTCTTGCAAATATGATGTGAATAACATTGAAGAGATTGCCCTGTCTTGTCTGACGCACTTCCTTATTGGAATTTATTGCTCTCCTTATGTAGGATGATGGCAGCAGTACACTCGTTGTAGATACCCTATACATTCTTTCGTAATGTTGGTCTACACCCTGATTCTGCAATGCCTGAAAGACTGGCGCGTTTTCGACAGAGTCGAATGCTTTCTCAAAATCTGTGAAGGCTATGTAGAGGTTGAGCATACTCCGCGCATTTTTCGTTCACCTGATTGATCGTATGAATATGGTCCACTGTTAAATGCGGTGGCGTAGAGGTAGAGAATCCGCCTCACGTAAAGAAGGACCGTGGTTTGAATCACGGTGCCCCGCACTTACAACCGGATGAAAAAAATCCGCGTGTTGATGGAATTGCATAATGGGGCCTCTGGTGCAGCGTGGTAGCGGATACCATTGCCGGTAATGCACTCCTTCACCAGAGAAGGAATGACCCCCCCTGGTGTTGTAATGCCCGGAACCTCCCATGAATACGCAAATTAAAACTCGCCTTCAGTCTCCAGTCGCTGCGAAGCAGCTAAAAACGGCGGCGGCTAGACCTGTGACGCAGCAGACGGTGCTAAGAATCCCGGAATCTAGACTGGCCGCCTTTGGAATATGAATCTGGCAACGTTTAGCACGTGAACGTTATCTAGCGAGGCGAGACTTGAGCTGTTCGGGAAATTATAAGGCGTTAAAGAGGATGTCATAAGGCTTAGTGAGGTTAGGAGGACAGGTGAAGCCTTTACAGAGCTGAAAAATGGCACGTATTATGTTACCGTAGTCTAGTGAACGGAAGAGATCTGAGAGTAAGATTTTTAGTCAATAAAATCAAAGCTGGCAGTATAGACAAATACAATAGCATTAACGAAACAGTAGCCCGTCTTTTAATTAGGCCTAATCACCATCATCATTATTAGCATGATCGTCGGCTTGTCTACGCCCCATGCACGGCTAAGGCCTCTCCCAATATTCTCTAAGTATTCCCGGTCCTGTGCTAACTGCTACCAATGTATACCTGTAAACTTCATGATCTCATCTGCCCATCTAACTTTCTGCCACCGCCTGCTAGGCTCGCCTTCTCTAGGGATCCACTCTGTTGCCCTTAATAGCCAGCGGTTATCTTATTTTTGAAATAGATTTCCTAAGCCCACCGATTTTTTCTTCTTATTTCTAATAATATCAAGGTGGTTTAGGGCTAGGCGCCTACATCCAGCCACGACGGCAGCAAGTTGAACGCTTATATCAAGATATGGCATCGGCAATGGCTAAAGTAAAAACACAGTATACCGTAGTCATCGGAGACTTCAATGCTAAAGTATGGAAGAAACATGCTGGACACAAGGCAGTTGTGAACTATGGTCACGCTTGTAGAAATACGAGAGGGGAGTTATTAGTAGAATTCACAGAACGGAATAATCCACGCAACATGAATTCTTTCTCCTGCCAACGGGACAGCCGGTCATGGTCATGGAGGAGTCCTAATCGGGAGCATGAAAATAAAATAGACTTCATACTATGCGACAACCCTGGCGTCATGCAGGATGTGGAAGTGTTCGGAAGGGTCAGGTGTAGTGACCCCCGTACGGTAAGATCTTGAATTAGGCTATATTTTTAAGGGGACCGTAACAAACTGGTCTGAAACAAGCCGATCAATAAGGTGAAAATTGATTTGAGGTGAATAAGTTGAATAATAATGTGAATAGGTTAAAGAATTTAAGATCACGCTGCAGAACCGATATTCAGCTGTAACCGAGGAAGCGGAGTTTATGACACAGGACGCCAGTGACAATCTTACACACATTATCACGGAGTGTGCAGTAGAAGTCGGAGGCACAATCACTACTCAAGATAGGGTGAAGTTCTTCAGAAGACGAAATATTTAATTACAAAACGGCAAAGCATGACAACATCCACCCCAGCTGACAGAATACAACAGCGGAGTTTTCGATGCTAATTAATAAACGTAAGACAACAGACATACGGAAGTATAACAAGGAGGGTATTGAGCATGCTGTAAAAACGGAGGCAGCCTGCAAGCAGCGAAGAGCCATCTCAGCGTGGGGAAAAATCAGATGTATGCACATAAAGACAAGCAATTCAATGTCATCACAAAAAAGGATAAAATAGTTGTAGTAGCCGATGAGTTCTATAGAGATCTGTACAGGAGCGGCGACATCCTGGATAACACCTTACGAGGAAGTAGTGCACATGAGGTCGACCTCCCACCAGTAACGACAAAAGAAGTAAAAAAGGCCTTGAAAGAAATGCAAGGAGGCAACACACCTGGTGAGGATCAGATAACAGCAGACTTCTTGAAGGTTGCTGGGAAAATTGTGCTAGAACAAGTGGCAAACATGCATCCGCAATACCTTAACACCGCGAGTCTACCTGATTCTTATAAGAACGCGAACATTACCCTAACCCCCATGAAAGGTGACATACAGGACTTGAAAAAGTACACGTCGATTATCTTACTGTCAGTCGTCTGAGAGTCATATAGTCGCTAACCGAATTTCTTCCACCTTAGAGTTCAGTGAACCTGACGAACAAGCCGGATTTCGGGAAGGCTATTCAGCAATGGAAGAAGGAGTAGATTAGAGTACTTTGATCGCATAAATCTTGTATCTGTATACATTGAATTTGTTCGAAGATGCTTTCAGTTTGTGCGCGACAAATTGTCGTATTCGCCGTTCTCTCAAATTTCTTTAAGAAGGGATAGTACATTTTTTACTTTGATCGATTGGCACTTGTAGTTGCGTCGAAGATAGGCAAGGGTTCTAGATGTTGCAGAAAATATGGCATCAATACGGGTAGTACCGAATAGCAATGACGTCAACTACACTTCGAGATATTTATTTATTCATTTTTTTATTTCAATACCTCCAATGCCTGGAAGGGGCTGCAGAAGGGAGTGGTTATGTATCAATTCTACAAAGCAGTTGTACACAGATAGACTATTCAAGTTAAATTATAAATGCGGAATATATATAGAAAACAGTAAGGGTTCCAGGAACTGTACAATGTTAATAGCAATATGAAGGTTGAAACGAAATAAATACAAAGCGAGCGTACGAACAAATGCAATATAGTTAAAACCACAGACCCAATAAAATCAACGTAGAAGACCAAAATACAATCGAAAATACAAGCAAAAGAAAACACACAGCGAACAGATTAACACATGAAAAATAAACCCAACCACCAAAAGCAAATCAGCATCAAAGATGGCAACACCGAAATACGTGTTCGGTATATATTCAATGCACGTGTGTAGAAAACAAGAGGTAAAACTTTACTGGCAGCGAAAGTAGCTTTCGGCGGCAGTTAGAAATGCGCGCGTCGGTGATTGTGGCGATGGAGGTTGGCAGGTGGTTCCATTGTTGACATATGGTTCCATAAGATGTCACCGAGGAGATGGTATCTATATGGGTAGTGCTGAATAGCGATGACATCAAGTGAACACTCAGACATTTAAAACACGATACCAAAGCGGTGGGAGTGCATTATTGATAAAAAAGCGTACTAAACTGCTTAACGTTTACGGGCAAATGATGACTCGAACTTAGATATGTTCAGGGGAATAAGCCCTTTATCACACCATGCAGCAATAGAGCCGACGTCGCTTTGAATACTCGAAATATCGCCGGTGTTTTTTATAACGGTGTAGATGACGAAGTCAACAGCAAAGAACCGAAGATAGGGCTTTGTATTTGCGGGAAAATCATTACTGTAGATGAGAAAGAGAAGGAAGGCAATTTCCGGTGCTCCTTTGCGGAACACCAGAAATTGCTTTGAAGAGGGCTGACTGGTAGTTATTAGTGGCAGTGCAATGCAAGCATCCTGGGCAGAAGTGCTGAATCCAGCTTAGTTACTTAGAAGGTTGAACAAGAGAGCTTAGCTTGTGAATCACGTGATTGTTAGGTACTCAGTCGAATGCTTTAGAGAAGTCTTGAAAGGCAGCATCTGCGTGAAGGTTGTTATTCATACAATGAAGCAGGTCTTTTGCGTAAATTCAGTGAGCGGAGTATCACAAGAGTAATGCTTACGATAGAATAAATTAACTGATTCGAGGTGGTTTAGTATAATAGCGGCTAGCATGAGTTAAACGCCTTTCGTAGAAATGAATGTCAAAGAGGTTGCACTGTAGTTAGCTTTAATGAACCTGTCACCTGACGTGAATACCGGAAATATCTGGGCTTTCTGCCGATGGTCCAGAACAGTTCCTGCTAGGATGAATTGTGTAAATATTAAGGAGAGTAGAAGGCAGAATAAATAAACGTGTCTTTCAAGACATTTGGCAGTAATGTCGTCACAGCCAGTTGATGAACAAGCTGTATGGTTCCGAATTAGGTTAGAAATTAGGCTAAGACTGATTTATGAAATGGGTAGTGTAGGAATGAACCGACTTGAGGGGGTAAAAAGGAAGCAGCGTCATTCACGGGGGTAAATTTTTGCGTGAAGTGCTCATTAAAAACGAATGCGAAACCTTTACAAAGAATTGCTCTGCCATCGGAATCGATGAGTTTGATTAGGGTGTACCTTGATTTAGGGGAAATATATTACCAGAACTTAGTAGAGTCTACGTTTAGATTGATAGCTAATCCACTGCGCAATATATTTCTTTGGCTTTAGCCTGTTGTTTATTATACTTGTCTGCGGAGTGGCGATATTTTTCCCAAGCATCAGCAATGTTTTGTAATTCAACAGTTCTGTACAGGCGCTTTATTGCACGCTCAAGATTTCAAGCGTTTATTGAAGCACTTATTGTGTCAATGGGTTCAAACTAGAACTATTGGAATCAATTGATTCTTCAGGATTATAAGTTTATTCTTACATATTTTCAAGTTAGAATCGACACTGCGATTTTACCAGGTATTCAGAACGTTTTCATAGAATAGGGCAAGGGCAAGATATAATAAGGCAAGGATAGGCAAGCGAAGCATGCACGAAAAGTTATCACTGGAACCGGGTAATGCAGTTACACTAGTTGCTCATCAGGGTTGCGGTATGTCAAAGATCAAGGGTGTGGCTTCCTCTATTGAGACATTAAATGACTTAATGCAAGTTGAAGTGAAGAGCAATCTGGATGATATGGGTTTTTATGTTGGGGATCTCTTGCAGGGAAAATAGAGACCAGCTATTTGAAGGATAATTATAATCACTTCGCAAAAAGATACGTGCATCGGGAAATTTTTCACTGATGGTGGGTATCGGGAGGCTAATAGCTGATGCGAAATGCAGTGGTAACGGTGGGATGCCGCAAAAATACCCAAGTGAGTTCAAGCTCGTCGTAAGATCTAATAGATAAAGATAGGGTTTTGCGTACAGGAATCAGTACGCCACAACCCCTGCGGTCCAACGAGTCGCAGCAATATACGGTGAAGTTAAGATGATTCGCGGGTTCTTCATTATCACAAATATCAGGATGATGCCCAGTTTCAGTAGAAGAACACCGTCAGCATCTCCGTCTTCGATGAGGCTGTGCATTTGACCACTTTTAAACATGATACTGTGACAGTGTGTGAAGCCAACGTCTGATGGTTGCTATGATAAAATTCGAAAGCGTGATAACGTCGGCGAGGGAGGGCTGTGCACGGCAGATGAATGCATGCTAGGGGATACATTTGTAAATATTTTACTAGGTCTCTACGTGAGTGTGAACTCTTTTGTTCTTTGCACGATGCTATGAGAGACTAAATATTTGTAAAAAGAGCGCTTTCGAACCCGAACCTCGTCAAATTTTAGTTCAATAGCACATTTTGCTGGGCGGATGTACTCGGGCAACTTGGAGCGAGTCAGGCGAGTGGCAGCAGCACAATTTCCTCTAATGGCAGAGTTGGAATCTATTAACTTCGGTCGACACAATAGGATCCCGTCTCTTTTTTTATTTAACATTTCACCATAATGGGCCGTTCTTTGTTGGCCGAAAGGTGCCCATGCGATGGCCTCACTCAATGTTGCTAGAAAGCAGCAGCAAAGTGAGCTGGATCGAACAAAATGCGTTAACCTTTTCTTGAGATTGTTGGCAGGTCCCTTAGTGATCATCGTCAAAACCAATAAAATAAATAAAAAATATTTTTGTGCATGAGGTTGCTTGCATCGATGTTAGCAGCCTTTAGCGTGGCAAGTTCCTATTTTAGCTGACCTGTTGCTTTACCCTGCTGCTGTTTTAAAACACTGATGTTTTGTGTACACTGGCCTTGTTAGCTACTCAAAAGAGGATAAAAAATTTCAGTGGTGGTACCACACTTTGTTAAAAACTCATTTAACTCAGTGCAAAGTTTTCCAAAGTTGCATTGGACCGTCCTGAAGCTGGCTAAGGGCGTCCAAAATAGACAGGACAGGTGTAGGTGGTCCAAGATTTAGTTCCATGTCTCCGGAAAGCTGTAATGTGAAATCGGATAGTAAAACACCGACAGTCATGTCGGAGCACCAGCTAAAATATGCAACGTGCTGGGGATTCTGGGGACTCAACGCCAACAGCAGAGAACCATAACTTCAGCCATTATATTTTTAATGGTCAAGGTGACTAACCATGAATCTTGCTCGTGTGGTGAACATGCTGTGACATTCTGTGTGGTACCCCAAGCGGGTGGCGTAGCATGCTTGTATATGTAGCCCCCTGTCGGGCCATGTGACCTCGGACGTAGAGGCCGGCAGTTGTGGCCATGAGAAAGCGTGATCTAGCCAAATAACTGGATTTGCGGTTGGGGTTTGAGGCTCTAACAAAATTTCAGCGCCCCCGGATTAAAGCTTAGGGGCTTGCCTGGGTGCCCATAGAGGGCTTGGAGGCAGGGCAGCGCTGGGTGTGAGGCCGCATATCAGGATCAGGAAGGTTATAAGTGGAGTGAGCATCGTTTGCCATTCGGTGTTGTGCGCTCATTTTGCCCTGTTAGAGACTAAGCGCGCACAATATGTGTTACGATGACATGAAGTCAGTACTAAAGTTTAAACTAGATGGTGGTTGCTTTCTGCAGAAAGTCCGAGCCATACCAGTTGCTTTCCAGCTCTTGCCACATGCAGCGCCACTTTGCTACGCTGAAGTTGCGTCACTGCCTCTTTCACACCTCAACACTTTTGCGTAGGTGGATAATTTTTGTAACTTTCCCTTCAGTGTTATTACCTGAATTTCAATACGAAGAAATAAAATGTAACGAAGGTGTTGTCCTGGCACTTTAAACGTAAATAGATATTCACTTACGATACCTATCAGTGAGGAAGTGAGTAGCTCAGAGGAAAGTGTGTTCTTCTAAATTATTACTTTTTATAAATGCTAAACTCAGTGTTTTATGCAACCATGTCTGTGCAAATCTAGGTAATAATAAAGTTAGAATAGGAACAATGAATCTGGCTTAAGGGTTGCTGTATTCGTCAAGTCTCTTTTTGCAGGCCAGCTAACATAAAAAGCTTTCTCCTGAATGTTTCTTTGCTAATGCCATAAAACTTGAAGGACTACCTTTCTTTAAAAAGCGGATATTGCAATTTTACTCACACGTGTACATTTTTTCTACTCCAAACAGCTGTGGTGATCGAACAGACGAATGGACCTGCGGCTTATCGGCTTGTTGAAAACGAGCCTCCGAAAAAAGATCCAGGCTTATTTCCATGGACGGGACAGAAGTTGCGCAGCGCGAAAAAGTTTTTGCTTGGTGAATCAAACGCATAGATAAATAATAATCAGAGCAGCGTAGTTCAGAAAAGTCACGTTAAATAAAAACTCTATACATATTCCATGCGATTTTTTATTTTCAAATTTTGAAGGGGGAGCGTTTGGCCTCCGTGTTTGCCATCAAAGGTATAAAATATCACCCTGACTCTTTATCGCTGGGTCCAGACATGCTGCATAGAATCAAATACAACATTTGTAAAAAGTAACTTCTCACTTAGTGCCGCTTTTCGCGAACATGGTGCTGCCGCAATAACAACTCAAGTTTTTAAGGGTTTTTATAGCGGTACAGTCGAAACGCTTTGCTGTGAGAGATCATAACCATTTTGAATCGAGCAATCCTAACAGAAGTAATAAAGCCCATTTTTACACTCTGAAAAAGGACGGCCAAATACATTGAAGCCCCTTATCAAAGAACAATTTTTCCAACATAGACATTACTCAAGCGGGCGCTAGGACGTCTGGACAACAATGCAGCTTACTGAAGGCTTCACGTTTCAATAACTATGTCAATGCTCTCTGCATTTAAATATTTTTTTATTGTAGGTCAAAATCTGGCACTTAAATTTCATCAGTGCCACTGACGCAGTAAAATAATAATAAAAACGAGTGGGGTATAACTTTCGCAGTGTGCGAACTACCAGCGGCCGTGTAACTTGCCTTCTCCGCTAGTCGAACGGTCGCCACGACTTCTGGACAAAAGCGCTGCGGAATTCCCGTCTCCTCAGCTATGCCATTGCCCTCTGCATTTTTAAATTCCCATTGTACTTCGGAAGCGACCAGTGTCTTTACATCGGGGCCGCTGCGACAGTCAACTGATAAAGCTGGAGCAAAGTACAAATTTACCCGTGCGCGATATTCTCAGGCGTCGTGTAAGAAGAGTTCTCCGCTAGTCGAGCGGCGCCAGGATGTCAAGACAAGAGCCCTGGAGACTGTAGGGCTTCGCATTTCTGGAGATGCGTTAGTGCTCTCTGTATTTGTTTATTTTTTATTGTATGTCCGAAAGCTCGCATTATCTTCCCATCGGCGCCCCTTCGGAAGTGAAATTGTCAAAAAGGGTCACGTTAGAATTTCAGTGTTGGGCCACCTTTGCGAGCAGCCTCGTAGAATGCGTTCTCCGCTAGCTGAGCGGGCGCCAGGACGTATGTACGACAGCGCGCCGGACTGTAGGGATTCGGGTCGCTGTTCAGGACAATGTTTTCCCGTTTCGAGTGCTGCACGCTCAGGAAGTAACCGTAAACCCGGTTACCTCAGAGGCTCAACTACATAGGTGCAACCACGGTACAAAGGTTCTTAGGGAAATAAAAGCACTTCCTAACCCGAGAACGATTTGCCAATCTTGTGTAGTTGTTGGCCACCACCTCAAATGACTGACGAATGCAATGTTGAGCCATCAGTCTCTTGCAGCTGTGAGCACCTGGCCACCGCAGGGGTCATGCCAGGTATATAGTTGTGCGTTCAAAAAACTCTGCATCCGGGCAGGCCGCCTTTGGAACCTGGACCTGGAAACGTTTAACACACGATTGTAGTATAGAGAAGGAGGTATACTGTACTAACAGAAGAGCTCTCAGGCAATAGGTGAAATTATATAGGCTTAAGCAAAGTTAGAAAAAGAAGGGAATTCTTCATTGAACTCACTTGCGGACATCACGAAAAGGAAGATCATGCGAGGGGATTTTTAATGGACAGGGAAAAGCCAGGGAAAATACCGAATACTGTGCAAGGAACAAAGGATTCGCTGTAGTATTGGTAACGCTAAAGACGCAATACAGGCTAAAGATCAGCGATACGCCAAAAGCTAAGTATGATAATGAGGCCAGTGGAGAGTTCTACGAGAACGTCGAATCACCAATCAACAAGGTATCGACACAGCTCACTGCTATGATGGGAGAATATAGAAAAATAGATAGGTAAGAAGCAGATCAGAGAGAGTTCAGTAGGAAAATAAAATAAACAGTCACAATACTCGAGGAGATACACAGTTAAGATTTGTGGATAGAAACAACCACAGAATAATAAATACCTTCTCCTGGAAACGAAAGAATAGTACATGGACATAGAAAGGTTTCATCGTATCAATAAAAATAAAATTGAAATCATTATAGTGACACCCAAATGATGGTGCAACACGAGCTGCTAAATAGGATTCGGTGCCGCGACGATAAGATAGTTACGTGTAAGGTAAGCCTGAATTCCCAAGGGAAACAGCGGGACTTGTAAAAAGTAGGAAACCCGAAATGCAGACCACAACAGCTAGGACGCCGGATCTGAAAACAATATTTAACGAAGAAATCCCCCTATCGGCGACGGAGAACGAGGATAGTGCAGGTATGGTAAATAACATTCTAAACACGGCAATATTAGAGTCGGCGGCATGTTTAGTGTAAATAACCCAAATAAAAAAAGGGGAAAACTAACTCAGACGACACAGGAACTACATGTGATACCTACGAACATGAAACTGTCGGTACGGCGGAAAAGATTGAAATAGCCAGGCTTCCAAATTGACAAACAGAAGTAAAACGACCGACATGGGTGCGTACAAGATGTCAGTGATCGAAGAAACGCTGCAAAAGGAAATAATATAAGCGCTTATAAACTTAAGCTAGCTCTAAGCAAGGAAGGAATGTACTGTCATGAACAAATGAAACGAGGACACGACAATAAAAAGCAGTCACCAGAATAACGTAATTTCTATGTATGTAAGTTCAAGTCGAAATTACGTGCGGCTTAGCTAAAAAAACAAAACAGGGAAAAGTGGCTTTCTAAATATACCAATAACCTTGGCATTACTGGACCTGAACGAACAGTTGCTTTTTTAATTTTGGTAGTTATGGTTGATATTTTTGCGTTCGCATTTGATTTGTAAATGAGCGTACGCACTGAGAAACGACCAGGGTAACACTATATACAAAATTCACAAGATAATCAACGTAGCCGAACGATTTAACACCAGGCTATACGCCTGCGTCGTTACACCACAGAATACGACTAAGCGTACAGGCGGAGCTAGCAAAGTTCTACTAATGACCACACAAGAAATGTGAAAAGCTTTCAATCGCACCAAAAGTGGTCAAACTGCGGGTGATGACTGCAAAACCATGGATCTTTGAAGGAGGGAGGACACATTGTACTGGAAAAGCTTGCTGCACTGTTTTCCGAATGCTCGAAGACTTTAGAAGTGGCCATAGGTTGAAAAAGCACCATATAATTTTGATTCACAAGAAGAAGGGGTACTCAAAGACCCTAAAAACTACAGAGCCATCAGGCCTCTCTCAGTTGTATACAAGCGGTTTACCAAAGTAATAGTTTAACGAATAAACAGCCTACCCGCCACGGTGGCTCTGTGGCTAAGGCGTTGCGCTGCTGAGCACGAGGTTGCGGGTTCGATTCCCGGCCGCGGCGGCCGCTTTTCTGATGGAGGCGAAAAGCAAAAACGCCCGTGTGTACGAGATTTCGGCGCACGTTAAAGATCCCCAGGTGGTCGAAAATCATTCGGAGCCCTCCCCTACGGCGCGCCTCATCGCCTGCGTTGCGTCGGCGCGTTAAACCCTACAATCAATCAATCAAACGAATAACAGCCTAGATTCCCATAAACCCAGAGAGAAGGCACGTTCTAGGAAGAGGGTTTGAACAATGTGTCAGACTCACATCATCAATAAAGAAGAAAGAAACAAAAAAATCTTTATTGATATGGCATTTATAGACTACGAGAAAGCGTGTATTTAAATGACACCACAGACGTGCTGGAAGTATTGAAAGACCATGAGGTAGAGGAGAGCTACATAAGCCTCCTAGAGGGCATATATAAATGATGTACTGCCAGGTAATCCTTTACAAGCAAAACGAAAATTCCTGATTCTTCAGGGCATACGATAGGGTGATACCATCTCACCAAGCACGTGTCTGCAGGGGGCAATCAGGAAGCTTTATCTGGAAAACACTGGATTACGGATAAACGAAAAGTGCGGGAGCCATTTGAGGTTTGAAGACGATAGATAAGCTGAAACAGCGTTGTAGACATACGTAACAAAACGCTCAAACAATTACAAGATTATAACCACTTCGGGCATCTCGTCTGTTACTGCTTCGCAGTAGAAAGACGGTCCCTGTGTCCGGAATCGAACCTGGGATCCTCGCGTTATCAAGCCTGCGTCCATCCATTTGCTTCATTTCCACTTTTCGTTTGTTTTCACACCTGGCTTTTATCGGACTACATATCAATATATGAAATTAGGTTCCCAACACATATTTACAACAATGTGCACATAAAATGACTTCGCATGGTCGCAGCGGTTCGGAAAACTGAGACGACAACCAAACAATTCGTCACCTGAAAGCTTCGCTGTTCAACCATCGCTGTCGTTTGACGGCGGGGTGCATGTTTTTTTTTCTAGTGGACCGGTAAAATTGTCTGCTGTCCTGATTGGCGAGCAGTGGTGTAAAGCTGCGGTAACCTTGGGACCAGTTCGCATGCCTGTTTATGGACGAAGTTGTTCTTGTTACAGCAGAGGCGTGGGCAGGTGTCCACACGATCGGCACTCCGTGAGCTGGACCATAGTGTTGAAGCGTCCGCAATGTCGGCGTGCCAGCGTCCCTGACAGGAAACGGTGATAGCGTGCTTGATGATTCCTGATGGCGGTGGCGACTTTGCTGCAAGATTTTATTAGGCCAAAGGCGCAGAGAAGGATTACTCGATTGAAGGACTAAAATATGGAGTTTTGTCGGAAAAATGGACTTGCACGGCGCTGTACGGGAGGAGATGAAAGTCAATGGAAGAGCCCACTAGCTTCTGGAGCAGACATAGTGGGCTGAGATGATGATAGTGACTAAGTATTATTCGGAAACCAAGGTGTTTGCATCGTATGCCCACATAGGGAGTTATTCCAAGAAGTGCTCAATTAGGCCCGGCTTAAAATTCGCCACGACGCGCTACTTGCCAAAAGCTGGCCGGGCGTGTTTGTAATCGCAACGTTTCAGGCCGAACATTCATGATTGACTAACCAGCGCGGAAAAAACACGGCACAAAAAAGGAACGAGATGTAGACAGGACAGCGCTGCACTCACAACTGATTTGTTTTGAAGAAAACATTGGTAATCTACATAGATCAGGCCGAAGGCCGAAGTTGTAATGGCGGGCAGAATTTTTCCTTTCTGTAAATGTTCAACAAGAACTTTCAAAGAAAAAAACTTGCGAATATGTCGTCCACATCACTTCAATAAAGGGAAATTCCCAGTGAAGGGGTTACTGATATATACCACTTCAGAAGCAATATCAAAGCGAAGCTTTATTGCTCTCACTGTTGCCGTCGTACGCCAATACGCCTTGCAAGAAACCAAACTTTTCCAGATGTTGATAAATAATCGTATGTGAAACGAAAGAGAAACAAAAGGCTTCCCGTGGTCGGAATGAAACCTTGGTCCCAAGCCTTATGAAGCTGGCGTCTATCTAATTGCTCCGTTTCGACATTTTTTTCCTTAATGCATGGAAATTTGAGAAAACTTCAGAAGACCAGACACTTAACACACAATATAAACACTAACCGACAGCAAAGGGCAAGGACATCAGTCGAACAAAAATCAAAATTCAGGCAAGCAAACGCACGCATCCAAAAGAGGCAGCCACTCCGGTGTATCACTCGCCGCAGCATAAACGCTCGGCACCAACGCCGCCTGTTCCCGAAAAATGCTCTCGGTCGGCTTAGGCGGTTCCGCATGCCGCGAAGTCTTGCGGCACTTCCACAAACTAAACAATCCTAGGAGAACGAAAACGTCATATGGCACCCGATTAACATCTCCAAATGGCAGGAAGCGAATAGTGTACGGGGTGATGTCAATGTCCTTTTTTTAGTGTCCGCTGCAAAACATCCCGCAAGAACACAGCGTCCCGGCACAACACAGAACAATGATCAATTGTCTCTTGTTGACTACAGAGGCGACAATTGTCCGACCAAGGAGTAGACATTCCCTTTTCGCGCACCCGTGTCTTAACTGGGAGTGAGTAAGGATGAAGCTTGAAGAAAAGCGTTTTTGCATTTGGCAGAATACACATATTCATTACTTTTCTGCAGGCCTAAGTAAGACTGGCGATAAATAGGCACCGGGAATACACTTTCCATTAGAGTGCTCGTCATAGCTTTCCTTGACATGCTGAACAGGTATTCAAATATAAAGCACGCGGAAAAAAACTTAAAAGACTCCACGACCTCCTTGAGAAATCCCCATGGAGGCTTCGTACTAACTTCGCCCGTACATATAAGCAAAAAAGGCAAATGGAACGTATGCGTTGCTGAAGTACAGTTAGTAAAAGTGGGTGATCAGCCAATTTGTAGAAGAAAAACAAGACACAAGTTGGTGCGCAAACAAATGCATGAGCCCAACACCGCCATCCTTTAAACAAAGAAACAAGTTGTCCCTGCGCTTAGGTTCCCATTGAGAACTCCTCACAAATGTTGCAAAAATTTTATGCAGTGCCTAAACTTTTGCTCGCACGCAGTTGACTGCTGCGAAAAGTGCGAATAAGAAATCGTGAGAAACCCCATCAAACGCTTTTGCAAGGTGAATTTGTATTAGGGTCACCGGACCTACGTTCTGTCTTGGAGTGCGTGTCGGAATTGGTAGATCAGGTGCTCCAATTCGACATAGTGGAAGCGGTGTGGGAAACTCAGACGACCAGAAAAGAATCCGTCACGAGAAGAATGGCGTTGCTCTGAGTACCGTAAGGCTGTTAGCCACCAGAAGATAGGGCTAACTTTCAATTTTTAAGTTTAGGCCTTTAGGCCTAACGTCACATATGCGGGTTTAACGCCACTAAAGCCATTAAAGCCACTAAAAAAATTGCTCAATGCTAAAGCTCAAGCAGCAGGTACCGATTCGCGCGGTGACCCAAACCCAAACGTTAGGTCTAAGGAGTGCGCACCTGACGGTTGCCGTGGATATTCTAGAAAAGTGGTGAGACCCTCAAGAGTAGCACATACTCCCAAGATTCGACTGGCCAACCAAAGAATTCGTCACGAGGAAGCTTCGCCTTCAAACGCCATCGTCTTATACAGAGGGGAGCACGATTATTAATGAGTACTGAAAGGCAGGACAAAATATTACTCTCGATGGAGGCCGCAAGTCTATCTTATATGTCTGCAGGTACTTATGCTGGCCTTTCTAAGGCAGGAGTGAGAGTTTTGATTTATTGCACTATTGATTCAGTCCTTTGGTTCACCCTAAAAACGCCGCTAGCTATTTGTTTTCTTGCTAAATATTTTATGCTGTGTAACTTAGTTCTTGAGCTGTTTCGGTTCCTCTTTGCACCCGTAAATGATCAGACAAAATACCAAGAAAAGCGCATGTCTGGTTAGAGCGCCTGGCTGCAGGTACCCACCTGGGGGACAAACCAGGAATAGGGCGTAAAGAAGGCTAACGCACCCGTTACACAAAACTATAGACTCAAAATAGGTATTTCGACGACGCAAGACCGTATAATCACAAGCCCGAATCGGTAAATTGCACCTGACAAGTACTACTATAATCCCTAAAGCGAAATTTGTGCGTAGCGCGAACTGCAGACCTCTGGGTCACGGCGCATAGCTGCTGCCTCACCGGGAATGATCGCGTGATTAGGAAACGCAAGGCGGTGCCTTATACTTTGCCATTATCTTGCAGCGCGTCGCCGCCACCGAGCATGTTCTTCTAAATCGAGTTTGAACCTTCCTCCCAATTTGTCACGTGGTTAGGCTGATTCAAGCAACGAGGAGTATGTCAAGAAAAAGAAAAAGAGGAATAGCGAGCGCGCGTGCCAGTCAGCGCTTGAGAAAACAGCGTCGCCGACAGAACTGTCGCGTGCTCCAGACGTCACCACTCCACGCTGCTAGGAGCAACCACCTGCGCTCACAAATCCCGGGGCACAGCTGAAGGCAGAACTATCTCCGACTCGGTGCCGCTCACATGGAGTATGGGCGACCAAATAAGATCCGTACACCGAAGAGCCGACTTATCAGGAAGCGCGCCGCGCTGCCCGGCGAGAAAGCAATAGCCCAGGAATTCAAACAGAAGTAGTGCAGGGGCGCTATTCCAGAAGGCCCGAGTTTCGCCTACTCCCCAGTTTCAAGCTGCTTGGGTTATGAATGTAGAGATGATGGAGCATTGGATACACCTCGACCGAAACTGCCGGAATAGAGCGCGGCATGCCTCGCATATTCCGCGCGCTGAATTGTCGCCGCTTACGTTGATAAAGTACGGCTTGTGCTATCTTCTTAATGCAGAACCATCTGAAATCGATCTGCAGTACTCATTCTCTACCGTAAACTAGATAACATAGCTGCTACTTTGAAATCCCCAGCCTGGCTTTTGGCCAGGCCCGGCGCGGGGCGGTCGGCTTTTCTCGGATTTGTGTACTTCCACTGAGTTATGTTTGCTTCTAGGCTTGAGGGTAGTCCCAGTGAAGCTCTGCGCAAGCACAAACTAAGTAATCAAATGAGTCCAGTGTAGCGAAAAAAACGCGCCCTGGGGCCCTATTCTCGACTGCACATATTGCCGGCAATTCTGGAAATTTGCAGGAAGTCTTTTCTGACTGGCTTTCAGTTTTGGTCACGTGCTTCCGGTTGACAAAGCGGTTATGTGTGCTGTCGTCATTTTGACGTGTCATGTCGTTTACGGACACCTGTTCTAAAGTTTGGCTTATTTCTCGTTACTAAAGGCGCATAAATCTTGGCCGGCAATAAAAAAACCCGACTAAATGCAGCGGACACGACAACGTAAGCCTGTCTTTGCTAGTCAACAACAATACTGGTTGTAACACACACCTCCTCTGGGATTCATTTCATTTCATTTATTTCATTTATTTACTTTCAGGGCCCGAGGGCACAACAGAAAGGAATTGGGTTTGAGAACAAAAAAATGTGCAAACAATACATTCAAAGCACTTCTTGTTGGGTGATGATTTTGAAGTTTTTTACGTCCGTGATGAAGGTTGATTGATTGATTGTGGGGTTTAACGCGCCGACGCATCGCAGGCGATGAGGCGCGCCGTAGTGGAGGGCTCTGGATTAATTTTGACCACCTGGGGATCTTTATCGTGCGCCGAAATCTCGTACACACGGGCGTTTTTGCTTTTCGCCTCCATCAGAAAAGCGGCCGCCGCGGCCGGGAATCGAACCCGCGACCTCGTGCTCAGCAGCGCAACGCCTTAGCCACTGAGCCACCGCGGCGGGTCGTGATGAAGGTGATGGCGGCGGGAAGGTGTTGCAGTCCCTGCTAGTTCGTGGAATGAAAGAGTCATGATGAAGATTAGTTCGTCTATATGGCACACCAACTTTCAAACCATGATCCAAACAAGACGAAATATAGGAGGGGTTTATGAAAAGCTGTTCTTTTAAAATGGGGTTGTGATGAAAGATTTTGTGAAAGAGTGAAAGCCGTGAACACTTACGACGCAATGACAGATCAGGCAAATTTAGCGACCTTTCATTGCAGTTACGCTAGAATGGCGAGAATAGTTAGAAAATACGAAACGAGATGCGCGGTTTTGAATCGATTCAAAGGCGAGGATGAGAGTATAATTGGAAGGATCCCAGATGGCGCATGCGTATTCTAATTTCGGACGTACTAGTGTTTTGTAAAGAGTTATGGCGAATTCCATTGGGCGAACAGGAGCAAGTGGAGCGAGCAGCCAGAGCAGCACACGGGAGTAACGGGGACGTGTGCTTTCGTTCCGCGAATGAAACATTCGCGTTGCTCCGGGAGCAGTGAAAAGAGGGGGAGGGCGAGATATCAAGAGTCATGTGACCAAATGTTTCCCGCTTCCCGGAGCATTTCGCGCGCTCGTGATGTCCGCACACAGTTATTCCTCGCCAGTTTTGCCAGATGCGTGCCGGTGGATTTGTCTGCCTTCCGCATGGCGACGAATGAAGAAGCCGAGCGGATGTTGATGTTCATGATAAAGGGGTCACCATCGTGTCTCCCAAAAATTAGCTGCGAACGATAACAGCGTCCACGGTATTTTCCAGATACGACTCTACCTTCGGTCGCTGCTCCGGCGGGGTGAACAGGTGCTCGAACATAAACTCATGCAATGTCAAATCGTCGTCGTCGTCGCTGCTGCTGCTGCTGTCCGATGATGAGCTTGTGCTGTGCTGCTTTCATCATCTAAAAGTAGCAGCAATTCCTTGTCGAGACGGCCGCGCTTAGCTGCTGCCGTACGCACTGAGCGACTACTGCGGATGCTGGATTCCGCCATTTTTCTTCCGCCACCCGGGGATAAAACCAGAAGTGACGCAAAAGAGGTCATGTGACTTCCTCGGGGTTCCCTGTTACTCCGCCGCTGGCGACGCAGCACCGAGCACTGCTCTCGGCTGCTCTCGGCACCAAAAAAGTGCTCCTCATCGACCAATGAAACACAACGCCCCTGCTCCTGCCCGACCACTGGAAGACGCCAGAACTCGCGAGAGCACTTTGGGTGCAGTTAGAAGTGCTCCTGTTCGCCCAATAGAAAGCGCTATTAGTTTCAGTGATGAAGGTGCAGATGAAAAATTACGACATAAATATCCGAGCATGCCATTAGAATTGTTAGTTATATAGTCAACATTCACCTGCCAAGACAGATTATTTGTGATATGAAGACCGAGGTATTTGTATGAATCGACGTGTGATAAAGAAGCGCCATAAAGACTATACGTGCACGTGTTAGCAGTATTATCACGATGCGAAATTCGCATGTATTTGCATTTCGCCACGTTAAGTCGCATGAGCCATTTATTGCACCAATTGGATAGGTTGTTAAGATCGGTTTGAAATTTCAAGATGTTAGCTGGGGTAGAAATTCTCAAATACATTACACAATCATCAGCGAATTGTTTAATGGTTGAAAAAGTGATGCAGTCGGGAAGATCGGTAATGTAAACAAGAAAGAGCAATGGCCCCAGCACTGACCCTTGAGGTACGCCAGACGTTACAGCACAGGAGGGGGATAAACAGTCATTAGCGGTTACGTACTGGGTTCGGTTAGAAAGAAAGTCTTTAATGCAAGAGTGAAGATTAGGTTCAATGGTAAGTTTGCTAAGCTTCAAAATTAGTAAGTCGTGAGATACAGTGTCAAAGGCTTTAGCAAAATGAAGAAAAATGCAGTCAGTATCGAAACCTTGATCAGCGTTAACAAACAGTTCGTTAGTAAAGGACAAAAGCTGGGTTTCGCAGGATACCGTCTTCCTGAAGCCGTGCTGACAGTTGTTGAAAAAGCAATTTTCTTCGAGAAAACTAATTAAATGTGAATATAATATGTGCTCTAACATTTTACATGGAATGCTCGTCAACAAAACGGGAAGGTAGTTCTCCGGTAGTTCTCCGGTAGTTCTTGGCTGAGAAGACGTGACGTAATTTAAACAGTTGGCGGGAACGATTACGTCATGCATTGGCAACTTCCACCTGCGTAAAAGTGACGTAATGCTGAGTAACAGCTTGAAAATGCCGGCTGTTTTTGTCGCAAAATACAAGCAAAATAAGACAAAAAATTGCCCCGGCTTACGGTGCCGCGAAATGTGCGGCAATTTGCAGCAGGCGCAGTTTCGCATACGCGCTGTTTAAAGCATGTTTCCTACCGAAATGAATTATAGTTTCAAGTGCTTCCAAGTCAACGATCATGCAGCATACAAATAACTTGCAGTATTTTGCTTTTATGTTTGGCAATAAAATAAAAGTTATTTGTTTGGCGTAACCGCAACATAAGAGGGCACTACAAGCTTCTCCATGACAAACAGAACCCAATGCATGGCATTCGTCCATACTCGACCTGTTAAGCTGTTGGGTCACACGATCGAATTCAACAGAAAAATAACAAAGAAAAGTGATTATTTGGTTGAATACAGCGCTAATTGAAGTCGAGCTTGACGAACGAGCGAATCGGCGACATCGGTACGCTCCGCGGTTATCAGGCGTGGCGCTTCGCCGCTCTTATGTGTCATAGAAGCGATGGTCGCGGCCTTTTTTTTCAGTGATCACGCCATAAACTTGTAACATAGCAGCAGACGATAGCGTTGCGGCGGTGGCGGCAGGGAAGGTGATAACGCTACAAAGCTTGCATTGAAGCATAGAGTCCAGCTATGTTACCAAAACCAATTGAAAGAAATAAATAGATACCGTAAAACAATGTGTGGTGTTCTTTAGCTTGACATCCGCCTTTCGCTCGCTTTTGGAGCAGCGTTACTCGATCGCCTTGTGGTGTTGACGCCAAATTTGAGCTCCAGAAATGTGTTTTTCTTGTCAGCTTCAGCTACCGTCTAAATTTTTATAGTACATGCGAAGTTTTTTTATATCTTTCTTGTACAATATTTGATACCTTGGTAGCGATCTTTATGAGTGACTCGTCAAATTACACTGCACGTCGTTATGGCTATAAATGCAGCACGTCACTGATTGCTTACGTCGTGCTTACGCAAAAAACATAGGGCGAATTGCCGGCAATTTGTGCACTCGAGAATAGGGCCCCTGATCCCGACCTTGGCTTTTGTTCACGGCTTGTTTGAGTGTGCTGTTTACGGCTTGCAGTGTGCATAGTTCCCAGTGTGTGCCGTTCACGGCTTGTTTAGGTATTTGAGTCTATCCGTCTGCAGCCGGAGCGGCCACTTCAGTTATCGTCTGCTCTCAAAACAGTTTCGAGCGAAGCGTTGCCTGACTGAGCGTTTTATCACCAGTGCAGCAAACAGACTCCCTCGAGGGGTTGCGTGACGGGCATTTCATGTGAAACGATTACTGGCAGGACAGCTTATATGTATTGCGTACACCGTCAAGAAGACAGTCTACGGACCGATAACCGATTGAGTTGGTTTATTTTATTCCAGGGATAAAGTCGATAGGAACGCAGGTCTGAGCGCTGAGATAACCCAGCTCGTTTCTCTCGCATGCACCTTATGGGGTTCATCCTCTTCCCCTGACAAATCTTTGGCGCATATCCTTGCGTCTGGTTTGTACATAATCCTACCTTCCTCTTCCGCAAGGTTAATGATCGTCTGGTGTATATCCGGATAGCTTGATGGCCTGTTGAATCTGTTCATTACCCCTCTACAATACAATCAAAGAGCCGTGCTTTTGTTACAGGCGATCCTTACACATTTCAACGAGTTTCGTTCAGAGTCACCGTGATATGGCCGGAAGCCGTGCGTGGAAAGCGAGTAAAGGGCAGAGCTAAGAATTAAAGTAGGCGCGTGACGCCAGAGGGAGTGTAAGCGGAAATGGGAAGGGCGCGAAAGAGAGCGTTATGAGGGGACAAAATTCTATGAAAAAAAAACGACTGTGCAGAGCCTCTTGGAACAAAAGCGGTAGAGTGCAAAATAAAAAAGCGAACAAATCTCAAAAGTTGTCCTTGTTGCTATTCCTTCCTTCCTAACACATGGTCACGTGGGGGATTGGTCCGCAATAGGGAGTTTTAGGGAACTAACGTACCCTATTCGCGAAATTCGTAACAATGTGAATTTGACAACCAACAGTTGTAGACTAGTGCGTGCAGAGAGAAGCCTGAACGCGATGTCACGGGAGTAGGACAGGTGCACACCACCCTCACAGAACCCCGGTTCTCAGGACGCTGTGGCGTGTTCGAGTCTGCTTGCACACTAAGACGAACAAATGGAAAAGAACAAACTGACGCATGCACGTAATAGCAGAAAAGAAGCCGTTTAAATTGATCCGTGAAAAAATGCAAAGACACAAAACGATGAAAAAGGCGCAAGTACAATGTATTAAACAAGAAGTTGCTGGTACGAATCACCAAGCTTCGCCTTAAAAGCACGTACGGAGTCTTGACCGCGCCAAGGAAATTTATGTCAAAAAGCGGAAAGTTTCAATAACGTAATACGAGCACCAACTGTTTTGAGTGTTGCGCGCTTCTATCACCGCCCTGGTCACGTGATTGCACTGTCTGCCGCCAACGGCACAAACTACTTCTTAGGACGACAAATTTCAAACAAAAAGCTTATATGAATGCCTGGAACGAAAAATAAAATGAACTTTGAAGTGAAATGCAGATTAGTAAAGTAAAAGTACAGCCGGTAAAAGGCTTGTCTATAACAGCGATTTCAACTTCAACCAGCTATATCCGAAAACTGCCGGAACATACTCGTTCCAAACATGTCGGAGGCCAAAGCGAAGGGCTAAAACTTCAGAATTCCGCAGTAGTTTTATTCAAATGCCGCTCTGGCGGGGCAGGATAGGGCTGAGAGTACGAACGCTGTGTTATAGACAAGCCTTTTACCGGCTGTACAATAAAATAAAGTACTTGGATTTGCGAGCCCCCCGTAGCCACCCGTGCAGCAGTGGAACGAGAGAACGCACTGAAAGATGCGCCACACCCTAGCCGCGCATCCTCGAAGCGCGCTGCCCTGGACCGCTTACATCACTTCAATATTCAGCAAATGGCATAAATCGCATTTTTAATGCGTTTTAACCCTGCCCCGAAATATTATCGTGAGCTTATTATTGTCAGCACAGCTCCGGCTTGCCCGAGTTTCGCTAAAACTCGGGCCTTCTAGAATACCATCTTACGTCTTTAACGGTAAGGAAGGGTTCGACGAAGCCTTTGGGGCGGCAGACGATGAATAATAAGAGCACTGGAGTGGAAACTGTACAAATTAAACACTTATGTACCTCTTTGCGTCTGAAGTGGTACTCCGCTGACAAGTGAATTATATTGATTGATTGTACTGTTTAACGCATTGCCGCAACGCAGGCGATGCGGTACCCTGTAGTGGAAGGCTCGGGAATAATTTTGACCACCTGGGGTTCTTTAACGTGCTCCGAAATCTTGTACAGACGGGCGTTTTTGCGTTTCGCCTCCATCAAAAAAGCGGCCGCCGGAGGCCGGGAATAAAAACCTCGTCCTCCTTTTCAGCCGAGTGCCATATATATAGATAAGGTTAATGATTCTCTGTAACCTACATAGCACTCCTCGAGTTTAGCTTAGTACGAAGAATCTGTGCTTTGATACCAGGCTTCAACCATTGTGCAAGCCGCCCTCGTTTTTTTTTCGAAGCTAACTCCGGCCTTGAAACTGTGGCACGTTCGCGATGTGAATTCACGCCTAGATTGTCAGTAGTATGAGGACAGATAGTCTGAATCTTGTTAAAAAGTCGAAAACTCACGCAGAGCTACCCACCCCACCCAACTAACAGATAATGCCAGTATATGTAAAAGTGGCGATCATGCGTCCTCCTCTTCATCAGCGTGTTCATCGGAGGAACAGTTACCTCGAAAATAATTGTTTGATACCATGGAGCCAAACGACCTCGAGTGCTAAGTTTGGAGCGACTTATTAGAATTAAAAAATTGCCGCAATATACACTGTTTTACATCCACTACACTGCATATTTCTCTATTTCAGTTTGCGGAATTTTACATGCTAATATAAACAACTTTCAGACCTTCGCGGTACTCAGCTGCTGTTTGTTTTCTGAAAATATGCAATGCTGGTATATAAATATATATGCGCAATACCTCTATTAAGTAAACTTTGTGTTTTAATACATCCCAATTGGGGTCAGGTGCTTCATCCGTAGCGCAGCAGAATTAGAAGGAGAAGAAGACGTTACACCCACCACTTCAGCCTGCCGTTCAGTCCCCAACTCACCGTACGTTTGGAGTACACTATCTTGGTTAAGAGATTCCTGGGCTCCACGTTTTCCCTGTGGCTGGTTTCTTAAAGTGGGTACGTATACGTTATACCTGTTTAAATGTCATACCGTTAACGCAGTTTATCGTGTGCAGTTTTCTGAAGCGGCAGTTACGAAGCACGTCCGCACCTTATTGCACTCTCCAGGGACCATCGATGGAGTCTGAGAGAGCCCTCTTTCCTGACAACCGAGAGTCAGGCGATGCACAGAGCGGAGTCGTGGACTCACCTACGTTGTCCACTTCAGCGGAGCTGGCGACTGTGATCAAAGAAAGTAGTGCAGCAACCATCTTCGGAAAAGCAAAAAGCGTTGATCCCCTCACCGACGAAATGGATAAAGCGGAGAATGTACCAGAGACCGAAAGCGAGATGGCACTGGAGTGCCCTGAAGCGGCGGAACAGCCACGTAAGATGTCTTACTCTCTAATTGAATTTCCTTAAAATATTACATTGAGTCCCAGAAAAGAAATGCTTAATCTGCTTATAATTAGTAGACCCGAAATATTGTGAGCAGCCTGCAATAACGTCACAGACTGCGCTCTTCGACCGAATACTTAAACTGACACTGAAGGTCTACCTCCAAATTTCCTTATGGCGCCATTGTGAATTGTAACCTAATTTTTGGCTCATCTGGCACTTCAGCGCGGCAATAGAGATATGATTTGTCTGTACAGTGACGATCAGGCGACTTTACCCTTTTTTACAACTTCAGAGGTGCGGCACTCGCGTCTTCTACTTCAGCATCCACTACATTGTTATTAAAAGAAGATTCACTTATGAATGGAAAATATTTTGATTTTTCAATCAGGTTCCATTAAGCCGGCATAAAACGTCGTGTACCCACTTTATATATTGAAGGCTCATATGCGTACTAGCTGTTTTGTGTTTCTCACGAGCTTGTGTGCATAATCCGTGGTTACAGAAAGCACCCTAGTAATCAGAAACCTACTGAAAGTGGGATGTACTTCTTTATTCCTTATACCAAAGTTGTGCATTAGTAGCTAGCTCTCCGATTTATTTGTGTGTGAATCACAACTCATGGTTTTGCGCGTTTCGGGGTTTTGTACGTCGGAGCCTTTTTTTACTTTACGAAATTTCGTGACCTACTGCCTCTCCCATTAAAATGAGAAACAAAAAAAAAGTAGAGACCAAAACTTCCCAAAAAAAACTCAGGGCACGCTTAAAACCAAAATGAGATAGAATGCGGGGCAAATAGCCAAAATTCATTTTACAGACAAACATCGTCATCTCTTCCTAAAGCAAGTTCTGAGACGAGCGAAAGTTAAAAAGTTGTCCAAATTTCTCTGAAGCTGCTTCGGAAAATCGATAGTCAAACCTTGAAAGACGAAAATCAAAGCAAAGAACGAACTCCTGTGAGGATGTTTTGCACACTGACTAAACTAATCGCTGTCTCGTTTAAATATATACCAAAGCGTGGCTTATGAGATATGAGATATAGGCGTACTATTGTACCCATTCTTCATGCTCGATGAGTGTATTTTCGTATCTGGAACAGTCCTTGTTTACCAAATTTTGAAGTAACCCTTTTAACACAAAGGAAGCATGGTTTCATGCCCGCGCCGTATGTCCACAGATCTCATCAGAGCTTATTTGGTCGACCTATTGGAGTATAGAGAAATGCGTTTTTTTTCCGGCAGAACGCCATTGGTCCCGCTAAGAAAGTTTTCCTTTCAATACCAATTTCAGGGGAAAAAATTCTCCCCTTTCCACGAATTTATATCTCGTAAAAATGGGCACGTTGTGCACAAGAGAATTTTGATTTAGGATTTTAGCGCGCCGACGCAGCGCAGGCGATGAGGCGCGCCGTAGTGGAGGGCTCCGGATTAATTTTGACCACCTGGGGATCTTTAACGTGCGCCGAAACTTCGTACACACGGGCGTTTTTGCTTTTCGCCTCCATCAGAAAAGCGGCCGCCGCGGCCGGGAATCGTACCCGCGACCTCGTGCTCAGCAGCGCAACGCCTTAGCCACTGAGCCACCGCGGCGGGTCAGAAGACAATTTTGGGTGATGATAAAGGTACATAACAAAGTGGGCAAAACAATGTCCTCAATGCCCAGGATAGTTGTAAAAATCGAGTTATAATTCGGGGAAAAAAACAAAGAAGAGACTGGAGAGCGTTCAACAAGCAAAGGATGCGCAATTCGATTCAAAGACAAAACTTCACGTGAAGTGATTATTTACAAACACCAGTTCCAGCACTCGAGAAAAACATTTACGGTCAAATGGCCCTACATTATTGTCAAATGGCCCTTAAGACTATATCATCACATTTTTCCACTCAACGTGCCGTTTGGGGCTGCTTATTTACTTTTGTGCTAACTATAAAAAATAGACTTTCTTGGATTACGTAAACCCGACAATTTCAGTGCGGGTTTATGACTTTCTCTCGCTTATCGCAGTGGTCCAAAAAAAAGTACTGTCAAAAAGTTGACATTGCGAAAACTCTTCCGAACCAGTAACTTTGCTACCATAATGTGTCCTTTTGGACGTGTTTGAGCAAAAAAATGAAGAAACAAGGAATATTTGAGAAATGAAACCATATATAATTGCTATTGGACAGAGTTGTTTTCATGGAAAATATATGGTATTCGCGATACCAAAAAAAGCAGGCTTTGAAAAGTATTTTCTGACCCAAAAAACAGAAAAGAGCACGCGCCCGTGCCGAGACCTCGAGGTGGCATTCTATGTATAACATTAACGAAACCTTCCAATGATTGCAGTGAGATCATAAAAACGCGGGAAAATTGAATTGGCAACAGCGAAGCACGGCTGTGTTAACCCTGGGAACAGCAACACGGGAAGGGAATTGCTTGAAAGAAGGGTTTCCAAGAGAAGATAGGCATTTATGGGCAAGGGCGGCATAAAACCAGCATTGTTCGACGACATTCGCACTGAAGTGAGCGCATACACTGAAAATGGTTTTTTATTGTTTATTTTCAGTGCAGCCAGAAGAAGCGGAAGCGAGGACGTCGGCCAGGTGGCCGCCATGCTGCTGCAACCGCCTGTCTCCAACCTTCCTCGTGATAGCCTTGCTTACCAGCACCCTCTGGACCCTAGTGATTTTCATGTATATTTGGGGATGGCTGAAGCACCCTGTCACAACAGCGTTGTAAACGGGGGCTGTACTTCAAGTTTATGTATGTTTGTTTAAAATCGCTCTTAACGGAAAAGAGAGGACTCATTGACGCCCCGCACAGCCCCAATGGTCACGGAGCGTAAATTTATAGATTGAAAATAAGTGTGAGAGTATTTAAAAATTATGCAGAATTGTGAACACTGCCTATTTATCTTGGCGGTACAAGTGTATAATAATGGCAACGTATTTGTTTAATAAAAAGGATTGTAGCTAAAACCATTATCGCCTGACTGGTTGCTCTCGTTTCGAGGAATAAAGGCACAATTTCCTCCTTGATAAATTGCCCAAGAGCCCCGTATCTAATGACCGGTAGATGAGACAACACACATCCTCCCACCGCCATCCGAGGAGCCTGGTGGGATGACCGTTGTGTTTCTTGGCACGAGTACGCTAGTTGCATACTGTTTGGGGAGTGAATTTTAACAACGGAGCTGCTGTTACTGGCGGTAAATTCGGGGTTCGTACGCGCCGAAAACTCGCCACGAGGAACGTTATCGCGTAGGCGTCTCGCAGCTGTCGCATTACCTACTCCACAACGGAAAGACTTGTGGTAGCGGTCGTGATAGCCCTTCGCGCGGAAGCTCGCATCGCCGTGCCCAATCATTCAGTATCCCACGAGAGAGAGAGAGAAAACAACTTTATTTGTCCGGCAACTCGTCGGATCCCACAAGAGACCTCGCATGCAACGTCTTCGCAGTTCTGGCACCTCGGCCTTCGCGGACAGTTCGCATGGCCGAGGAAGAGGCCGCGAAACGAAATGCAGGGCGTGATAGTGAAACTATGTGTCCCTCAACTCTCACCTACAAAAGCTTCGCGATAAAAGTATTGCGCATGAGTACGAGCTTCTATACAATATTTTCTTGGGAAATAAACAATAAAAACGACCAAACGTCGAGATTTTGGGACGTAGAAAAATTTACGGGAAATACAACCTTCTACTTGGGCACCCTCTGTAGCCATGATGAAGATCGAACGTAAAAAAATATTAGGAATGGTGACATCTTTCTAGGAAGGTATAGCTGATTCACAAGTTAGACCTCCTATTTACATCCTTACGTGCATTCTCCGAATTTTGTGGCTTCGCCAATCGCCACTTCCTCAGCCCCCTTCGCAGCAGGCTCGGAATTTTGTCCCTTTCGCTTGAAATTGAATTGAGAATTCTGTTGATCTGCTGTTCAAATTATTTACTGTTGAACTTCGCGACCGCACCCGTCACCACTTTACCATCATATGGACCACACCTTCTGAATCTCTTTCCAGTCACAAGGCATCGCCAAGAGTGCGGGTGCACCCACGTAGGTACCATCATCTCTCAAGGAGGCTCGTATTGCACGTGCGGCAGATTGACCTAGTCCTTGTGCTGTTGTTTCCCTTCCGTGCGCGTCCTGTTTGGGTCTGTTTCTTACATTTTGTTTCTTGATATTTTCACTCGAATAGTTTACTCCGGCGGGCAAACTGCAGGAAAATTCAAACGACAGCTTCCTCGCAGTCAAAGATCTCCTCCACGTTCAACTGCTGTTTTTCATGTGCTGTCACGTTTATCTTTCACGTGGCGCGCACCAGGCTTTTTCTTTTGCTGTGGCTGTGTGCTTCGCGAGAGCTCTGTATAGCGTCCTTGCCTCCGGCTTTTAGATTTCTTGTTTTGTTCTTTTCCCTTTACAGCGGCTAAAGTCCTGGTACAATTTGTGGTAATGGACACCGAACACGGTCATTTGAAGCGTCTGATAGGGAAGTGTAACCCTTGGTATTTTGAATCCTCCCTCTACCAGAACCGTCAGTAGAGGAGGTCCTTCAAATTGATTTCCAAATCATCACAGCGTAATCCTCCCCTTCAGCTCAGTTAAGTGGAGGAGGGACGCATGGAGGAGGGACGCAAGGAGGAGGGAGGAGGGAGTGAAAGGAGGGACGCAGGATACTTGCCTGTCTTCCTATATAATATTCGTTCACCTCCCCCAGATACACAGGAGCGTATTATGAACGCGATGCTTCAGTGTCCTTACTGCTGCCGCTGTTCGCCAACTTTCTCTCGCGATGATGGTGCATGATCATGAGTGAACAGAAAGCAAAAAATGCTTCCCGTGGGCGGAATCGAACCTGGGTACCTCGCACTACGAAGGCAGCCTCTATATGATCGCTACATTTCGATATGGTCGACGCGAACGCCAACCAGCAGGTACCGATTCGCGCCCTAAACCCCAAATCCTAACGTTAGGCCTACGGAGTGTACAACCGAGAGTTGCCGTGGGAATTTTAGAAAAGTGGTGCGTACCTCCACACTAGGACATACTGGCAGTGTGGGATTCACCAACCAAATAACCCATCGCGAGAAAGCTGCGCGTCCAACCATCGTCGCTGTTAAACGGAGGGGTGCATGAGTTTTATCCCTGGATTTCTAATAAGTCGCATCTGCATCGCAGTAGTGTCTCAATGTTTCGACTCAGCACTGTTCGACGTAATAAATCTATCAAATAAAGCAAAAAACATCAGCAATGTATTCCAAGCATATATAGAGGTAGCCAGCCTGCATTACTTAATGCCCACTATAAGAATAAATCTTCCGTAACCTATTGGTTCGTAATATTGGGTCGATTCTGAAGAGACGCTTTGAGATGTTTACTTATATACCTGCAAAACGCAAAGGTTGCGTGATACCAGGCGGCTTAAAGTAGAGGCACCCCAAATACATACACACACCCTGGTCCTGGGTAACAGCAAGCCCCAACATGCCGCTGTCTCTCCAGTTTGACGCGCCCCGACCACAGGCAAGCCAGCTTTGCCGCACGATCAAGCTGTCGCCTTGCACATATATCCTTCTCCATACTTCGACAAAGGGCAACCAGCGATCTCCATGCCAAAAAATTATTTAAAATCATTTATGACTCACATGTCGGGCTCATCACTAAGTAGCTTAGCTGGGCTCACTCAGTCAGCCTTACCACTGCCGCACTGTCTGTTTAAACATAGACTCAACGAATACGGCTGCATCTTCCTTACCCCCTCTGACAAGGGCTCAAGTCTCACGATTATGAGTATTATCATTTGGGTCCTTGATTCCTAAAAGGTATCTTATGAAACAGAGCAGCGTTACATCTAATGAAGGTGGTGAAGTAAAAAACATACTTCATGTGCAAAAAATTATCTTCGCATATTGTTCCCACTTAGAGGTCTTGGTGCACAAAAGAGAGCCACCGGTAGAGTAAAAGCTAGGGCCTTCAGTTGCAATCCAAATACAAAAACACAAACAACTGCTAGGCGGTACATTCAAATGCGCAGCGGTGGAGAGCACAAATGCAGAATTTATTCAAAAAATAAACCTAAATACGGCGGGGAATGATTTTGGTAACATAAGGCCAACTACAAGAACTGGGATGTGGCATCTTTTTTCAATAGGATGGTGCGTGTATTTTGGTCATTTATTGCCCCCCGAAGAGCGATTCATTTTTGGCAGCTAACAAACAAAAAGCCGGTTTTTTGTTGAAAATATGAAAAACCTCCGTCGTCATGTGTTACGTGGACAATTTTGTTACTTGTTCGTGATGACTGGAAATTTGCTTTGTTTTTAGAAAAGTCGAAATTCCTCCGGGTCATCTTCTGCGTGGAAGAGGTTTTCAGTGTTTGCGCTAACGACAACCTCACCTCACACCTACGCTTTCGCTTGCCCGTTACAGCGTGTCGAGCTGCAGTAGGTATAAGCAGGCTATAAATGTATACTTACCTGTTCAGCTTGCACCGCTCTTTGCACTAACACACTTTAATTCTATTACAAGTAACTCTGGAAGCTGGCTGCACTGCTACCAGGTGGAAAGCTGGGTTTCAATATGAATGATAAAGGGTGCAATGTAACCTTCACATGTTACCTTTCTCTTTTACAAGAGTCAATAAACCTCTTCTTCTTCTTCTTCTTCTACAAGTGGCGTGTAATCACTGCGGCGTTCGACTTCAGTTTGCATAATACCATAAAGTGTACAGCAAGGTAAAGATTTCGAGCACAAAACAATTGTCCCCCTTCCCCCGATTGCCTGTGAGATTTATACATGCGTTCGAATGCACCGCACTTTCGCAACGTGATTCCTTATAGCAAACTTCATTACGATTCTTAAACAGCCCAGATCTTCACATCTCGCGAGAAGAATCCTAGTTTATTTATTGCGTTCTGGCTCCAGAAGGGGTGTTAGTGCAGCACTGCGTGGCTGCTGTGGCTTCCTTCAATGTACACATAATACGCGAGTGGTATTTACGTTGTACTGCACTAAAAGTATAGCGGATCCTTTCAGGAAGCACACATCCATTGTGTGAGACGTGTTTAACGAAGGAAGAAAACTGGTCAAAGTCATAAATTGACGATTATGACACAGTAGTATCAAACATTTTTTGTAATAACGACAGGCTTTAGTCTAGTGGATATGTCGCCCCCACACAAATCACCCGACAAAACCAATGTACAAAGTTATATCAACCTTCTCCCGCCTTAACATAAGACTTGTGAGAATAATTTTAACATCTGCATTCCACTGAGCAGATTTATAGACACATTTTCTCTGAACCTCTGTGTTAACGGTATGCGGGTATATTTGTGACTTTTTTATGTTATTCACATATCACAAAGACTAGCTGTCTCTTTCTTTCTTCGGTATGAACAAAAAATCATGCTTAGCAATTACCAGTACAAGCTGCACTGTTTACAACAAAAGCTGATTTAGTTATTGCTGTCCCAAGTTCCCAGCAGGTTCTGACAACACTTTCGTATCACGCAGCAGTGTAGCAGACTAGGAGACAGCTACACACGTCTCAACTTTTAGGTAACAATTTACCTCAAAGCGCCGAAACTTCGACAAAAAAAATTTTTATTCGTGCTTAAGCATAAAATTATCACATGTATTCATACGGGTGTGCTAGAAACCTCGTTTTAAAAAGCGGCTCTCAAATAGCAATAGAGCTAACAAGCGCAGCCTGACTGTAGAACGTGGAAATAGCGATTGTTCAGTTTTTTGATAGAAAACTCCTTGATAGGAGCGCGGTCATGAACCGATAGACGAGCTCTCGTAGATCCTTGTTTTGTCGCAGTGAGAGCAGCACCAGACAGATAACCGCCATGCCAGACAGGAGCACCACACAAGCCAGAAGGCAGAATGCTGCGGCGGCTGTGGTCCATCTGCGGTGTGCGATGTTCCATCCGGCTCCACGAAAGGCCTCGGGTGCTGCGGGGTTCACCGGCGAATAAATTTCTTTGCAAGAAACAGCAATTCACTACAAACGATCACAACTACGTTTCACCAAACGAAGAATCCTTCTGATAATCGCTTAACCATGACATGTCATCTGCAATGTGGCAAAAATACGATTTGGCAGGAACCCTATTACTACCGCAGCAACATAAACGGCACAATTTTAAACTTAGTGCACTACAGTTGACTAAGCGCCAGGAAAGATATAAAGCGCGTCTCGTACTTAAAATTTCTGAATACGTAAAATAATTTCTTTTAGCAGCTTTTATTTCCAGTAATTATTCACGAGCCGTTACAGCGTTAAGTAGCGCTACTATAGCGACTTGCGTTGAACATAACCGAATAAAGTATGTGCAAATACCCCATTGTATACGAGCTTGTCTGAGGAAGAGAAATTTTGTGCCTGTCGCTGATCTAATATTCTCTACAACTAAATTTCAAGACACACAATCTGCCTTATCCGTGGTAAGCCCGCCCTCCCAGCCAGTGAGCACGAACGTAACGTAATCCCTAAATGCAAAAAACTATTCCTCTAGGCAAATATTTAAACGCCTGTTCTGGAGTTGGTTTTTTAATTACTTGTGGGAAACAAGGCGAATAAGGTTAAGCTGAAGGAGTAAAGTTACTTTAAAAATTGGAAAAAACATCCAGAAAAGAACTCTGCCTAGCAGTGCCATTCGATGCTCAACTTCAGAACCTTTAATTTTTAGTATTTTTTTCACTTTGCGTATAACGTTTGAGGATTAATTCGAGTAATCGTTCTCACCTAGTCCGGCGTCTGGGCTGCCGCCGATGGGAGAAACGCTGCGGACACATTGGCTGTCATCCAGAAATGAGCCGCAATCGCTACTGATGGGTTCCGTTGGCTCATCAATTTCGATGGTAACAGGCGATTCCGATGAAAAGTGAACCCGGCCGTCCTCAGCTGCAATTTCGTTTTCCCTTGCGTTTAAAAGCATAATTATTCGGGTTTTCCTCTTCTATTTTAGGGTATGGTGTACACCCACGGAGGATAATTGTCCAGGGATTTGAATCGATGGGAATACTTGAAAAAATCCCTAATTTACCGGGTCTTTGAGTTTCTGAGTTCCAAAATATATGAACGTTACATGTACAGGGATTGGGTACCAGTAGTACGGTGGTTTATTGATTATTAGAAAGAGTTTTCCGTCAATTTATCTAGCAGGCCAACTTCTTCTGAACGTTACCTTTCCCCAAGATCTCAAATCACCTACGAACTGTTTTATATGAGCCTGCTTTTACCGTTGTTTGATACATTCTTGAATACCGGTAACAGAGCCAGGCTGTGGAAAAGGGCTATTGCTGCCACATGTTTTGCAGCATGCTCTTCCCGACAATAATCAAGCAGCACTATTTCATGATGCCCCTGTCGATGACGTGGAAGATGCTAAGGGCGGTAGGCGTATGCTCGAACTAATCAAGATGTTCTTTGCTTGGAGATATTACTTTTGTATTTTGCCTGGAAAATAGGGATGTTTCCTTTCCATACGCTTTATCAAGTCAATACGCAAGACAGTTTGCGGCGGAAAAACGTGCACGTTGGAAGGTGGCCTAACACTATATCTTATAGAAAAGCGGAACAAAGGGATGGTTACGGACGAAGCTCTTCATTTTTATTTTGCCTGTCTGCCGCATGCAGAAATACACTTGATAGTGCTTTCACAAGAAAGCACAGTGATGAATTGTTGTATTCCTACTTTTATACTGGTGTGAAGCTTTGGAGTATCAAACACAAAAAAGGAGAAACACCTAAGAAAAGGAAAAAAAGGCGTAGTGCCTCAAGGGTGAATGACCCTAACAACTGGTCAGAGGCAAGAACTATGCAAGAAAAAAACGACTAATACTGATGTTTACCCCAAGACCGTTAGAAGTTTTTTTAGCCCTCGATTCCTGTATAGCAATCCTACATGTGTTGTCAAGGCTGCTGTGAACATTTGATGTGATATTGAGCCCCCCCCCCTCCCCCCCCCCGTCGGTAGAAGCAGGGCATTTCCTATGAGCAGACAACGGGATCTACGCCTTTGCTTATAACGCTCCTATTCGTTACACCTGGAAAAATCGTTCCCATGTTTTCTGCTAGTAGCCTTGGGGATTCTACTCCCAGTTGCCGCGCAGTACGGACGTAGCATCGCAAACTCCATCCAAAGAGCGGCTTGTGCGGGTAATTTATCACGCCGAAACACGATAACCAGGTTTTAATAACACCCGGGATTACAAAGTCATTCTTCCCCAATTGCAATTCGGACCAACTGTGCTTCACCGGATGTCTTTTTCACGTTGCCGTAAGAAACAGCCCACACATGCTGGAGGATTCCGCGACAATATGGTTCGTCGAGAGCTGTTTTATGATGTTATCGCCTTGGGGAAGTAACAGATAAATTGGGGGCAATAACTCTCAAAAAGGTGTCGAAGGGGCAAAGTAACCTTCTGCCGCCAGCCAACTTCATGTCAAGGGCCGTCGTTGCCTCATAAATCCCCGCCACCAGGACAGCCTTTTAATGCTTCAAAGGGTGCTACACAACGTTCCACCGACGAAACGCTAAGCGTCCTGGTTCTTTACGCCAGGGTCAAGGAAGTGACCAGGAACCGATAGCGTGTGCCAGACAGCTTGGTGCAGCTCTCGACTACCCGCGTGGTGACCCTACAGTTGAGGTCGGGCGCCCGCGTGGACGACATTCCTACCAGGTAGGCGTCGCCAGCGGGCAAGCTTTGGACGTGGTACCCCGGCGTGCAACCCTTGTGCCGGAGCTCTCATCGGAGCGGACGCGTTCGACGCGATTGTCCGGTGCTCCACTGTGCTCTTTGTCGCCGCTTCGGCAACGACGAGAGAGAGTGTATTCACACCTTCGTGAACGTCGTAAGACGAGGCGGTGCAGAGAATACGTCCTAGTTCCTGATGGATACGGAAAAGGCTGAGGAGACAGCAAACAGCAAAGCAGAGGGGCCGGCAAAGGCGGTGGCATCTCCTGAGCGAGCTCTCGTGGACCCAACGCAGCGCAGCCCGTCTCCAGAGCCTGTAAAATACACGGAAACCCTGCAAGAACAAGGCGACGTCACCGTTAGTGAGCCTAACGCAGCTGAAATGAACGTCCACGTGACACGCAGACGCAACCCCAGGCGTAAGTGCCGTGTTAGGGAGTCGTTCAATGGAAAGAGCTGGAAAAAAAGGGAGGAGGCGCCGCAAAGCCAGGCTTCCAGGAATTACCACGGAAACCGCATGAGCACGCCGTCGCCAGGGCGAAGTGCCGGGATTCTTAGCAGCTTCCCTGCTTTTCTAGAAATTGGTTCGTTTTGTTTCTGTTAGTGTTTTTCTTTTCTTTTTTGTAGTGTTTTGTTGCCTTTTGTTTTCGACCTTTTGCTAGCACAGCGGTTATAAATTATGGCAGGCCTAGGTAGAGCACTTCATTTAACCACTCTGAATTGGCGGGGCCTCAGACAATACGCAAACAGTACCAGCTGAAACGGCTTGTGCAGGAAAATAAAATCGATATTTTTGATGTCGAAAAAGCGAAATTTCAATGCGATAAACGCACCACAAGTATGGTAAAGCCTTTCAAAACGTTTTTAGCGTCTCTATCAGCCACCCTGTTTGCCCCTAGTGAGGGCGTTGTTTAGTAGGAGCATCACTGGTATCGAAATACAAAAAAATATTATAGAAAACGGGCAGGGTACTGTTTTTAATTTCGAGTATTGTGTTGGTGAATTTCATGGACTCGCGTCTACGCCCCAAACGCTGCGCAATAACGAGTGGTCTTCTTTTAAAGTGTCTCTGGATACCTAAGAATGGGTGCGCAAACTTGTTTTTTGGGGGACTTCAAGTGTGTTGAGCTAGAAAGAAATATTGACCACGGCGGCGAGAGGTAAGCGTAGGCAAAGGTTTTTTTAAAATATTTGGAAGTGTGAACCTGACGATGTCACACAGTCTGCTGGAAATGAATGTAGAGAAAGGGACGAGCCAGCGAGACCCCTTCTGATGATTCCTTTAATCCTGTGAACTCATGATGATGATTGTGGGGCACGAGAGAGGCAGATATACTTCGTTTACAACATCCTCCCCCCGCGCGACAATGAATCAGCAGAGTTCACAGCCAAAACCTGTTTAGTCCATGGAGAGTTCCCTTGAAGTCCGTGTAAGCCAAAAGAGTCCGACACCTTGCGCCTTCCATCTCCACCGGTGGTACCGACGTTTTGGCGTTGGTGGAGCCGTGAACCGAGCACCTGGGGCCACTAGAGGCAGTCTTGTCAGGAGACTAGCTCAATATTTGCCCTTCTTGGCAGCAGGTTTTACTTGCTGTTTCCGACTCATACGATGTTTCCTAGTGGCAGCCGGGTACATGTGGGAAATATTCGAAGAAGGCTTCCCTGTACAGGAGATTATGCGCGTTGAAGTCTTGGGGGCTAATTCAGCTCTATGCCTTGATATGCGGCGCACTCTACGCTTTTTTGCTGAAAACTGCCGGTGCCCACGGGTATTCTTCCCATTCGCAACCTTCAGCTTGCGGCGCCCATACTTTCGCAGTGGGGTTGAGTTGAGATTTAAATCAGCGTCCTGCTACTCCGTCTTCGTACGTTTTCTTTGGGCAGTTTTTGCTTTTCTAGACTTGCGCACCTTTTTCTTCGGAACCATACATGTCAACTCTGGAGAACAATGAAGGTCGCGCCATAACAAACATTTCTTTCCGTCTTCGACCGACGAATTGTTCGAACTCCCCTTGGGGTCTCTACTTTTGCACATTTCTTCTGTGGTCACTTGAGGTGCTGGAAGACTATAATGTTCCTTGGGTGTTGCATGTGACGGCAGGCTGTCTATGCCACAGTCGTTACTTGTGTCAGTTGCGTCCTCTTGTCCAACCGTGGAACAAATCAGTGCCCATTGATCTGATACCTTATTGCCAGAAGTAACCTCGTTGGATTTTGTCTCTCCTCTATTAGGCACGAAATGTGCGGTTGTCAGTGTTGCTGCACCTTGCTAATTCACGTTTGTTTTTGTCGTAACTTGGGCCTTGCAATTCACTGCTCCATTACTCTGATTCGTGTCTGAAGTATCGCTCTTTCTAAAGTATTCTTTCGTATTTTGTCGGAGGTCCTTCAGTAATTCGTAGGTTCCACCTCTGTAGGAAGCAATTAGGTTTTGTCGGGCTCTCTGTGCGCCGAACATTTTAAACTCAGCCCTTGCCTTTGCCATACAAACAAATTCTTCGAAGTTTAGCGCATCTTCAACCTCGGCCTCTAATTCATCGATGTCCACGGCGTCTTGAACTTCTCGGTTAATCACTTTCAGTTTGTCACGATATTCAACCAAATTAGGAAGAAGTTCCTTCAACTCAGTTATTAATGGTCTTTCGATTGGGAGGAGGTTTTCAATCTTGCCGATGATGGACGTGATACCTTGACGGACGATGCGCCGCCTTTCAAGTAGGGCCTCCATAGTCCGGTCCAGCGTCGAAAATTCTGTAAGGGCTGGCGACCGAGCTCAGAGGGCACTAGTCGGCATCGTGTCCGCGTCAGTATCGGCCCCGCATAGGATCATCATGTCTTGCATTGTGCAGATATCTCCTAAGGCTTGGCTTGTTCCATCTTCTTCTTAGGCTACTCCGATATTCCTCGAATCGGCGTCTTCCATCTGCGGCTTCATTCTGGCTCTCGATAGGTGAGAGGGCGGCCAAACAGAAGCAAAATCCGCTCGGTGTGGCTCACCTCTCGAGGTCTCTTGTCCCGGGTTTCACGGCACCAAAAACATGTAGAGAAAGGGACGAGCCGCCGAGACCCCTCCTGACGATTCCTTTAATCCTGTGAACTCATGATGATGATTATGGGGTACAGAGAGGCAGATCTACTTCTTTTACAACAATGAAAAGGCGTTGACATTTACGCCTTTTCATTAAGCCGGGCACGCGCAAAATATTGGGTTTACCTTCCGCACCATCTCCTAAAAACACTGCCTCGATGACGTGCCTTTTAGTGATCACCGTTGTGTTTCGCTTTCCAAAGTGTAAAAAAAGAGAATGATAAAGCAAGTATTGTTTGCAGTTTATTAGTGCGAAAGTTGGGCAAGTAGGTAGTTGGATTACAGGTAGATTATTTAGCGCAAAAAGACGGGACTTAGAGAAGAATACGGACGGAGCAAACTCTAGACATCAAATAAAAGTAACAAGCAACAAAGCATGAAAACTCCGGTACCCCAAACTAATCACCCTTCTGCGCACATTACATCACTAGGCGCATTTCTTGTTCACATAACTAATTTCCTCCTTTGAAAATGCCAGTGACAGGGTGGTTTTGCATCTCTCCGTGTGGTTGTTGATTTTGTATGCATCGAACATTTCGCTGTTAGCTTGCGCAGGAAAATTACGCAAGACTATTGTTTTATCAACGTTAGCAACGCATTTAGAGCGGCAGCAATGGTCCGCTAAACGTCGAGCTTCCGCAACTGGTTGCGCTGCTTCTCTGTGCTCACTCAGTCGGTCGTTTAGGCGCCGTCATGTTCAGCCGATTTACGATTTGCAACAGGGCAATGGCATCTTGTATACCGCGCAAACCTCGAATTCTATGAACCGATCAATGTGCTTGTTCGGGCAGCCTGTTTATTTCGTGTTTTCGTTCACGATGTTACACATACGTGATAACCGACCCGGTGCAGACAAAACGACGTTGACACCACACTTTCCAGTGGCCTTCTTGAGGTGGTGCGACAATTGGCGCCCATAAGGGACCAGAACAGGACGCGTTAGGCCTGACTCGCCTGAAACGCTGCCCCGCAATTCTGATACCCTCCACCTTGTTTAAGAGGTTCACTGCAACGCCTCAGGAGAGCCACGCAAAACGCGGCCTCTGGTGGTCCCTTATGTGCCACAATTGTCTCTCTGCCTCAAGAAGGCATCAAGAAGAAAAATATTTATAACCGTAAATAAATTTGAGCTAGGAGGTTCACATTTGGCGAAAACGTTCCCTAGAACTTTATTGAAAAGGAGTGCGAAGAGATGAGATATTGAAGAGTGCGGAGAGACCTGGCAGATGCCTTGACGAAAATGTAGAAGTTCGCGCAGCTTCATCGAAATGCGCCAGCCATGGCGGGAATGTTCTCGAAGTTACAATGACTGCTTACATTTCGACTTTTGGCCTTAACGTTACGTAAAATGCGCGTAGCGGGCTGATTTCTAATATGAAACTGTTGTTACAAAAAGCGTTAATGCGAGTACGGCCTTTAAGCGGTCACGCGGCCGCGGAGGTTGCTAGGTTTGTTTTTCTTGCAAGTGACTCAACGCACGCGGCCGTCCGCACGACAAAAAGGAAAGCATTTACAGCTGCAATTCATTAGAGAGAGAATGTTCACATTTGGTGTAAGGAATCTCTAGAACTTCGTGAAAGGTGGGTGCGAAAAAACTTGGAACTTACATTGCAGATTTCCTGACAGTATATAAATGTTCACGCAACACCGTCTAAACGCGTCGGCCATGACGGGAACGTTCTCGATGTGTTTACAGTGCTTCGATGCGTTTTGTGCAAAAGCTGAAATGCTCCAGGTGGATTGTGACACGGCGCTTTATTTATTTATTTATTTATTTATTTATTTATTTATTTATGTATTTATTTATTTATTTATTTATTTATTTATTTATTTATTTATTTATTTATTTACAAAGTACCCACAGCGCCTGAGGCATTACAGTGGGGGGGGGGGGGGGTAGTACAACTTAGATCAGAAAAATATAGGTAAGGCAACATCAAAGTCAAGAAGAAGACCACTCAAATCGCGCTCACGTACATGCACATGTAATTGTACAACGCTACTACCACATATATAAAGAAGGCATCATTGTTATATACACTGACAAGATGGCAAGCTAGGCAGTAATTTTACAACGCTACTACAACATAGTAAAGAAGCCATCATTGTTACGTACACTGATAACATGGCGAGGTAGGCGGTTCCAATCACTAACGGTCTAAGGTGATTCGGGGTTCTGGTTCTGCGCTTTGTGGCTATGTCAATGTTTACGATGTGAAGAAGTGCGTCCGCATGGTCTGTTGTGAATGTTTCACAAAATTTAACTCTAAACAAGAGTGTTTCCGAAAGAATTCCTTTTCTAATTTTTGTGAAGCGCTGATTGTCGGCCTCTCTGCTGTGCTTTTGCATTTTTGTGGGCACCTTTTGCTTCCAAAAAATAACGCTCGTGATATTCCGGCTTTCGGCCCCACTCGGTGAAGTGAGACAACTAACATAAGCCGACGACGTGGCTGTATTCTGTGATGAGAAGGAGATCATCAGCGAGGAATTAAGGACAACGAATTGGGCAAAGTAGGCTGGTTCTTCTCAAAGGAAGGGGGTGCCCGCACCGTTAGTGTTTGGAAATATATCTTGGTTGCGCCTACCATTGCATTATCTCGGATTTCTGCAGGATAACTATCAAAATAGTCGCGAGTACTGAAAATCCGATACGGTGAATCCTCGCGAAGAGACGATGAAGTGAGGGGATCGAGCCTTGATTGTTTTTTCACGTGCCACAGCTATCAACCTGGTTAGTTGATTGATTAAGTTATTTTTTTTATTTATTGTTCGATCGATTGATTGATTGATTGATTGATTGATTGATTGATTGATTGATTGATTGATTGATTGATTGCTTGATTGATTGATTGATTGTAGGGTTTAGCGCATCGACGCTACATCAGTGATGAGGCGTGTCGTAGTTCAGGGCTGCTGACTACTCCTGGCCACCTGGGTATCTTCAACGCACGCCGAAATCTTGAACACTCCACTGTTTTTTTTTTTTTTTTTCATGTAGTCCAGAAGGGTCTCTAACGCTGCGGCATCCAAGTTTCGAAGTAACTTGTTTGGAATCCTGTCTTTCCCGGGCGTAGTATTTCTCGTTAAACCTCGCACCGCTGCTTCAATTGCCACTAGTGTGGCAGGGCTGTCCATTTCAGGGTTGTGAGCACCTCTGTATGGCAGGAGAGGCGACATGGTCGGGTTAGTTACGCCTTGCCACGGTTTCTTTATTTCCTCGAGGAGATCTTCTTCCGTGCCGTCGTAGTTGTGGATAAGACGTTTTAGGTGATGGTCTGTGGCTGATTTACTTTGCTTAGTACCCATTAGAGATCGAAGGAGATGCCAGGTGCGTCGGGAGCCGAGTGTGCCTTGCTGTTACGTGTAGAAATCAGACCAATTTTCTTGGCTAAATTTACTTGCGTATACTGCTGCTTCTCGCGTTAGTCGAACTATTGTGAGCCGTAATTTTCGATTTGTGCTTGGAGTTTTCCATCGTTTTGTTAGCCATCGTCGGGCCTCCCAAAGGTGCCGTAGGTGGGCTTGTACGGCGGGCAATCCTGGTTTGCGGCAGTTCTTTAGTTGGCGTTTCTGCAGCTTACAACATTTCTTCTGTCCACTTTTCGATGTCACAAAGGAGGTTCATTGGAGCTGTTTTTCGGAATTTTCGCCAATCGGTGAAGCGGGTAGTTCCTATTCTTTGTGGTGGTGTTTTGTGATGCGGAAGTTGCATTTGGATGACATAAAGGTCACTGCCGAGTGTTTGTTCTAGGAATTCCCGGATGATACCTTTTTGCCGTATGTCAGAGAAAATTCAGGGGAAGTGTCTCTCGAGACACTATTCCCTATCCTCGTAGGAGTGTCGGTTGCATTGCATAAATGCAGGCTGTTGTTCCGGATGGTGTAACCGAGTTGCTGGGCCTTTTTGTTATCTCGCTTATAGCTCCAGGTGGTGTGATGGGCATTGAAATCACCGACAATAAAGAGGGCGTGTCCTTTCGTGGTTGCTTCGCGATTTTAAAGACGCGATCGACGTCTCGTAATGATGATGATGTCTTGCTGTAAATGTTGAGAATAAACAAGCTGGTTTGCGCCTTCTTGTTCGGAATTAGCTAAAAAATGTGTTGTCCATTGTAGTGGGGAGAGTGTGCGCCTGCGCTGTTTCACTTGCACGAACTAGTGTGGCCGAGTTCAAATTTGCATCTTCAGACTACCTGTTGTATCCCATCCGCGTCTGTACCTGTTTCTTGGAGAGCGATTACTATGGCTCTGTGTACTGATGAAAAATAACATAAGGAATTTCGGTAACGTCTATATGATCGGAAAATTATACTGTCTAATCACTGTTGGTTTTATAGGCGAGCTTTTAGAGCAAAGGATGTGCAATACTAACCAACTGGAATGTTTGGCTCTGTGGATATGCTTCACCTTTATAGCTCAACAGAAATAGCCTTATACCAAGCGTTCGGATGTGACTAATTCTGACCATGTCAAACAGTAGACAAAGCTTGTAGAATGTCGAGTGCAGAATATTTTGATAAACGTTGTAGCACAAATAATTTATGAGCAAAAGCGCTGGCGGCGCTATGAAACGCCACAACTTTCAAGTAAACAAAGGTGTGTTTCCTCTGCGTGTCCCCTTTAACTTTTCTTAAACTTTTCCTAATTATAGCGAAACCCGGGCATGAAAGTGTGAGGTTTATTAGAAGGTCAACCACTTCACTATAATGGTATAAATGTACAACCCATTTTGTGTAACCTAGCTGTGGTATTTGTTAGGCATGGTTCACCTGTGCATAGCCGCCACCCTGTGCTCGTTTGTGCCGCTTCTGCGGGGAGTTTGGAACACTTTATCTTAAGGTCGGCGGCTGTACACAAAGCCCACTTGACCCGGCCCATCCCTTCCACACTTATGAGCATTGGGAGAGCGCCTTGGCCAGCTCTTCCCTCGACGTCCAGCGCAAGTTGGTGGAGAGGGCAGAAGACGCGGCCCGTGCTAATGGACTCACGGAATGATGAGGCCACCCTAAAGACTCTTTACTAAGAAACAATAAACATGTTTATTATATATATATATATATATATCTCCCTCTCTCTCTCTCTCCCCTGTGCACTACAAGGAAAATGTACCTAATGATTCTCGTGTATTCGCCGGGGGCCATAAAAAACTGCACCTAACGATTCTAGTGTATTTGCCGGCGTTCATAGCACATAGCGGGACTATGGATTCATTGCATTAAAATAGCAGTGGTGAAAATATGTTTTGGCAGTGCTTCATGTTGATTGTGGGGTTTGACGCACCGACGCTACACAGGTGATGAGTTGCACTCTAGTGGAAGACTCTGGAATCATTTTGATCACCTGGGGATTTTCAATGTGCGCTGAAACGTCGAACGCACGGGTTTTCGCTTTTCGCCCCAACGAGAAAAAAGGCCGCCGCGCCCTGGAGGCAGTGCACCATGTAAGAGGCGCTAACCAGAATCCTCGGCTGTCATTATATTCCTGTGAAATTTTCAATAGCACTTTACGTGCCCTTTTAAGAGGTATTACGAGTTTTATTGCAGCCTATCACATGACTGATGAAATAACTATGCGCCCAGTACCATGGAACAAAATTTAACACGGTATTCTTAACGCAGCCTCTATAATAATATAAGGAGTCGTAGTCTGTAGTACTGGAGAAATGAATTTAATTTCAGCATTCCTAACTACATATGTTTCGGTTGCTCCGAATGGTAACCCTTAGGACATATTGCTGTACAACTGCACAAAAATTTCGCAATTTCATTACTTCTAGTTGGCGAACAGGTAATTTCAAAAATGATGTGGAAAGAAGGGCTGGTCTTAGGAACCTAATACATTAGGAAGCCATCACCCACATAAATATATTGCATGCGTTCACATTTGGAAACAAACGACAGCTAGGAATAAACTTTTGATGTTCTACTGAGCATTCCGGAGTTTAGGCTGGACACTGTGAACCATGTTACGTTGAGATTTGTATGCTGACTTTTATTAACATCAGATTAGCGATGTCTCATGTACTCAGCAAATATCTGTTTGAGGCGCAGTGGTTGTAGTTGTGGATCGAACTTCCGTGCAAGTTACGTTGCAGTATATTGGGATGCAAGTGCCGTTTCGGCACTCCCCGACATCACAAGAAAAATTTTGTGCGAGCGTAGGATTTGCCTTCTGCAATTTTTCGTTGTAGTCGGTCCATTTTATTGTTTCGTTCACCTGAAAAAGAAATAGAATCCTTAAACCACGGATGTTCTAAAAACAGACTAAATTGTGTTGACGAAATATGTTGCCAGTAAATAGGTATTTCCCAACTAGTAGCGGTAATGACCGATTCGTGTCTTCCGAAGCTCCAACTAACTTCTGTAACGATATTCGCGAGAGCTAATGTTTATGATCATTGTTATTCTGATCATGAGATGGCCATGGTTGCTCTCTTTAAAGGTGCACCACTGAGAGCCAGTTCTGAGGGCGGCTATCCGGCTTGCAGTGAAGCTACGTTTACCACTGGTTGTTGAAATAGCCGCAGCCCAGCTTTGAGTTTGGCTGACACAGTCACCTAGCTCCCCCAGGATTAGGGAATATCAGGATTAAGTGTCACGGGAGAGGTATTGTGGCAAATGAGTGCAACGTGGGCGCACCCAAAAGGTGCCTAAATGTCACGGCAATCGCCAGGTATTTTACAGTATAGGACAGCTGGCCAGTTTATTATGCGATGGTGGGAAGATCGCCTGGCAGACAGTTTGCGCTTGACGAATGGAGTGGCTTCGAGGTGTGTGAGCAATGGAGATGGTGCAAGAAGTCCGAAGAAGAAGCGGGGTACTGAAGTTTTCGAGAAGTTATCCTGCTTCCTGGGGAAGGATTGCCGTTTAAGTGTCTCGAGCAAGTTCATGACCTGTTTTATTCAAATATAAAACGGGATGGCTAAACAACCGTTAATGAGGAACACAAAGGAAGCAGCTGGTGTATTTATTTCAGTGGTTTTTTGAAAGTTCGCAAATAAGGCGTTGTTGAAAAAAATCGCACGTTCCCTTTCTGTAAAGGAAGTAATGGCGCCTGTCTTGTGAAATACGGATGTGGGCAATAATAGCTATCAGTGTAGTGTAGGAGCGAGTGGCTGTCAAAAAACAGAAATTGGCTGCTATGAAGGAAATAAAAATTTCCGACACGCTGACTTCTGTTGGAGTTTTGTTTCAAACAAAATATACGCCAAAATTGTCTCTGTCAAGTTGGAGCTGGCTTATAACGCATTCCTTTTTTACAGAGAAATGTAGCCACAAACACAGAAAAACGAACCTTTCATATTTACGAAAAAGGTGAAGTGAAGCAAGAAGCGAAAATGTAAAGCAAACTTGAGGCAGAGGCGTAAAAAAGACTCCAAGGGAAATACTGCACACAAGTTGCAAATGAGCGGCGGACGGAGTACAGTACTAACTGAAATAGTAAACAGGAACATCGCCATACAAAGACCACACTGTTTGGCGAGTCAAATGCCACTTTCCACTAGTCAAAAACACACGGGAGCATTGTTTTCTTGACCTACAACAATTTAGAACGCTCGCGTGCATGGACGCTTCTTTGAAGGACATAAATTAGTCAGATATGAAAGAAACACACCCTACAAACAAATTATTTAGCGCAAAGATGCTGTTAAAACGGGGCCCAGGTCCAATACGTCCAATGCCAGATGGTCCAATGCGAACCTGAGAACAGCCTAGCCAAGTGCAACTAATTCTTAAAAGATGTCCCTTGTACAAAATGTTTAAAGGGACACTGAAGTGAATTTGTCAAGCTCCCGTTTTTGCTTGCACTGCGTAGACTGGCTCAAATTAGCACACTTTTCATCGTTTATCCGGTTGACAAATCGGTAATTATTTTACAAAGCGCGAAAGAAGAAAAACTACCATGCGCGGTTTGCGGCGGCCGCACCAACTAAGGCTGTGACGTTGAGAGGAGGGGCGCCGTGATTGGACGATGCCCAAGGTTAGCAATCACACAAGTTTCGGTTTCGGTTTCGGTTCTGTAAAACATAACCGATGGCTTTGTTGGATGGGCATTCTCAATATCTCAGTAATCATCGTACCGCGCTTCTGCCATGTTGTCGGCTGTAAAATGCACAAGATAAGCCTCCCAGGACGGCTTGTAGTCGTAGCATTCACTAGCCGAGACCTACGCAGTGCATGAACGCCCTCCGCGTACCCGCAGACGCCCAAATGTCATGCACTTTTCCCCCATATTTGGAGCTTGCCTCCCTCATGCATGTATCGTAAAAAGCGTGTTCGCACCAGGCCAAGGGTCTGTTCATTCTGGCCTGTGCCCACTGCCTGCAAGCAGTCGGTGCTTATGGCAACAGCACGCCAACGAGAACTCGCTAGCGCGCCAGTGCCAGCCTGCGCGCGTTTTGTGGACTAGTTCGTGTAGCCATTAACGTTGCGGCCCAAAAAAAGGTGAACTCAATATAGAAAACATCGGCGGAAAACAAAAAAGTTAACCTACAAAAAAAAAACACGTACCCGCGGGGATTCGAACCCATGAGTCGCAAAACATTTGCGGGGAAATCCCAGCGCCCCAGACCGCTAGGCCACGGAGCGGGACGGCAAAGCCTTGCTAATATAGGGTATATATTGTACAACCGGTTTACACTTTTATTTATTTTGGCATTTCAAGCCGCTTAGGTGACTATTTGTTGTACTGCGCTCGTGCAGTAAGCGTCTCCCGAGTTTCCACAGTAGCTCACGTCTAGCAATTGCATTTCGTAGACGGAAAAGCGTTCGCAGATGCGTAGTCGTGCTGCTGACCGCTGTGCTTGTTCGCCCAGCGCAAAAAAGTGCTTCCCGCGCCCTAGTTTTACGCTGTACGGTAAAAATATCAGTTGATTTTATTTGCTTAGTACCTATATTGACTTCGCTGACTCTTCTCCCGCCTTCAAGAGGCCTTATATTTTCCTACTGGCGTACCAGTCAGCGAAGCGTCGCATGTGCAGCGCTTGTGTGTAGCGACCTTGACTTGGAGCTAGATACAGTGTACAAACAAACCAAGTAAAGAAAGGCACATTCTTCCATTCACAAACGTGTCCTGGCTTCGTTTCAACTAAGCGAACGAATTGCGACCAAGCAATTTTTTTTTTAACCTCCTTGATTGCGACGACACGCCGGCGGCCGGCGGACGAAACGCTGGGCCGACTGACTCTGTCGGCCGGGGAGCCGTGCAGTAGCGCAGCCGTGGCGCAGCCAATTGCCAGCTCATCCCCTCCTGACGTCACACGAAAACGCCACAGAAAATAGGCGAGCGTAAAGAGAGGAGGACAGCGTTTTCGAATTAGTTTTTCTACTAAATAAAATCGCGTAAACGCGCCTAGAGTGGTCGAAACATGGCCTGGGGACTCCGGACTACAATTTGCGCTAGTAATCCCGCAATGTTTACATATCACTTCAGTGTCCCTTTAAATAGGAAGCAAGGAAAGCCAGGGCGCAAAGAAACAGTTCCCTGTGGGAAAGCCTGGTTATGAGTCCTTGCGGTGGCCTGAACTAGGTAAACATTACTGACCAAGGCAATAACCAATGGTGCTTCGCTCATAGCTGCCATAAAGGTTTTCTGTAAGTAGAATACCTGAAAGCATGCGCGCAGAGGAGCAAAAAGTTCAAATATATGAGAAAGTTCAACCGTTCAGAGTCTTTACAGCACAGCTGTTATGCCCTACTTTACAGTGGATTTATTCCTGCTAATACCACGCGCGTACACCTAAAACCTTGAAGCACAGAAGCAGGTGAATAACGCTTTGCTGTACCCTCTTCCCCCAATAACCCCACCAGTCAGAGCTCCACGCAGAGCTATTGCGTCGCCTAGCCATCTCCGCGTAGCTGGTGGCTGTTCAGTCCGGACCAACGCCGCGGTCTCAGCTCGGGGTAGTGGGTGCGGTACGCGTGCCGTGGATGAGCCACCTTTCGTTCGTGCTGAAATAGAGGCCAGTGGTGGTCGGTAACTGGGTTGGTGAGCGTTGAATTGCTGCGCGTTGTGGCCTCCAACACAGCATGCACACCTTTGTTTGTTTCTAAAGCAGCCTGTCACTCTCTCCAGGCGGTACCAACTTGCACACTGCATGCGGCATGGCCGACAACCCTGTTCAGACCGCAGATGCTTGAACACAGCCATAAGCAAAGGGGGGGGGGGGGGTCAGGGGCAGAAAACGTTAGCAGCATCAGTACAGCCAGGCCAGCCAGCAGCTGGCCACCCACCAGGTGCAGCAGCCTTTAGCCACCGAGGGACACAAGCATCAGAACCCGCAACTAACCAGACACCATCAGCAGCCACACAAACCAGCCAGGCGCCCAAATGTTAAGCCACCCGTGCAGCCCGCGGTAGAGCAGCTGCCCGTGGCCTCATCCACAACCAGTTAGGACTAGTTGGTGCCCACCCTGCTGATCCCGCGGCACAGCATGGTTCGCCGCCTGCCTGCTGAGGACCCCACACGCCTGGCAGCCGCTGTTGCCGTAGCACACACCATCCACCTCCTCCCCATCAAGGCTAGCAGATCCCGAAGGACAGGCCAGTGACCACGCATTCTTCAGCAGAACTGCAACAACTAGGGGCCGCGCCACGAGGAACTGGCAGAACAGCTCCTGCAGCTCCAGCACTTTGACGTGCTGGAGCTGCAGTAGGCCAATGTCGGTGGTAGCTCCCTGCCCTTGGCGGGGTACGTGTGCCACGCCAGCACCAGCAGTTGTACCCTTCGCCCATGCACCAGCCAGCCGTGCCAACACGTCAACCATCCAACAGGCAAGTCCCAGGTAGTTGGTCTGTGCTCAACAGTTCTCCTGTCGATCTGGCCTCGGTCGTGGAAGGCTCCATGGAATGCTCCGCTCTTATGGTGCGCAACGGATTCATGGACACCACTGTGGCCAGCATCTACGTCCGCCCAACGAGGCCCTGGAATGGCACAGCTGTGGGGCAGCTATGGACCCATCTCGGATCACACGTTGTCTTGGCTGGGGCGTTTACCGCGCACAAACCAGCCCCATGCCGCCCCGCACCCCCTTCCAGGACATGATAGCTGCTGGACGATTCCACTACCTGCGGGCTGCTCGTGACCAAGAGAGGCAGACCACCTTCTTCTGCCCTGGTTCCACGGGCACGACTGAGCTGTCCCATATTGACGTTACACTGGTGTCCAGTAGTGTACATACACATGGAAAATCGCCACAAGCACCTGGGGGTCGGACCACAACCCTATACTCGTCACCCTTCTGGAGCGACCGCAAGCGACAACACATCAGGGTCTATGGCGTCACCAACTAGTCCAACTACCGCAAGGAGATGGCAAAGTTTCTGGAGGATTCACAGGTTGACTTCTCGGCAGCTGTCGTGCGGAGCGCAATTAAGGCCACGGTAAGAATGGAGGTACCTCACTGAACGGCGCTGCCATACCTGGTGCTCCTGAGACTCCCAATCAGGCGCAACCAGCAGCAGAGGCAGGCCACCTGGAGCAGGCGCACGGAAGACTGGAAGGCGTAACGGCAGGTGGACGCGCACTGCAGGAGGAAAGCCAATCAGCGGTGGAGGCAGAGGTACGACTCGCTCTGCTCTCCATGGGCTCCCGCAAAGATCCGGCCATGACATGTAGATTCTTCCGAGCCTTGCTCCAGCCCGCCACCACTAGCCGGCACAACCTGCTGGCCTCCGACATCTCCTTGAGCATCTGCGACATCACCGTAGAGGCCCTGGCAGAGCCGCTAGCTGAACAGATCACCCCGGGCCCACTTGCCACTGCTGCTGAGCTGCTTGTATGGGCGGTGCCCCCTTCCCCAAAGTCTGTAAGCGGTGGCCATTTGCAGTGGTGACATCACACTCCGGAAGCTACGAGCCACCCTGCATCAATGCTTGAAGCAGCGGAGCGCCCGTAATTATTACGAATGACGTACTAGATGCTAAGGAGCCTGGTAGTCACCCAGCTAGAGCAGCTTCTGTAGCTCGCCATCCGGCTGTGAGGGAAGGCAGCTTTCCACCTTTTTGGCGGGTGGCACTTGTCAGGCCGAAGCCGAAGGTGAATAGCCCACCCATGAGCGTGCATTGTACCGGGTGGTTTCCTTGACGTCCGAAGCGGAGAAGCTGATCGAGAGCATGGCCCTGGCTTTGCTCCAGCGTTTAGATAATCGACGTGGCGTCTTCTCGCTTCAGGAAAGCGGCTTCAGGCTCCAGCGTAGCACGGCTGACTTCCTGGGGGACGGGGTGTTTATGCTGGAGCAGGCGCGCCATGACAAAGAGAAGATCTTCCCTTGCTGGAAATGAAGTCGGCCTTCGACTGCGTCCCCCATACGGCCGCTCTTGATGCCGCAGAATGCCTGGGCCCTCTGTGACACCTCCGGAGTCAACGTGCCGTTGTTCACGCCCAACCAGACTCCTCAAGTCGAAGTTGGTTCAACAACCTGGATCCCACGGGACATTAGCTCTGAGGTTCCCCAGTGGAGTGTGCTCAGCCCATTCCTGCTGAACCTGGCCTTGGCTCCAGTTCCAGATTGCAGTCTAGTTGGGCTTGCACTTCCAGTTGGGGTAGCAGTCTATGCCGACGACATTGCCATCTGGGCTCACAGACAAGGGAGACTCCTGTCCAAGGTTAAGGCTGAAGGTGAAGACCAACGAGACTCCTCTTTAGAGAGTGTGGTGGATAGTCGCCGCCTTCCTGACAAGCCGGCAGCAGTCCGAGTCGAAAACGCAGGCCATGCTCTTCCACCGAAGGGGCTACAGGGCGCGGAAGGTGACACTGCCGCTCACCTTCAACGGCCATTGTTTTCCGGGGTGCACTAGCGCCAAGTATCTGTCAGACAGGACGAGCGACACCACTCGTCCTGTCTGGTTTCTTTCGTCGTCTATGTCGTCCTACCGCGCTGTTTTCACATCATATTTGTGGCTCCTAGTCGACCACCAGTTGTCCTGGCTATCTGCGGTGAGAGTGCTCCGGCAACCCACAACGATGGTTAGGCAGGGGTGCGGAGGTTGCTTGCGCAAGGCCAAGGCTGCACATACAACGTGGCCTTGCGGGTGTTCCGCAAAATGGCGTCCTCCTCCATTCGCCATGCTATGCCGCTGGTGCAACTCAAGCCACGCCGGTAGGAAGAGCTGCAGGTAGATCAGCGGCGGGCAGCCCGCCTTTGCCTGGGCATTTCAAGCCCATCTCTGGTGTTGGCCACGTGCACAGAGCCAGGCTCCTGCGGGCTTTGCATGTTGGGTTTCACAACATACACCGCCTGCTGGGCACTCCACACGGGGTGCCGCTTCTTCAGCGCTACCGCAGCCAGCCCAATTCTTGGATATGCGTGTTCCCGCGAGAGCCACATCGTGCTGTCCCAGCGACCCCGCCAAGAGCCACCACCCCCAGGCTCTGCGCATCGCCACCACATTGCCAGGTTTCACAGCAACATGTTCACTCTGCTCCAGGCCATCCACCATGAGGCGGCCAACCTGCTGCAGGAGCATGCAGGTGGAATACTGCAGGTGCACACAAATGGGTCCGTGCAACATTCGATGGGCCGAGCCGGAACCTCTTGCGCAGCCCTTGAACTCTGCTCCAGCCAGGAGTCAGGCTGCCCATTCCGGCCTCATCCACTGACGCAGAGCTGGCTGGGCTCCACTTGGCCGCGGTTATTCTCCTAGAGCACTGGAAGAGATCCGGAGGGCCATCATACTGATGGACTCACGCCCCACCCTCCGGCGTCTTCATGCCACCGACCATCCACACAGTTCCAGCGGCTACGTCGAGTCATTGCTGATGGCCGAGCTGCATGCGGTTGATTCCAGAGATGTCCACAGCGGTTTCACTGGCTGCATCGAATATGTGCATCATGGGCAACAAGTTTGCAGATGCCCTGATGAAGGGTGCTGTTCGTCAGCCAGGTGCACAAGCATACTGGGACGTCGGCCCGCCCGCATAAAGCCACGAAGGGTGAACTCCGGGCCGAACTCAAGTAAATCGGTGTACCTATCCACATCCTGGACCTGGAAGAGTTCGTGTTCCCCACGGGACCGGACGCCATTCGCTGCATGTATGCAAGTAGCTAGTAAACTTCCTTTTCCTGTCCGAATTAGGGGAGCACCTGCAGCCGTCGCCCCACGGACAAAACGACCACAACGTGGACTGTCCCCCACGCTCCTCCTTCTCTCTCCTCTTCATTCAACCGTTTTTCCTCTTCTTGTCCTTTGAAAACCAATGTCATTCATACGGGGCACCTTGAACAATCTTGATAACGGTATTGGCGACACTACGGTCTGCGAGCCCCCCAACAAAAGCTGTCACCTACCGTGGTGACGTGTTTAAAGGTGAATGGTAAGAAACCACAAACGGTGGCTGTCGGAGCCCAGGTAAACCTCAGGCGGATCGGCTCCCTGTCTGTTTACCAGGCAGCGAGCTCCGGGACCTCTTCAGTCATCAGGCTAAGGCTGACGGAGAAAGCGCCCCCCGTTGCCTGCTTTCTAGTATATTATATGGCATTTTCTAAATCCTGTTCAAACGTTATGAGCGTCGCACAGGTGTATCTTTTCTTCAACTGCCAACAATAAGCTTTTCTCAACCGGAAAATTACTGTCGATGTCTTTCGCATGGAATCTCGTGATACAGGCCGTTCTCTTGCAGCGACATCAGTTTTCTTGATTGCTGAATATCTTGAAGGCATAATTGGAACATGTCACAAGGCTAAAACACAAAGGACTGGTGAGGTCCTTGCGGAGGTAAACATTCGAAGTAAACTCGAATGGGATATCTGGACATAAGGTTCACACCCTACTGGAGCCCCGAAAGCTCCCAGGGTGTGATCCATGAGCCAGATCTGCTGAAAGAAACAGATGCAGACCTCCAGGAGGGCTTGAAGGATCAGGGTGTCACGGCCGTGCGACGCATCAATGTCCGCAGCGACGATAAGGAAATTCTGACGTAGCATATCATACTGAGCTTTGTCCGATTGACATTTCCACAACATATGTCTGCAGGATCCACAACATATGTATATTTATCCGGTGCTCCATCTGTCCTTACATCCCCAACCCGCGGCGCTGTTTTAAATGCCAGTGGTACAGACATGGTACAAACTCCTGCCTTGGCAAAATCTGTGGCAAACGCGCCACACAGGACCACCCCACTGACAAATAAAACTGTGCTACCCTCACCTGTGCTAACTGCGGAGGACCACGCGCGGCATACTCCAATAAATCAGCGAAATTACAACTTTAACAAAAAAGGAATCAACATAAAAGTGACAGAAGCGAGGAAGAGTTTTGCCTCTTTCCCATTAGGAAGGTACGGCGACGCAGCTCGCCGGTGGGTGGGCGGAGTGGCGTCTGGTATCAGCTGGGACTCAGTACCGTGAGCCGGACTTTGTTGTCCCGCAGCCACCGCACCCCTCGTGGTTTGTCTCAGGCAGCCCTACCCGTCACCACAGTGTGTGCTGAGACAGCAGTGGTTGTGGTGCGAACCATCTCCGTTGGGACCGATGCCGCTCCCGTACCTGCTTCCCCGTCCTCCAGTGCATTGGAGAGTGCCGAGGGGATGGACACTAATGGCCCCGCATTGGATCTTACCACCACCGCAGCGCCCGTTCCACCTGTGGCGTTCCTGGCGCCCTAAGAGGTGGCGGCTCAATTAAAGGGAACCAGAAAGGATGCCAAGTCAAAGGGGCCAATCCGTCGGGCACCCCTTTGACATCTGACGAGGAGATGAAAGTCGGGCCATTACTGCCTGCAATTCAGTGCAAGTAGCGGCCTCCGACGTCCAAGCCACCAGAAAGGCCAAAAAGGCCAAACTCAGAATAAAATCAACGAAGCCATAACCAAACACACACACGCACTCTAGTAAATCTTAAATGTAAATATTACAACAGAAAACACCATTCAATGGAACTGTACAGGCCTTATAAACAATGTAGATGATGTGCACGAAGTACATCATTTACATCAGCCAAGTCACATGTGTCCTCTGGAAACACACCAAATAGTAAAAATACTAACTTATTGAATAGCTACATAATATTCCGAAAAGACAGGCACAGTTTCACTTATTTAGGTGGTGTGGCCATAGTGGCCCAAAACACTCAGCGTGTTACACTAACCAACTAAACACCATGCTGGAACCTGTCGCGATTCGAAAAATATTTGATAATAGGTTAATAATGGTAACATTCCTCCTGATTAACAACTATCGAACTATGATTTTCAGGCCCTGATAAATCAACTACCCAAACCATACGTAGTCTTAGGCGATCTGTATGCATATAATTCACTGTGGGGATCTTCCCGCAGAGATGCCCGAGGCAACCTAATTGAAAAATTCCTATCATCGGGAGCAGGCGTTTTTAACAAACCAAGCTACATATTAAAACCTAGGACAAACACTTATTCACATCTTGACTTGGCTATTGGCTTTGCAGGTAATTTCTTGAGTGGTATGTGGACCGAAACCTATATAGTAGTGACCCCGTCTACACCAAATCGACATACACAGGCAAAGGCAAAAACACTTCCCCTCTCATATAATGTTCAGTGAAGAAACAGCGAACTGGATTACATTTACAGAAAGAACTAACCTACACTAGACGTCCATAAAACACCTACACGTAAAAGAGGTGACCCAACTGTTCACGGTGCACATCCTCGACGCCGCGCGAAATCCATCAGTCAGGCCTCCGGTGCCTTGTGCAACCAAACGAGGCCCTGGTGGAACGAAGACTGCAGGCGAGTACGGGAAGCCCAAAAAAAGGCGTGTGGTGTCTTTTGCCGGTACCCCATGTCGGATAACTTTATTTTCTTCAAAAGGGCCAAGGCTTTTGGAAAGTGTGAGTGACTTGCGGCAAAACATAAAATTCACCCTCCTTTATAACAACAATAAATTGATAAACAGACACACGAAAGTATGGCCCCGAATAAGAAAACTAAAATGGCGACATACAGAGAGCCTCGTGAGTACGACTGGGGACACACTCAGAGATCAGGCTAACACGCTTGAACAAAACTTCCAGCACGTGTCCAGCTCTGCATGCTACACAAACACGTTCATCATTCACACAAAATGTCTTGCGAATAGAAGCCACTACTTGACAAAAAGAAATCTAACGCTTCTTACAAATCCACGTTTCCGATTCATGAGCTTAAGATGGCTCTCAGTGCTTGTAAGCCTTCCCCTCCAGCGCAGATATAACAGACACAATGATGCAACACTGACAAGCTGATACCCTTGAAACGCTCGTACATTTACACATTAAAATATGGCTTTCTGGGCAAATTCCAATGTCTTGAAAGGAGGTAACAGTTGTAGCATTTCTGCCATAGCGGAAGGACCCTTCCTTTCCCGCTAGCTATCGACATATTGACCTGTCCATCTGCCTGTGGAAGCTTCTCGATAAGATGATAAACCCAAGGCTAGTCTTCTTTCTTGTCTACAATGGTCTCCTCGTTAGCTGCCAGGCTGGCTTCAGGGCGGGACGATCCAAGTACGACGAACTTGTCGCACTTGAACGTTATATAAAGGATTACTTTGTGCATAAACAGTATTGTCTTGCGGTATTTTTTGACACCGAGAATACCTAAGACGCCGCTTGGCGTTAAGGTATTCTTAGTGACCTCAAGTCACAAGGTGTCTCGGGTAACATGTTAAAATCCCTTGTCAGTTAGCTATTGGAGCGAACCTTCCGCGTTAAAATTGGTAGTGTGTTCTCAAGGGTTCACGTTCAAGAAAAGGGGGTGCCCCAGGGTGGAGTGTTAAGCTGCACTCTTTTCATTGTTAAAATGAACTCTCTTGGGAAGGCATTTCCACCTAGAATCTCCTATTCTATGAATGTAGACGATGTCCAGATATCTTTTAAATCATGTAACATGACAATCTGTGAACGTCAAGTGGCGTTTGATGTCAAAAAGCTTTCCCGCTGGGCCGACAGGAGTGGTTCTAGGCTCTATCCAGGAAAGAGCTCTTGCGTGGTGTTCTCCAAGACGCGTGAGATCCATCCGGTCCCTGAAATTATTCTCAGTGGTGTTTCAATTCCTGTGAACAAGCAGCACAAGTTCTTAGGTGTTGTGTTCAATGAAAATCTAAAGTTCATTCCTCAAATCAAGCCACTGAAGCACAAATGCCTCAAAACAATGTATATCCTTAAGGTACTCTCCCACCTATCGTATGGTGCTGACAAAGAACTCCTGTTGTGCCTATGTACTCCCTTGGTTGATTCTCGCTGAACTATGGCAGTGTCGTGTATAGGTCAGCTGCGAAAAAAGCCTTAACAATGCTCGATCCTGTGCCACACTTGTGGCTTCGCGTTGGATTGGGTGCTTTCCGCACCAGCCCAGTCCAAAGTCTATATACTGAATGTAAAAAGTGGTGGCTTGAGGACCAACGGACGTACATGGACTTGCTCTATGCTTTTAAAATTTCATCGCTGAATAACCATCTTTTACAACATGTTTTTAATGATAAATCCACATCTTCACTCTTTGTAAATCGCCCTTCCGTTTCGTTGCCGTTGTTAATTAAAGTGAGCCAGGAAGCTTGCGGCTTCAAAATACCATTTCTAGACATTTACTCATTATCTTTTACTGACGTTTTACCCCTGGCAGCTTCAAGCAGTAGCTTGTGACTGATCTTTTACGAAAATATATAAAACCCGGGTACCACAATATGCAATTGTGCAGCAGTTTTTGTCCCTACAGAATAAATATAAATATCAATCTCCCGAGTATTATAGTGAAGGATTAAAACCTGCAACCATGGTGTCTTGCCGTGCTCATGGGCCAAACATTGATGCATCCATAACCATAAGCACACACACCACAATTTATGCAGCTGAAGCATATGGCATCTTACTCAAGTCACAACAAATTCTTGAAAACAACATTCCAAAGGTCATCATATATACAGATTCCTTTAGCGTTTTTGGTTCATTGGCATCGCACAAGCCATGCAAAAACAGAATTGCCAATATGGCTCTGAACACTATCATGACTATATATGCCTAAAAAGTTGTTCTGGTCTTGTGCTGGGTTCAAGGACACGCTGGGATCGCTCGCGATGAGGTTGCTGAAAGCACGGCTGCTGCTGCTGCACTCAGAAACACAGTAGATATAACAATAATACCACACAGCGACCTCAAACCACAAATCCGACAACACCTTCGTAACAAATGGCAAAGCAAGTGGAATGCACAGATAGATAAAAACTTACATGTAATAAAACCAGACTTGGGACATTGCACCACTCATTCACACAAAATTATGAGAAAGCATTTGACTCGGTCGGAAGCTGATCAGTCATTCAGGCCTTACTAAACTAGGGTGTAGTGATCGTTATGTAAGAATACTAGAAGATATTTACAGTGGATCCAAAGCTATCATCATCCTCCATAAGAAGGGCACTAAAGTACCTATAAGAAAGGGCGCCAGACAAGGAGACACAATCTCTCCAATGTTATTCAAAGAATATTTACAAGAAGTATCCAGAACATTGAATTTGGAAGAGGTTGGAGTGAGGGTTAATGGAGAATACCTCAGTAACCTCAGCTTTGCTGATGACGCTGCCTTGCTAAGTAACTCGGGGGACGAATTGCAAAGCATGCTTTCCACACTGAACAAACAGAGCAGAACCATGGGCCTAAAAATTATTATGCAGAAAAATAAAAGTAATGATCAATAACCTCGGGACAGCAGAGCGGTTTGAGATAGGTGGCGAGGCAGTGGAAGTGGTAGACGAATATATCTACTTAGGCCAAATTGTGACCCCGGATCCCACCCATGAGGCAGAGATAGTTAGAAGGATAAGTATGGGGTGGAGTGCATACGGGATATTTTTCCGATAATGAATTGCAGCCTACCATGGACCCTAAAGACGAAAGTATTACAGCTGCATCTACCGGTACTGACATACCGGGCAGAATCTTCGAGGCTCACAAAGGGTGTTCAACTTAAATTGAGGACGACTCAGCGAGCAATGGAATGGAAGATGATAGGTGTAACATTAGGGGACAAGAAGAAAGCCAGTGGGTCAGGGAATAAACGCGTGTTAAGGATATATTAGTAGAAATTAAGTAGAAGAAATGGATGTGGGCAGGGCATGTAAAGCGAAGGCAATAAACCATTTGTGAATAAGGGTAACAAGGGGAATCCCTAAAGAAAGCAAGCGTTGCAGTGGGCGGCAGAAAGTAAGATGGGCAGATGAGATCAATAAGTTTTGCCGAGATGAATTGGTAGCAGTTAGCACAGGACTGATATAATTGAAGATTGGTGGAAGCGACTTTTGCCCTCTTGTAGGTGGTAATAGGCTGGAGATGATGGTGATGATAATCTACACACTCGCACCTGCGTACTCGATCTCCAAAAGCCCTGTGCAGCAGGTGTGCGGAACACTCATACGTGATTCACTTACTAGTACGATGCAAGGCACCAAACACAATATGACGTAAACACTTCCCATAATTATACAGAGAAAACATTCCTCTGCACCCCTCGCACTTTTGTAGTTATAGTCCCATGATTTTTAACAAGCGTAATTTCCAGTTTCTTAATGATGTCAACTTTTTACACCTTTTCTGTCATCATGCACATTCATCACCTGGCCCATGTTCTCATGATTTCTAACAAGCGAACCTTCCCGTTTCTAAACTACGTCAACTCTTTACAACTTATCTCTTATGCACACTGACCCTCTGGCCCTTTACACCAGCCATCTCTATTGCCTTGTAGTACCATGTTTTTGGCGCTCTTTGCCCCTGGTCGGCCTTGCACTATTAGAACCAATTCTCATCATTAAACCCCTTTCCCTCCTACCGGACTAGGTTGTATGATAATACAATAGTATCCCCAGTCCTTTTCTATGCTTTCTCTTAAATTATTCCCCTCCCCCCTGCACACCTAATGTGCTCCCTCACCACGCGCCACAAGTGGTGTGTGGTGAGGGAGCACATTAGGTGTGCAGGGGGGAGGCTAGTGAACCACACACCACTTGTGGCGCGTGGTACTTGCGCTTCACAGCTGTAGAAACCTCTCTACTCTTCGCTTTACTATTTAGGGGCCGCCTTGGATTACCGGCTGGCTGGCCACTTACAATACTTTTGGTCACCCCCACCAAGGGTGCCCCCTTCTCAAGATCGTGGAACACCAGTACCTCTCAAGCCCCCTAAACAGGTTTCGGCTTGGACTTGCTAAAAAAGTTCGTAAAGGCATAAGGTTATCATGCAGATTTGTTTTCCTGTGGCTGCTCAGGTTAGAAAGACTAGGAAGGCCATGAAGGAGGCCTGTATACTGCCTCTGAAGAAATCACAATGCCGAAGAACAGCCAACCCTGGCCAGGATAAATCAAAATTGTATATACATATCTATACCAGCGAAGGTATCCACTGAAAACATCAGAGTGATTACAAGCTATGCTAAATGCTGGAAAACATCCCCTTGGCATGGAGCCTAACAATGTCCAATGGTGTGCTCAAGGGAGGGCTACTCAAACATTACATATTCCACATATATCGAGATATGAGTGCTATCTCTTACAGGAACTGTTACTTAAAGATGGGTGCGAGCTGGCGGAGGGCAAAGAAAAGTGCTGCACCTCAGGCCTTGTGCCTCGGGTTCCAACCTTGAGCTCTCTAACATCCGTTGCCCCCTTTTCCCAAAATCCCACTGTTGCTTAAAAAAAGAGTGTTTCCTCCCTCTCTCACTCCTCTACCTCTCTTTCTCTCTCTGTTTCTCTGTCTTTTTGTCTCCCTCTCTTTGTCGCTCTGTGTCTTTCTCTCTCTGATATAAAAATAAAGCTTTTCCACTCAACTTGAAAGCCGTCGGAAGTGCTGACCAGTGATTCGGAATGATAAGGTGTGGCGACGTTATCCGCTCCCTACAACCATGCATCACGCTCTTCACGTGTGTGCCTCACTCCTTTCTTGGTGACTTGAACGGAGGTATGTCCAATAAAATTCAAATTTCCCAGCTTCGCAGTGCTCTCGCGCCCCTGCCTGTAAAAGCGCCACTGGGAGTTTTGTTCTTTTCTACCTTCCTTTCATTCCACACGGGCCGGTGCCATGCTGCGCTATTTGGAAGGCGCCGTTTCTGGCAGCCGTTTTTCTCGCTTACTATCGTGAAACCCAACCTGACTAGCGTTCCCAAAAAAAATGAACGCGGGCGCTGCCAGTTATTTACATATATTTTGCCTCAAATCTACCTGCAGTTTTCTTCGCGCTAAACCACAGAGAGATATATAACAAGTGCCAGCGGCGAACGAGTTTTGAACGCTTATGACTATATAAACGCCTGTTTTTCGAAACTTGTGTGGGTCGCAATTACGATTACGCCGTGGGGATCTACTTTTGGCCGTATTCTCGCTGCGCCGTCGGGCTCCGGCAGTCGCTTGACATCGAACAGCATAACAGCAAACCAGCTCGGACGAAAAGTAGAGCCTCTAAAGTGCCCTGCACTTAACACACAATGGTTCCATAAGGTCAACAAATTAGCAAATAAGCACGTTGAAGCATTCAGAGTGTCGTCGTCCTCTGAAACTGACCAACTCCAGGCAACCGCAACGTTTCACGCCAACATCTGAAGCGACACAAGCGTTTATGGCCTCTGTGTCGTCTGAGACACGACTCCTAAAAATCCTTGCGGCTGGTCCATCTCTGGTAGCAGACATTCAGTGGTCGATAAGAATTCACCGTAAATACAGCAACGCCGTGCCAAAACGCTCCCTGGTCGTCGACGTAATCCTATCGCATCATACTAATTTAAAAAAGAATAGGCACCATCTGAAACTTGTTCTTTCTATAGCACCATCTATCGACGGCGATATAAGCCAATACACGTACGAGAAAAATAATAAACGAAATGCAAAACTGAAACAGCCATTGTGCGTCTTTACGCAATATTAAAAAACGCTAGTGTTGCTTAATATTAACCTTGTGATTCTAGCCAATTTCTACAAACCGGCCATGGCGAATTTGCTAGTCCGATTAAACTAAACATTGGACATTATTGCGCCGTATAAGCTCAAGATCAGTAATGTTGCCCCAACAAGTACGCGGCGCTCGTTAGTTCTGAGGTCTTTTGTATTATGTCCCAATTTTGCGTGTTGGTATTAAATGTTTCTTTGCTGAAAACTGAAAGGCTCTATAGTTGTTGAAAATACTCCCACAGAGCCATTCATTTCATGGTATTGAAAATTTTCCTATTTATATACACATTTATATACATGTTCGTGTTCCGCTTTTACGACGTTCGGTAGCTTTTACTAGTACGAAAATGTCTTCCTCTTGTCGAAACCTTGAACTCTGTGCCACTCCTTTAAAGTTATAAAACAATTTTGTACGTTTAGTTCCGGAAATAATCTTATATATTTTATTTTGTTGCCCTATTTTCCAGCAAAACAGTGACGTTCTTTTTGTTGTAATATGTATTTTTTATTCCTAATTACACCTCGTGCCTTGACTTTTGCCATCACCGGAGGGGAGACCGGGAAAGGGAGTTGGAGGGTGGGGGGGGCAGTGTGTGTCCCGAATAAATGTGGTCCTGTACGGCGGCTTCTCGAACGTATACGAAAAGATAGCGGAGGATCATCTTCCCGTGTTCCGCCACGCCGCATATCAAGGCACGCTATCGTGTGCACACGGGCGATGGCGTCTGCAAACAGTGCAGAACACCTGACAGCCAACATGTTGCTACCTTAACCGTCTGCTGTGGAGCTGACCTGCATTGAAGTACCAGAGAAAGCGCGCACATGCTCTCATTCCTCTTCAAGTGAGGCCACAAATGCCGCGGGAGGGGACCCATCGTGACGTTCCTTTTATGCGCAAAAACATAAACTTATTTTTTGGGCGTCTGAAGAACATGTAACGCATAAATTGTTTCTCAGCTTTATGTTTAACTTATTGCACGCACAACTTTTGACATTCTGTTTGTTGTTTCATAAGGAAAATTAGGAACCTTCAATCTGTTGGGCTTACACATCTTGATAGTGCTAGTAAAACGTACAATCTGTTGCATTGTGGAGCCCTTAATCAAGAAAAATGTTGTCCGCGCTAAGGTTTCAGGCTGCAGGAGTTGCTCATCAGTATAGACGTTTCGTGTAGTGACTGCCCAAGATTTAACCTTGATGCTAAAAGACCAGAAGTTTTTGAAAAAAGCTGGTCCCTTTGTAAGAATGGAACCTAGATGCCTCACGTTATGAAGCCGGCGTCTACACTATTGAGCTATCACCGCACTTCCTGAGCGCAGCAGTGTTTCTTTTGGGTTATTCGTAGTGTTTGCTTTATGCTTCAAGTGGGCCTTCGATCGCTCACTCGTTCGTTTGGTCGTTCGTTCGCTCATTCACTCGTTCATTCATCAGTTCGTTCATACGCTCGTTCGTTTATTTGTTACTTCGTGTGTACGTTCGTTCATTCTCTCGCTCTATCGCTCGCATAGGCCTCAAGCTGCAACGGAGCCGCTCTGAGCTGCACTGAGTGACTCTTAACAGCAGGCTGAGATGTTTAGGCTTCAGCTTGGTCTGGGGGCTTGGCGTCGTTCAGGCCTGCGTCTTGCAATGTGCCATGACAGGAGGTCATCAGAAGGACCAAGATAACAGTTTACGTGCGTCCGCGCCTCAAATGTAGAGCACAGGACAGCTCGCACTACAGACGCCGAGTTCCTTAATCTGGTTGCATAGGCTCCTAGCGCCTGTTAACACGGTCTGTTTTGGGGTAGATGTGAAAGGCTGCGGACAAGACGATCTGGGCGTGCAGACATAGAGAACTTTCAACGCCATTTTCGGAAACCAACAGCAGCAGCTCATTTTCCGACCAACTGAGGCGAGCCGCAATTCCTGCTGTTTTTACAGCCTTCCACCACAAGCGCAAGCTGAGCGACTTTTTTTATTGCAGGTGCAAATATTTCTAGGCAACAAGTGTTTTCGGTCATATAAACAATGTGACTCCAATACACGCTCTGAAGGTGGTTGGACTGCGAAGCTGTCAACGATACCCACAACTATTAATCATGCGACGCCACTTGAATTCTTGCACGTGGCTCTACAATTTGTGAAACCAGAGACAAGTAAATGTACTTAACCACACTTTGTTCAACTGCAGAACGACATTGACGACTGCTTTGAGTTCTCTTTCTTCTTCCGACTTTTCTTCTGGCGTCTTTACTTTGTGTGGTTTGCATACGGTAGCCTGGCTAATCTGAAGGAGGTGCTATACCGGTTCTCCCTTTTTATATATAAAAGCGTGGTGACGTCTCTACGTGATTTTTATGTTGGTGGGTACTTTTGCACTCGAAGTAGCTTAGGTCATCGCAATCTTTACCCGTAGGTCAAGACACCTGCGTAGATATGTGCCTGCTGTCGGCATGTCGACGGCTTCTTAATGATAGTTTTCTGTTGACATCGCCAGAAATATGTGCTTGGGTGGTAGAGGTATGCTCTGCCTGTCTCTCTTTTAGATGCGAAGCAGCTCGTTCTATGCTCGGCTATGTCCCTCTTTTTGCCGTGCGGCGTCCATACCCCCACTGCGCATGCTCGGCTTGGTGAACGCCCGGTGGTGTCTTACCCTTTATTGGCTTCTCGAGCGACAGTGTTGCCGGTGTCTTCCCGGAACGGCACGAGACGAGCACGCTTCACGCGCCCTTGACGTTTCATCGTCGTCGGCGGCGGCGTGCGTCGGTGAGTTTTCGGCGGGCCGTGATTACACGCAGCGCACAACCATCCGGGGAACGTGCATCGACCTCAATTTCAGCAACTTTAGGGTTCATCCACTACAACAGCCCTTGGCTTTACATTTCACAGACCATAGGGCGGCCATAATCAAAGCGGAACGCCAACCACATCTTGACGTCACCTACGTTGAACATGATGATGATCATGCCTAAATAAAGACAAGGCCGTGTCTAGAGTGCCGTCCGACGGTATTATAAGCACTCCACTATATCGACGTCTACCGGCGTTTTATAACAAAATTGCCCCGTCTGGCAGTACATCGCTCTAGATAACGTAAAGCTAGGCAACCTAACCTAAATACAACATATGATAGCCTAAGGCACACGAAATTATTTAAAACACCAAAACTAACCTAAGGCATAAAAATAACGCTTCAATCAAATAATAAAAAAAAACAACCAAGGCAAGAGCCGGTTTCGACCCACCGACTTTGGGATCAAGAGCCGAGGATGGATCCTCTACACTAAAACGACACTCTCTTTGGCCAGTGCTAGCCTACTGTTAAATATTCGAATGTCGTCAGACGGCACTCTTGCCATGCCTGCAACGATCAGCTAGAGTGGCGTCTGACGGCACTCTAGACACTGCGTAAAGACAAAATCCTACCCCGTACAAAGTCTCTCTGTCTCTTTAATGCCTGTATACTCTAACAGCCCCCCCCCCCCCTCCATTAAAATTACACCATCTTCCCATAGGGAAACCGTGAGTAGTATGCGAAGCAGTTATGGGTTCAACGCAATTTCCCATTTTGTAGTTCCGGTAAGTGAAAAGTTTGGTATTTACCTTGGAAACCAAAGGGTAAATATAATAGTAGCTACGTACCCACCTAACGGAAACGACGAACTGACAACTAATGGGCCCTTGAATCGACCCCAGTGCTGCTTCGTATACTACTCAGGGTTCCTCTACGGAAGGATGGTGTAATTTTTTATTTAGGAAAGCGCGGTGACGTCATTACGTGATTTCTATACTGTTGGGTACATTTCCACTCGGAAGCTTGTGCAACCGTAATCATTACCGGTAGGACCGGTCCCCCTGGTAGATATGTGCCTGCTGGCAGTGCGTACGTGGACAATGTCTTCATTGGGATAGTTTTCTGCTGACATCGCCACGAAAATGGACTTGGTTGGTAGACGTATGCTATATCGGTTTCCCCTTTTATACAGGAAAGCGTGGGGACGTCACTCAATATTTCTATGGTGTGGTGTACTTTTGCACTCAGAACAGCTTACGCAACCATAATTTATACAGGTATGGCCAGCCCCCGGGCACGTATGTGCTGCCTTTTTAATGATGATACTTTTCTGCTGACATCGCCACGAAAATTTGCTTGGATGGTACAGGTATACAGCTTCGAAGTAGAACGCATTGTGCATTTTTCTTGAAGAACGTTGGACCGGTTATGAAAATGCGTTTCACTCACAAAAAAGCGTAATGGACGATTTTTCGATCGTATACATAACTAGTAGAATTCCAGAAATGTTTTTCTAGTGATTGTCAGATTGCAAAGAGTAATGTAGCCACCTCAAAATATTTTGAGAAAACATACCCACAGCAACCTAACACGGCGCTAGTAAGAATAAGAAAAATTACTAGAGAATGCGTTTGTTCTAAAAGAACCTACTCAAGTCGAGAAAATACATGAACATACGCCGATACTCACTATGCAACTGATGTTCGATAAGGGCAATCCGCATGTGTCGTTACAGCCAACGTGTACCTAATAGAAAAAGAAATTCGTTTAAACCAATGTGTATGCTTAGCTTTCAAGTGTTTTTTCTACCTCATAACCACGAGGAGAACATTTTATGGGGTGTACATATAAGCGTAATAGATTTAATATCGTAAAAATATTACAATGGGTAATCGCACACACGCATAGATGCACTAATAGTGACAACTAGCAGCATCTACTGCGCAGACTGCAGTGGAGAACGATTATTTCCAGTTTTTCCGACTGTGGAACTGCCTGTGTGCAGATACCTAAGTACGCAACACAGTATTCCTGAATAAAACAAAATAAACTTTATTTTAAAACATGTCACAGAGATACAGAAGAGCATATGCTATCCGGCAGTTCTGTTGATGCCAATGGCGCCTTGCATAACAGCTTAACAAGAATATGGCAAAAACAATTGTAGCTTGTATTGATGCAAACTTGCTGTTGTTCTTCAGGCAGAAAACAAAGACAGAAGTCAATTTAGTGATGCCAAAATAGGGAAAAAACTTAACCTTCTCGGCGAATCCTGTGCAGCTAATTTTACGCTAATTTAATGAGAACCACCCACTACACGCTTGACTGCGCGAACACACGCCAATGTGGTTGGCTTGATAAAGTGGTTTCAGGTATTACTCAAATTTTAACGAAGTGACACAAGTTAAGCAAAACAAGCATATTCAACAATTTTGGCACCAGCCGCGCAAAGAATGCTACATAAAGGCAAGAAAACCGTTTTAAAGTTTTATTAAAATTTGCCACCATGTAGAGATATTTTCACTGCTATCTGTCTTCATAAAAGTATGTGTAAACACCTAAAATAAAATAGAGTCTTTTCGAATGCTTTTATGAATTTCGATTCTGACGTCAAAGTTGAATCAGAAATTACGAAATAAAAGCAGCGGAGACACACCAACTGTTCCAGCCATCCTTTGGAGAAAAAGTAAGAAAGTTTTCGTGGACCCCTGTGCCTTGCTGATAATACCGTGTCTGTACCTCTCTTTCAGTACCTTTATCAGCGCTGTGGGTTTTCCCCCCAACTAGTAAACGACTCCAGCGCTGCGCCTTAAGCCAGAAAGCAAACACTTGCTTGTCAATGACAAGTGATCTGCCAAACTTCCCTGTCTATGCAAAAAGTGAGTAGGGTTAGGGTCTCCTACAAGGGTTAGAACGCCAGCGGTATGCTTTGCGCGACCTTTTCGGTCGCGCCGCGTCGGAGTTGTGGCACTGCCATCGTTACCGTTCGTCGCACGAACAAGATCACAGCACCATCGCATAGCGCGAGGAATATGCTTTCCAACGATACTATCATGCCGCGTAACCCCCCCCTCCCCCCCTACCTATTATCTCCCGCCCGCCCTCATTCGAAAACCAACGTTTTTCGCGTAAATGTAGTTTAAAGGGGTACTTACACCAATTTTTGGTGTTAATATTATTACACAGTTGGCTTCTTTTACACAACAGATTACCCTGGCTGATATATGAGCGGCCTGCGACGTGTGGAACATAGTTCAATTTGATTTGATTTATCGTGCCGACCGAACAGATAGCGGAGCGATGCGCAGCAAATGGACATCAGTGTGACATCACTCTATGAGAGCGAAAAGAAGAGGCGTAGCCGTATGCCTTTAACGCTCGTCAGAAACTCGTGACGTCGATCCATGCGCGTGGCCCGGAGAGCTGCGATTGGCCGCTGGCGCGTTCCGGAAGCACGATTTACAGGCATAACTGCTGCCAAGAAAGACACTTTTACCAAAAGCAGAGTTTCACACGCGGAAAAAGAGCTGATCATAAATCCCAGAATCGCAATGGAAGCCGCTATCAGGTTTTTTAAAGTCAAAGACTTCTACCTCTACAAGCTGACGGTTCCTCTGTGGCTTTCGGAACAAAAAACTCCTAACGTTGCTGATGTGGTGGCGGGCGGTTTTCACTCGCGGAGCACACTGGAAATCGTGCGGCGAACGCGCGCTATAATCCAGCGTTCTCTGCACGGCGGCGGGCGCGCGAGCGCGAACCTTTCCGTCGGGTTTGTCGCCTCCTTCAGCGACGGTCGTTTTGGGCGTGTTTTGGCTAGCCTTCGCGCCCATTCTGCACTTCGTTCACACAGCTTGATTAAGTTGTTCGACAGCACCTGCTGGGTAACCCAGACCTGTCAAAATCAACTGGTCGGACGGCACAGATACGGTAAGGATTGGTTTGGAGGGCGGGAAAACAAAATGTAGAAAACAGGTGCAGACATCTGGCCGACAGAAGAACCAGGCCTTTTCCGCACCGCTTGCCAAGAATGGGTCTGTGTTTTCTAAATTGATGAATACCAATTCAGTTGTGTTTTAAGAGGTTTGCGGGAGGCTAAGAGAAGCTGCTGGTTCTCATAAATGCCATTATAAGAGTTCCCCCAGCTTCCTCGCAATTATCAAACTTGCTGAACTAACCAATTTAAATCCGTATAAATGGGAATCACTAAGTTCACATGGCGAAGTTTCCGGGTGTCTGCGCTCGTGGTGCGCCATGGTGTTGCCCCGAGCTAGCACATCAGAATGGCTAGGTTCCGTTTGCTGTCTCTTCGAAAGACGCTCCTCTCCGTTTTGTTCCTGACGACCCATGGCTGAGACAAAGCGACAGCGTCCATCGCCCTATCCCGGCTATGTCCGACTCTGCTGCGTTCGGGATTCCGCCCCGCAAATTCCAAATGGAAGTCTGGCATTATCTCTGGTTTCGCTCTTTATAGAGTCACGTGTGTGAATTCAAGTGACGTACCCTGGGCAATTGGTGTGGGTATCGTTTTAAGCTCTGCCTTCCAACGACCTTCACAGGGTAGATTACAGTCAATTTTTTTTAGCGCCACTTTCCCCTACACATCGTCGCCTAGCATTTTCCTTCAATCCGCTTTGCTGCGCCGTGTTTTGACTGACCGGAGGAAGGCATAGAACTCCAGCCCAAAAATGTAGGGTGTTAAAATGGGCGGCTGAGCGATCAACGTGGCTTTGGTTCGTATTTTAACGGCCTCGGTTTACGTTTCAGCATGCCTGCATATTTTGTTTCTTTTTGCAAGTTGAGAAATATTGCTGCAAAGATGTTCTAAAAGTATATCAGTACCCAATCTTTATTAAGGAACAGCATTAGCATGTTTATATTGCGATAGGCAGTGTGCAGTTCATCGTTGTTTCACTTTTATGCTTCTGTGCCCAAGAAGAAATATTGAAGAAAAAACATCACCGGGCCATCTGCACTAACCTAAAGCCTGAGGAAGGCGAAGCTTCCAGTGTATTCTTGCCGCCATGGGAATTTTTCCACACGGATGCAACCGTAACGTGAAAACACGGGAGGGGTGAATCATGGAGTGTATAAACGTATTCTTTACACCTTGGCATTTTCCCCACGAATATGAAACCACTGGGAAGTAGGGGTATACAGCATTGCTGTCAGTCAGGTGCCCTGTAAGCGCTAACGTTCTTGTGTGAGGTGTTCGGAAACAGCTGTTCCTTTTGTTCTTTTAGTAGGCGTTTTTGCCACGGAGATGAAACGTTCTAGCAAGACGCTTTTGGAAAACGAGTGTCCCGGTACGTCTTTTCAGTTTGCATTGTGTTCTAGCGCGAGGGTTGCAAAAGGAGTGTCCTGGTGTTTTCGTGCAGTACCTAAGTGAGACTACGCCAAAGTCCCTAATGGGGTTCTCGTATAAAAGCCCAGGACGCGCGATGGCGTATTTGAGACAGATGATAAGTTTTGGTTTTCAGCCGGCGACGATTTGTAGGTTTCCCTCTGGCGAAATTACCGAGAAATGCAGTGTTTCTAGCTACGCAAGCGCAGACTCCGAAAGATGGCGGCGTTAGCCACGTGCCCACATTACACGTGTTTGTGTTCTATTAAACGGGGGAGAATTGTTGGCGTACTAGAGCGCACTTTGCGGAAAATTCTTGAAGCCTGTTTGGTTAAGCTATTTTTGCGAGAACTCTTCCGGTATTTCCAAGTTAAAACTGTGCACTTTAAGGACGCCACGCGAATATACGGCAAACGAAGGTTAACCGAAAGGTCTTAGAGTGACGTATAACTCCATACACCAATTCTCTCTCTCTCCATACACCAATTCGACCTAAAACAAATATGGTGTATCTAGGGACGTCTTAAGGGTGAAGGGGAATATTACGAACCGTTATTCTCAATATAGGACCTTATTACAAACGTTACGCTTGATGGTCCAACGTTTTCAACCACTGCACTTTGGAAGTACTAGTTGTTGTATAAAATGCTTCGGATAGCGTTTCACTTTTAAGACCTCCAAGCCAGTTGGCCGCTATTTCCAAAAATGGTCAGATGTAATCCCCACACACTCTACTAATGTTATTCTAACAAAGCTGTATATACAGTGGCGTCCGACGGTACTAAAAGCGCTCCAAGAAATAATGTCGCAGCAAGAAAACAACCCCGGGAAAAACCGGATGCGACGGGAACTATAGTCGGTACTCGGCTATTGGAATTAACAATGTGTGTGCTAGCGGTAAGGTGGTTTTTGAAAGTACATTCTAACTTTCCTATAGTTTTTTATGCTAAACTGTACGAACAGCTGTACGAAACTCTGGCAGGATAACGTCGCCCTGTTTTTGGTTGTCGACACTTAAGGATAAATCGTAGGTCAGTTCTATTAGTTGCGTGACAGTAGAAAGGCCCTACGAAAACCATGTTGAGAAGCCAGATGCGCCGTGACCGACAAGTTCGCGCTGCGCACAATTTTTGCTTTAGGGATTATAGTAATTTTTGGTGCAATATTTTTAAATTTGTCTATTTCAGTTAAACGCCCAATGAAATTGTCGCCGCTACCGAGCCAGCAACAAACTGATGCAAAAAAACCGGGTCTTATAAAAAAATGTATTCTGAATCAGAATAAAACCGCCAAGCATAAATTCTAGTGTATGCAATTGCGTCGCACTAAATTCAATAAATGTTCGATCTGATTGCGTTTGTATTGTTACAAAGATTGTGGAGAGTACGGATGGCGGGTGGTGCGTTATATTTTGTCGCTCACTGCGGTTTCTGGTATTTTATTCACAAATGACATGCACACGGAGAACAAAATGTGAGTGATGGGTGGCTATTAGGCTGACTAAACGCCCTTTAAAAGACAACAAATATTTCAGCACCTCTGAAAGACCAGTTTCCAACAAGAATTTTTCAGGCGTTTACAAAACTTCCTTTGCACCAATTCAAAAAAATATCCTCAAGGTATTAAAGGGCTTTATAACACCTACATTATGTCTTCCGTTTCTGGACGTTCAAAAAACCACATTTAGATATTCTAGAACAGGTTACCCAGAGGGACATTAGCAGAGGTATAAGACATCTGCACAACGGCAGGTGCCTTTTTTAGTCGTTTGTAGATGTTTTTTTCGGGGATATGCGCTGCACATACGTGTCGTAAACCTTTTGTGCTACGTAGGAAAATTTATAATTTGAACAAAACATTTAAAATTCATGAAAAAAGAAGACAACACCAGGACTAGTGCCACCACCTTTTTTAGCAAGAAGCTAAGACGGCACGTCGGAATCATAATGGCAGATGACCTTCAATAGGCTAACCTTGTCTTCAAATGCCAATGCCGTCGGACGGCGCACTAGCCAATGCTGCAGCGGATGCAGGAAGGGGTCAGACGGCAGTGTAGAAACTGAGATTTAACAAAGATGATGATGGTGATGGTTGGTTATTTATGGCGCAAGGCCGACTAAGGGAAAAGAGCAACAGAGAAGAAGGTATTTATTGGTTGATGAGGCTGTAAATACTAAAACTGTGAGTAGAAATAAAAGTGCCGAAATACAAAACACAATGAAGATGTCTGGAGTATAGGGACAGGATGACCACACGTGATATCACAAGAGCTGCAGAAATTTTACATCAGCTAAAACCTGAAGAACACGTTGACAAGAAAACCTTGGTTCTACGGCTAAAGAGTATGATGGGTGCAGTGGAACGTGTTTTCTGTATAATTCAGGGAAATGTTTGTGTCATGTTGTGTCAAGTGCCTTGCATGTGATTAGTATGTGGACTACGGTTAGCCCCTTTCCGCACCTGCTACGCATGGGTGCCGAATTTCCAGTGAGCAGGTGGGAGTGCGCTACATGTGCGTCGCCTATCCGCAGCCTATCCAGGGCGACTTCAGTGCACCTGTTGTGTGACTCAATTGTGTAGGGTTCAAATTGCGGTTTTATTACATGTAGTTTCTTGTCTGTTAGTTGACTCCAGTGTAATTTCCATGTGTTACGAAGCTGTCGTCTGATGTGTCTTTAGTTCGGTGTAAGGTGCTGTTCTAGTGTCAACTGTAGTCATGAGAGCAGCAGCACCAGCCATTTCATCGGCGGCATCATTGTCAGGGATTCCACAGGGCCCTGGTACAGAGAATATAGTTATTTGAACATTTGAGGCATATGCAGTCATTAGAGCGTTGAAAGGAGCATTGATATTATAGTTTTTAGATGACCTTTCTGGTGATTGTACCTGTGCAAGGCTTAGGGAATCTTTTACACGATGGACTTGAGAATTTCATGTTTTATGATGCGATTTGAAACGTGTACGATGCCATACACTTCTGCGGTGTAAATACGGTTATGAAAATTTATTGTTTTGCTAACTCTAAAATTTGGCCCTTGCGATGCACAAAAGTCAGCTGAAGCATTATTGGACGTGTCGCTGAAGAATTCTGCGCACCTGTACTTACCCTGCAGGAAAAGGAAGTGCTGCAACATCGTACTCCTGGGTACCCTATTTTTGCTACTAGTGTGAATGACAGGTCGCATGATATAGGGCGTAGATGCCGTGGTGGAATTCCATTATGGATGGGTGCCTTGTGCGTGTCTGACAAAGGGACCTTGAGTGCAGAAGCCTCCTGCCTAACTCTGAGAGAGAAAGGTCGCACTCCTTTGTAAACTATTCTTTTCGACTAGTGTGAATGACACGTCGCATGATATAGGACGTAGATGCCATGGTGGAAATAAATTATGGATGGGTGTCTTTTGCGTATCTGGCAGAGGGACCTTGAGTGCAGAAGGCTCCTCCGTAACTCTGAGAGAGGTAGGGAGAGAGGTGGCCTGGTTAAAAACAGTTAAAATTTGATGCATGATTCATGATAGGATTAAAAAGATTGTTGGTGAAAGATACGATCTTAGATGCACAGAGCAAGTAAACATACTCCCGCTGATGCGCTAGGCAACATTTGTCAGACTTGACATACAGACTCTCGACCGGGCTAGAGTGGAAAGCGCCGCACGAGAGGTGAAGGCCAAGACCCAGCACTGGGTGGAGCATTGCAAGGGCTGTTGTTGTCACTGACCCATATACCAGACTGCCGTAGTCAATCCGAGACTCTACCAAGGCCGTGTAGAGGCGCAGCAGGAGTTGTTTGTAGGCCCCGTAGGATTGGTGTAAGAGGACCTCAAGAATGTTCATTGTTTTTAAGGCATTTACGTTTGAGCTGTTTGATATGAGAAATGAATGTAAGCTTTTTATTGTGTAAAATACCTAAAAATTGTGCTCCTTGTTCACAGGAATCGGCACATTCTCAAGAGTCATGCCTGGGTCTGGTTGGGCCCCACGCTTCCTGGAGAACACCACACAAGAGCTTTTTCCGGGATTCAGTTTAAAATCATTCTTGTCAGCCCAGCGGGAAAGTTCGTTGACACAAAGCTGGACTTGACGTACGCAGATGGACATATTAGATGATTTAAAGGATATCTGGAAGTCATCAACATACATTGAATAAGAGATTGTAGGTGGCAATGCCTTTCCAAGAGACTTCACCTTTACTATGAAGAGAGTGCATCTCAACACACCACGTTGAGGGACGCCGTTTTCTTGTTTGTGAACCCTTGAGAGTGCACTATCGACACTGACACAAAATGCTCTCTCCGACAAGTAACTAACAAGGGTATTTAACATATAACCCGAAGCACTAAATGACTTGAGTTTACTAAGAATGCCGTGACGCCAAGCTGTGTCATAGGCCTTATTGATGTCGAAAAACACCGTAACAAAGAACTGCTTGTGAACGAAGCCATCCTTCTGATATGATTGACGTGCCACGAGTTTGTTCGTAGATCGCCCCGCCCTGAAGCCTGCCTGGCAGCTCACGAGAACACCGTTGTACACAAGAAAGTACACCAGTCTCTGTTCATCATCTTCTCGAGGGGCTAGCACAGGCAGCTTGTAAGGGCGATGTGCGGATAGCAAGCAGGAGAGTAAAGGCCTTCCCTCCATCAGAAAGGCCACTATTATGGGCTCCCTGCAAAAGCGTGGAATGTGCCCCCAAAGCCATATTTTATTGTGTAGATGTAGACGTGTTTCAAGGGTGTCTGAGTGTTGGTGTTGTATAATGGTGTATGTAATTTTGTCTGCACCTGGAGCTCAAGGCTTAAATGTGGTCTGAGTGGACTTCAGCTTCTGAATTGAAAAAGAAGAATTGTAGGAAGTCTGCGACTTGTCGCTATTGCGCAGGGACTTGTTTTCTTTAAATGTTTTGTGTTGCATGGAAGTGTTTGTGTAGTGTGCTGAACACGGAACGTGTTCAAAGTGTTCTGCAGGTGTGTTAGCCTGGTCTTCGAGTGTGTTCCCTGTTGTGCTTACCAGCGGCAGGCTGTCGGAATGTAGTCCTTTAAACTTACGTATGTGTCTAGACTGTGTGTGTAGGTGCATGAGTTAATGGATGTGAAAAAGGTGTGCCAACTCTCGTTTTGCCTCACGGCGCACACGTTTTCCAAACGCATTGGCCCGTTTGAACAAAGGAGAATGCACCACGTGCGGTTGCGATGAAGGATACCCCAAGCCTTGTTTTTGGCCTCTCGCGCCCGCCTACCGTCGTCATTCCACCACGGCCTCCTCTGATAGCGCGGGGCACCAGAGGCGTGGGGAATGAACTTTTCGGTGGCGTCGAGGATATGAGCCTAAGTAGTTGGGAAGTTTCTTCAATATTTAAGTGTCCTATGGTTGTGTAGTTTAGATTGGAGGTCTTTGTAAATGTATTCTAATTAGCTCTTGCTTCATTACCCCTGCTCTGGGAAGATGGGCTGCATGGGCCTTTACCTATATATGTTAGTTAGGTGGGGAAGTGGGGACTGCCATATGGGTCAGTGCCCTGACCCCACTCGAGAAGTTGTGTCCTATATTAAAGTATGTGGGCTTATTTTTGTTGAATAGCCATGCTCCAGAAGATGTAAGGAATTTCTCAATCAGGCGACCTCGGGCATCCGTGCGAGAAGAGCCCCAAAGAGGACTGTGCGCATAAAGGTCGCCTGTGAGGATATATGGCTCGGGCAGCTGGTCAACCAGCGCCTCGAAGTCAGAGCTCGAAAATGCATAATCAGGACGAATGTAAATGGAGCATACCGTTATCAACCTATTAAATATTATTGTGCGAATTGGTACAGCCTCAAGGACAACGTTCAAGGTGATAGGGTGGCATGCTAAGGATTTTCGGGCGATTATGGCCTCACCACCCGAAGAGTGTGTGCTGCTATCCTTATCATTTCTGAATACCTTATAGCTTTTTAAGAAATTTGTATGATTTTAATTTAAATGTGTTTCTTGGACACACATTACACTTCGCTGATTATCATGCAGAATCTCGCACGCGTCTTCACGATTATTCAGAAGGCCTGTGCAGTTCCAATGAACAATATTTTCTCTTCCCATTATTAAGTGTTCAGAGCTACTTGAGTGTTACTATTTATGTAAGGTCTTTCGGGACTTGGACTCTTGGAAGGGGTTTCTTGCCTTTTCTGGAGGTTTTGATTAAGGGACCCGCTTCTTCCACTGGAAAGCAGACCGGAAAGGTCCAACATCCATCTCGTCATCGATTTTATGGGGAGTAGCCGGTGAACCGGACCCCTCGGACTTGGTACCATTCCCGTTGCCCTTTGTTGGAGCCGCGAGCACCGAGGGCGTCTCACGAGCGCCCCGGGTGGCAGAAGCGGTGCGCCGTGGGGGAACTGCCGCGGGTGCCTCCAGCTCCATCTCCTCCGTGCCCTCGCGTGTGCTTTGGGCTGGTGGATGGGAAGCAGTGGAAGCAGGCTCCCCCAACAGACGTTGGTGCCACCACAGCCGTAGCTGGCTTAGCGAGCGGTGCGGTGGCGGGACGGGCCGCCAGAGGCAAACCGAGGGGGGAGGGGCCATGTCCGACTCGCGGTACTGGGTCCCCGCTGACACCATACGCCGCTCCGCCCCCGGCGAGCCGCGTCCGCGTACTTCCCCAGAAGGAAAGAGGACAACCTCTTTCGCGCCTCTGGGAAGGAGCTGTTTTCCGTTACCTTGGTGTTGAATATTTTTTGTTATGTTTGAACCGCTCGTTAGTTCGCGAATATGCAGCATGAGATCTTTGGCACTTGGCACAGAGGAAATGACAAGATGTACAGTCATCAGTGAGATGGTGCTCGGCTCACTTGGCGCACGTTGGTTGGCCTCGCCACGAGGTATTAGCGTGCCCAAACCGCTGGCACCTGTAGCAGCGGGCGGATTCTGGATTTACCCCCGTCGGAGCACGAGATGAAGCAAGCTCTAATAGATGTCGGAAGTGTGGAGCAGTTGAAACTCAAGGTTGTATGCTTTCGGGGGTTTCCTGATTCTCTCGTCTGATGGTAATACGCCTCACTGCACTTACACCCAGATCTGTCAGGCCTTCCAACAGATCAGTTTAGGTCTCATTCATTAAACCTGTCTCAGAAATCACACCCTGAGGGCTGTTGAGGCTACGGTGGGGTGTCACTCTGATGGCCAGATCTGGCATGTAGGTTTGGGTCAGGAGGTTAGTCGCTTGTTTCTGTGTCTTGACATTGACTAACACTTCACCAGTATGGAGGTTCTTAGCATCGAACGATTTTCCGAGGATGCCTTCCAGGAATGTAGTGATCAGGAATACGGACCTCGACAAAACAGGGTTCGTTTTGTCGCCTCGATAACCAAGAATCGAGTACAGTTTTCAGTTTTTGGAATGTTGGTTGTGGGAAGGAATTGGAAGGAAAGGGACCGGTCCCGTTTTGAGGGGGGTTTTGCATTATTCATATGGCGTAGGAACAAGCAGCGGACGGGGGTACTTTCGTCGCCAGCTTTACCCTGATATCTCAAGAGGTCCTGGAGCTCCCTGACTGATAAACAGAGATAGAGCCCATCCGCTGGAGCTTGACCTGGGCTCCCATGGTCACCGTTTGTGGTATCTCAGCCTCCATCTATAAACACATCGCCACGGTTGAATATAGCCTATGTTTGGGGGCTCGGGGTCAGGGGTGTCACGAATTTCTTCACCAAGACTACTCAAGGTGCCTCGGGCGGGAGATCTAAGAAAGTGGGCCACCGCCACAAAGTTGCTCACATTGTTTTTTTTGTATGGAATACGTTTGGTAAGCTACGTACATGCTCGAGCATGCAAGGAATAACCGATTGATCAATCAGTAGGTTTGAGCGCCAGCACTGGAAAAGTAAATCCCACCAAACCTTGTGCCGGAACCTTGTGTGCCTACTCCGAACACTGCCGAGGTGTTCCTTTTCAGAAGGTGTACCTTTAAGGAGTATTTGGGAACAAACTATAGGCGCGAATGTGCGCTGCTTTCGCACTATCTTCGGTTGCTGGGGCAGCCAGAGCGTTTTCGAGTATTTCTATTTTGCTTTTTATCTAATTTTTCTAAAACACGCCTTGCTGCGTACGAAGACCGCCACTTGCCTTTTCAACCTTTCAATACTCCTACTTATTGTGTTACCCGCAGCCCGCTCGTCCAATCGGCTTGTGGTATAGTGGCAGCGAAGGGTCAAAAGGTGCGCTTAGATTGAATTTTGAGTCCGCGAGAGATTGTATCGAACGACAGGGCTCACGAGGCGAAGAGCGCAATTTCTTCAATCGTGTCTTCTGAGGTCTATCAAAGCCTTCCTACACCGCAAAACAAGAGCGAAACTTACCCCGACTGATCTGTGACTAGAAGAAAACAAAAAAAGGTGGCATCTCGACTCCGTGTATGATGGCGATGGTGCGGAGTACGGGGAATCGAAATGACATCCAAGTTGCTCCCCGACTGACATCGGATTTGCGCCTCGACCGTCAGTTCATTTCAGCTGTGAGCTGCACCTTGAATATGCCCTTAATGAAACTGCAACTCACGGCTCGAATCGAATGATGGTCGGTGCGCAAATCGGGTGGTGTGCGCACGGATGGACGCGGACGCGCATTGGGAGGTCCTAATGTACACCACACCATTACAGGCAAGAAAGTGAGCCGTTTTCCACACTCGTTATAATTCACTGTCGTGGCCAAGTGGCCAAGACGACTGACGCTAACTCTGTCGGGTATACCAGACAAGGGCTCGAATCCTGCCGGTGTCTGTGTAATTTTTTCCCTTATGTAAATGCTTTGCGCACGGGTGTGGACGGACATTGTGAGGTCCAAAGGTGCTCCGCACCATAAAAATTCAGAGCCCTTCCACCCCGTGAAGAGGGAAGCCCAGCGATGCTGGCGCTCTGGTGGGATTTGCAATGTTGGGATTTCGCTATATTAGGGAGTGACCTTGCTGAATTTGGCTATTATAAGTTGATTATTGTAGGAATAAAGAGACACCTGCTCAAAGGTCCCGTTGTCATAATTTATTTTGTGACCATTGTAATATTTGCCTTATGATCACTGTGGTAGACGGCAAGTGGTTGCACTTTTACTGCGACAACGTTCTTCCCGAAGGTTAGATCGATGCACCACAGGTGAGGCTACGACAGGTGAGAGTGAGGGCACGACTGGTGAGGGTGAGAGTGGAGGGTACAGTGGCATCGGTGAAACACTTGAGATCAAAGCGTTCCAACATGAAGGTAACTATCCACGCCCCCTCAGGTCTGCTGACATCGACATCGAAATCTCCCACGATGATGATGGAGGTATTGTCGGTAGGATTATTCTCCCCGAAGACATCCACCATATTCGTTTCGATCACTTTCTTCACCGTAGAGGGAGAGATGTATACATTCGCGATTACCGTGCCGTTGTTCAACCTCACGGAACAGGCATCGGCACATACGTACACGACTGCTCCACCTACGGCAGGTAACGGGTAAACTTACGCGCCACCGACGAACCCGTTAATGGTGGCAAACCTGGGCACCATACCTCTAAAGAGGGAATTGTGACAAGTTCCGCACACCGGCCCTTGCTCGACGTCTTCTGAGGAGATGCACTGCCGCAACACACCCGCGGCCACTTCACGCAGTTACGCACCACGCACGCCGGCGATCATTGACACGTATCCGGCGAACCACGAACGGTCACAAACAGCTCATGCGGCGCCGAAAGGATTCTCGATGAATTCTTTCCGGAACCTCGAGGTCGCACTGGAGAAGCGTTCCGATGGTTTGGTGGCGCCGTGATATACGTCACTCTTGCGTTTGGCTTCCCGTGCCCGATAATCCTCGGTGGCATTGGCTCGACGGCTCCGTTTGTTTTGACGATATCGCTCGCGTCGGTGTTCAACGTGGGTGATGTCTTCGTCGGAGGGAGCTTGGTCGGTAGTTGATGTTCTTGTTGGACTGAGAGCCGCGGCAACGACGCTTCCACGTTGGCGGCGTGCCCATTCTCGCTTGTTGGCGCGTCGACGCACCTTATACTCCCGCTGCTGCTGTTCGGAACGTACTACACGGGTACGACCCATGTGAAGTCGCGAGTCCAACTGACAAGGACAGTGGCGTGATCTTCACGTCACAGACAAAAAAAAAACACAGGAATCGTGGGTAGACACAATTACATTTTATTATAGCGCGGGTATGGTAATCCCGGCGCATGCTCTAGTGCGCCGTAAAGGTGACCGACAAAGATTATGTATTTACAGCAGACGCGAACGCCCGTGCACGCGAACTTACTCTTTCACCCTATCCCCCTCTCCGCAACCCCCGTCCCCCCCACCCTTGGAACACCGTAATACTGAGCGCAGTTTTGCGATTCCGGGGGTTTCAGTTTGCCCCACAAGGTGGCGGTACGCTCTGTAGCGATTCTTGTCTACATCGCTCTATGACCGGAGATGACCTGCTGAATCCTAGCCATTTACAGATTCGCTTTAAAAAGACAACGTGACAACCGACGGTAGAGACAATGGCCACACACCATTCCGCTAAACCAGCACACGCTGCACACAGGGCTGGGAAAATGCTGCTTCACAAACCATGACCAGGCGTCAGACTAAAAAAAATAAGAACCAACTATGAAGGGGACGGCTACCTCGACCGCCCGACACTGCTGTATAGCAGCGAGTTCAACTTCAACTAGTTACCTCTCAGAACGGCGCAAGCAGAAAGTTTTACAAATACGCTCATGACCAACGTTATGCGCTAAGGCTTCCCTACACCAAAGTAGTCCTCCTCAGATTGTTTTTTTGCGAGGCACCATAGGGCTGGAGGTACAAATGTTTTTATAGGCAAGTGTTTGGCCCTCTGTGCGAATGCACGTACTTATGTACACATGTGTGCGTGTAGGTTTATGAATCTTTCTGTATGTCTACTTCACCTGCAATTACTGTGAGGAAATTTCAGCAGTTGCCTAAATATCGCTTACCCACTGCTCTGTGACAGTAGTCCTCGGATTGTTGACAACTCGGCCACTTCTAATTTGCCGACATTAGAACCTTATATACGAGTCCTCTTTGTTCCATACACTATACCCAGCACGTCATCACTGCTCTACACAAGTTATGCTTCCCCGCTGGCCTCACTGGGTGTCTCATCGCTCTCACTAGCCGCATTGTGCGAAACGGGCAACGCTGGTTTCAACCAACCGATCGTGTACAAGCGCAAGCCACCAATCTTGGTTTACGGTTGTAGACGAGTACTAGTCTGATGATACTAAACGAAATCAAGACCTGCTACGCTTTTTTGACTTGATCAGTACTCTTGATAGACATAAAAATTGAATGAACATAAAATCAGGTTTTTCGCCTTGAAGGTATACTGTATATGAAGTACTTACAAGGGTTCCGTTATGGAGATAGTAACTAGCCATGCCCTTACACGGAGCAGAAGCAGCAATGTCTTTCTCATCGTAATCCGCAGGTTCCGTCGTAACTGGAATATAGAAGTATTATTAAAACCTGTAGTAGGGGGAGATATGAGTCTTCATTATTTATTATATTAGAAGGAGAAAGGGGCTGGTAGCAAAAAACTGCCATCTTCTCGTGGCCAATTTACGTCTTCCAGTCTCCATGTTTTTCTTTTGGAAAGCGCGCCGAAGTTGTTTGCCCGTGAAAAACCTGATACGTCATAATCAAATTGTTTGAGCACCTTAAGCTTCGGAATGTTAGTCAGCACTTCAATGTTTTACAGCAGCCCTCTAAAACTAAATAAATGTTAGAAAACGCTTTTGCCCTGGAAATGACAGCACAGTTGGCGACGTGGAGATATATTAAGTAATCATGCGATTTTTTCAAAAAAGTGAATGTGTTTAGTTCAATGAAGAACGCAAGATCAGAGGAGCACAAAATATTCCTGCGCATGTTTAAATAGATCTCCTTAAGCGCTAACTTTCTCAATGTTGGGGATTTTTCTTATCTGCGCGATTGTGATTATGTTTTCTTTTGTGCATGTAGCATTGTATAAAACTGTGAATTTGGTTTGGTAAAAGATAAGTGGCAGCCGCAGGATAGAGTATAAGAGTATTATTTAGTAATAATTACCATGTAACATTGACGTAGTCTAAAAGAAAGCAACGTAATTGTAGAAATAAATATTTTCAAACGAAATATTTTGCTGCTGAATAACTTTGGCAAAGGGCACATGTTGAATTAGCAGCCAAACCTAAAAAATAGCAGTCAGACAAACTCCAGCGCCGAAAGAAGAAAAGGAATTTTCAGGTTACAGCATGGATTTAAAAGCGTTTGGTTTTAGCACTGGCATTAAAACATACACAAAACGATGTATGCAGCGCTCCTTGCAGCATTTCCAATCGCGCAGAGCGCATCATCGTAGTATTTAGCTAGTGTGTTGACAAAACTTTATCTCACGTGCTATGGGTCCATCCGAACCACTAGGATGATGTCAATTTTACGGGACAAATTCCGACGGGCAAAACGTCTTGATAAATGCCGCAATAAAGAAGGAGGCCAAGCCGTCGTTGACTACTAAAAGATCCAGAATATCCCAGCAGAAGCTTCGCTCGAAAACCGCTTAAGGGGATTGGAGTATAAAGCCGCACATGATATCCTGGATGTTCCTCGGCGTCTCATTATCCCAGGTTCTAGTGTCTGCTATCCACCAGATTCTGATCTGTTATATGTATAAAGAAAGCTGGTGGGCGTTATCCGCGCGGTATAAGTCTTCTTGGACGTCCCAGTTAAGATCGTTCACTTGTAAATCTGAAAACATGGCGTCGACCATGGTAGTCCGCATTCTTTCCTAGACAATCTCGAAAATTAAATTGCGTTATTTCTAAAATGATGCAATTGTGCGTAAAAATATTACCAGGAATGTTGGCCCCTAGTTAAATATTCCGTGTTTGCACACCTACAGAACAAATCCGCGATAGTATTTCTGAGGGTATGGGTTTGTACTGTACATGTCTTGGCGGCGGTATCCTGTTGTTCTCACCCTTACCGCGTTAGCTTAGCGTAAGACACCTTGCGTCGATGCAGCCGCAAACATTGTTCGCCTGTAGGTCATTGGAAGATAAGGGGCTACGTCTAGCGCAAATTATTGCGCAATAGTTTGCCTACTTGTGGTGCCGTTTTGTACAAACGAGTGGCTGTTTCATCGGGCTCTCATGATGCTTGTGGCTAAACTTACCCACCTGTGCTAGAGTTGTTCCTGATCATCGTGTGCTAGAAGCTCCATTGTCATATTTTGAAGGGCCTCGATGAAAATTGTACACGCTCCGGAGTTGATTTCACATCGCCCTTGGTAGAGATGCACCAGGCCCTAGCCACGGGTGGGGAAGTCTGACAAAGTACGCCACCGTGAAAGACACTACATCAGCTCTATATTCCGCTCCCCGTCCCACCGATGGAGGAAGCAGATGCGGTAGCGCCCTGATTAGAGTATGTAAAGTTTAACACTTATTGCAGTGGCATACCAACAAAATATCCAAGTAGGTGTTAGTTTGTATATTTTCAAAATGTTGTATAAATCTTATGTAACATTTCATGAGGGTTTTCAATCCGGAGCTCATGTAATATTCTCAGCGAATGTTCACGAGTAAAATATCCCCCGCATTACGTGAAGTCGAGCGCTAAAGACTAGGAACTATAAAAGGAGCTCACTAAAATGTCTTTAAGGTAAAAACCGGCGAGCACTAGGTTTCCTTATACAAAAAAAATGGTGCAGCTTGCAGTAGTGCTCCAAGGTTAGAGAAACAGCAGAGCTGGCCACCCCTCTCCCTTCATCGGAGACCCGGCTGTACCACCTCACATAAATGTTTAAACTTGCCGCCGAAGGTTCCTCGTGACTGGCAGGCCTTAACCATTCTGTACACAACCTTTCACATCTCTCCCAAAGTACAACGCGTTAGCACGCGCTAGAACCCACGGCAACCGGCATCGTGAACTCGGCGACTGCGGTCCCCACTTAAGGCGCGAACGCTCGTGAACTGGTTAGGAGAAGAGTACGCGAGAAATCACACCATGAACGCAATCTAACAGAAGCCGGTTTTCTAACGCGAGTGGTCCAGGTTAGATTTAGACAACGGGAAGCGTTTTTTCACAGGTTCGTTTCATTTTGTGTCATGCGGCGGCGGCCTTTTATTTGTTTTCTCTTATGCTTAATTTGTAAAGTTAGGTTATCGTTTTTTTTGTTCTTTCAGTATTTGTTTCCTATCTTCCCTTCCCGTATATATTGATTTAGTATTAAGGGTTCAGTATTCATTTCCATTTGTCTTTCGGTCTAATAATGAGTCGGTTTAGTATGGCAAGATTCAATATTTTTTGCATGCTCTGGGCACATAATGTCGCGCATGTTATTGTTCCCCGCCGCATCTAACCCCGTACCCCTCGGGCTTTGGTGTGGCCCAGTGGTCAGTGTGGTAAAGTGTGGGATTGTAGTGGAGGTATGCTACGGGGAATATAGCTTCGACGTAATTGCCGACGCCTCATCAGACCAAGCGTGGCAGAGTCTGAATGACGGGCGTTACCGATGACGAGAAAGTGGAAGAAGACGGAGACGCGCGAAGGTCGCAACGAAGCCTCTCGATCAATGGTTTGTTGATGTGTTATTGGCCCTCCGAGCTGGCAAGCGGGCCTGGCGTACCTTTAGGTCCTGTTTTCTTGGACCTCCGTTCTGCCGAGCGGGCCAGGTGTACCTCTGGTTCCTGCGTTTTTGGACCTCCGGGCCGGTGAGCGGGCCTGGCGTACCTCTCGTTCCCGTTTCTGAGAAGCGCTCCTACAGCCTCTGTGCGCGCATGCCTTGCGTCGTAAACCCGAAACGGGTAAATTTATAGCGCTGTGCGATCGAGGCTTAGCATCGACGCAAACTTACACCATGTGCGTCTGGTGGTGTATGCCCGGAGAGCAGCACCTCAGCCACAATCTCACCCGGTCACCGACACCTCAGACATCCGTTCCCGGACCGAGGTGTGGTGAGACGCCGTCAAGCCATCTTCCGTAAACTCGGCAAGACATCTTTCGTAAACTTTTGTTTTCTGCAACTGTCCGCGTGTGACTTCCTGTGAAATAGTCACAGGTGTGGTGTTTCGTTGGTTGTTTGCGCAGTTGGAAATACATGTGGTGGCGATGGATGTCGAAACGAGTCGTTAGGTCTGGTGCAATGTGCTGGCTGGACCCTTCGTCTTTGCAGTTATTTTTGCGGTTGCACGGCGTAAAGGTCGCGGGTTCGATTCCCGGAAACTCTCAAAACACAATCTTTTATGAGGGCTCGAGGTTTTTGGGTGCGACGGACAGATAACACTCGGACTCAACAGCTCTGCAGTTAAAAATCTGTCACCCACACCCAGCTCTGCTACAACTCATTATTTTCTAAGTACGCGACAAGGTAGCGTCACACCCTTCGTTTTAGCACACACTCTTACATAGTGGGAGCTCATGTTTCCAGAAATGAGCACGCATTGCGTGACAGATTAGCTTTGTTGCTCAGAAATGTTGAGTGTACTACTTTTTTCTTCGGTGAACAGATTACAACATATTCCGAGTACGAAATACTAATTCCGCAGCGAGGTACCTATTAGGCAAAATATCTGTGTGGAGTAACGCAGCGCAATAACCGAGCATACTCCTGCCGATCGGTAAGAAATATGTTCAGTATTTTTATTTTTATGTGGCTCCTGATAATCCCAAACAAACCACTGTGAGCAGTGGAGCAGTATTTTAGATGGCTTTTGTCGGCCGCAGTTATATGCCAGTGAAAGAATGTGCGAGTGCAGTTGTGATAAAAAAATATCCACTGAATACCAGGAACAATGCTTTTGGTAGTCTTTGGCGCCAGCATTTCGCAATGTAGGAAATATAGCCCTATAAAACTCACGTTTTGTGACCGAGAACGCTCCTGACGTGGTCTGATATTTTTTTTACATTGTTATGCGAGTGTATATTCTATTGGGAACCCTGACATAATTTAAATTTCTTTTCGGCGTTCTCGAGCTTCCCCTGATGGAACAAATAGCGCAGAAAAAGTGCCAATAACGTCTTTTAGAAGCAGTATTTCAGGAAAAAATCTCTCTTTATGAGTGTGCACGCCTTTCCACAAAGTATGAAACCTTCTGTGCTTCCAAGCCGGGTTAATTCCTTTCAAACCGAAACTCCGTCATTGAGTACACGCAAATATGTAGAAGAGAATATTTATGGGATGCCGAAATCCCGAAATCCTTAAAAATATAGTGCGGTAAACCAGAGGGGTTTCAAAAATATCTACAAACAAACTGAACAAACCTTCTGCAAATAAAGCAAACGGAAGGAAATCTGGTAAAGGTTATAACAGAAAAGAATAAGGACATGATAATGAAAGCTGCGTTCTTAAAAACGACCGCGTAGAGCTGTCGTCTTTCTTTCATACCCTATTCAAAACTAGATTTTTTAGCAGAATTGCCGCGTTCTTCCGCTTGTTCTATTGTGTTCGTGGCCTTTTCGTCAACCTATGGAGGCGTGAATTTTGGAATGTGCCCTATTACAATGGCGAATATTTGCTGGCGCCGTGGTATTCTCGTACATTGTTCAATCCCAATTTTTAAATAGCTGCTTACAAAGCGTGGACGCTTTTGGTATCATGACAAGCCCGGGTATACTTCCCCTGAGATACCAGTGGAATGGGTAGACCTTGTAGCACACGCGCTGCGAAGTGGACACAAACGTCTCGCAAGCTTCTTTTATTGAATTCGTTTGAAATTAAATGACCAAAATAAGAAGTGCAGGGGGTGGTGGGGGGGGATTGGGCCTTTGCTTTAAATGCGGAGCATTATTTGCCGAGAACCCCGAAAGCCAGCACCGTTTGTGCCCTGTATTCAGAGGAGAACGCAAATTTTGTGGACGTAGCGCCTCTGATCGTTGGAATATCGTAAATGGAGATATAAGGTTAGACAGACTTTTTGAAAACTATAAATAAGAGAAAATAAAAAAAATAAAAAAAAATCCGTAACACGATCTGGAAAAGTTATAATACCCATGGGATACATCTGTCCCCAATCCGAAGGTTAAACAAAAAAAAAATGGGCGCACAAAACATTTGTAAATACGAATAACAAACAGCGAAAACGGCAAACCATATAATACCTTGCATTTACAGCCAAAAAAGGCAGATTTGGCGGAACTGCACCCTAACGCATTATTGTACCTTAAATATAGATAAATTGTTTGCCAGAATTTGTAAAACGAAAAAGTATTTGAAAAAAACCTTTTCCAAAAAAGCTATCTGGCAAGATAAAAAATATACATCCCATATATATCCCCCCAAAACTGAAGACTAAACAATGTCATCAAAATATGTTGGAAATAGGAATAAAACTTAGCGTAAAGGGATCACCTCTCGAGTACGCCTCACATCTTAGGAAAAAATGACATAATTAACGAAGAAAAAGCACTTTAGCGCTATAATGGTACAAGCTTAGATCATTGCCGAAAAGCATGAAATCAAAACTTCAAAAGAATAATGAAATCACTAAATGCCTTTGGCTACTCATAGTTATATTTGGCTTTAAGAAGTGACACACTAGAAAAGTTGCATAAGAATGCTGCGTATTAGTGGGCATTTTTTAAATTTCTACAGAATTTTGTTCTGCAACAGTATAATATTAGGAAAAAAGTCACACGCACCTTCGCCTTCAAGTGTGCTGCTTTGGGCACTCATAATCTCCGTGGAAAAAACTGTAAACAAGCCTTGAAAAAGAAACAAATAGACCAATCAACATAATTGACCCTATGACGAGATTTCTATCATAGCGTACGATCGCGGAACGACTGTTTGTTCTTGACACATTCACATGTTTTGAGAAGAATAAATTGTGGACTGGTGCTCAGTATGGATAAACGCCAGTATTGATTTTGTACAATACTTACCAACGCTATCTCACTGAAACCTAGATAAGCACAGTTTGGTCTATTAAGGCCAAGGCGCCATAATATTCCCTAATTCTTTATGAACATTTGTTATAAGTGCACCATGAGCTGATATCACCACTGCTGGATACAAGTGTTAGTTCCCTAAGGCCATTTTCTGCATAAAGATGTATATCTAATTCTAACTGACGGTATACTTTTACGCATTCTATACGCTATGCAGGACGCTTGGCAACCGCTATCTTGATGAAGATATACTAAATAATAAAAATTGAGTGACTGCCTCATCACTAAGACGTCAAACGAGTGTAACGATAAGCGGTCGTCCGATCACGTTCGTCTTTATTGCTGGGGCTACTGGGAAGGTGCTAGTAGAATTATACCTCTATGTTAGTCTTTGGTGCAGGAGGGATGATCCCATTGTTCGCTATAAAAAGCGATCCACCATAACACAATAAAGAAGAGAGGGGGCATTGTCCTGGTATTTTGTTGAATAGCACAAACATCTCGAGCTTGGTCAAATGTGATTTTGCCGCCCCCCCGCCTGTTGCGAAATGGTTGTACAGTCTCCTATGCACAATGTTTGGGCATATCAATTGAGCATAATTTTCGGAAGATTTGCGCGTATACAGGGTGTTGCAACAATAACTGGAACACTTTAAAAATTTTTCCTGAGCGATCCGCCGCTCTGTTCGCGCTGACACTTCACACAAAGGTCGCATTTTGTGGTCTATTTTGTTTGACACCGGGAACAACAAGGGTACTTACCTGTTTATTCTGAAAATAAATGAAAACGATTTTCGCCTATGGGAAAATGGCCGCTGATTAGGACGTGCGAGCCAGGGCAAGTTGATGTTGGAACGACGGAACCACCTGCAGATTGAAACGCACGTTTGGGATTCACGTACGGAGCCAAATGGTGCAGCAGACGATCAGAAAATGCACCTAGAAATGAGCTAACAGACGATCAGAAAACCCGGTTTTCGGGCTCGCACGTCCAAATCGCCGCCATTTTCCCATAGGCGAAAATCGTTTTTATTTATTTTCAGAATAAACAAGTAAGTACCGTTGTTGTTCCCGGTGTCAAACAAAATAGACCACAAAATGCGACCTTTATGTGAAGTTTGAGCGTGAACAGAGCGGCGGATCGCTCAGGAAAAATTTTTAAAGTGTTCCAGTTATCGTTGCAACACCCTGTATAGTTTATATATTTATTTATTTTTATTTACTTATTTGTTTGTTTGTTTATTTATTTATTAAATATACCTACAGCGCAGATATGGCATTATTGTATGAGGGTTACAATCTTGATGCATAAAGCAATCACAGAAAAGGGCAATACACAAAAGGGCAACAACTCTTAGAAATACAATGGCGGAGCATAATCCCAACTGTTATATGTTACATCACGAAATCATCGATGGCAGTGTGAAAATCAGATGCGGCGACTACTTCACTGGGTAGAGCATTCCAATCTTCGATCGTTTTAAGAAAAAATTAGAATTCAAAGACATCAACGCGGCACTGATACGGTCCTATTTTTCTTTGATTATCTCGTCTAGTAGTGATGTAATGAGGTTCTTTTATATAAATGTTTTTGTTAATTCCTTTCTTATCGCTTGGAATGTTAAATAAAATTTTTAACGTCAATACTTTCCTACGAGCTGTCAAGGTTTTCCGTCCAAGTCCTTCAACAATACTCGAGCTTCTGACACTGAAAAAGTAATTTGCTGTGACAAAGCATGCTGCTCGTTTTTGGAATGCGCTCTAACATATCAATATTCTTATTATTAATAGATCCAATGATTGGCAAGCGTTCTGGTGCCCTCCTTCGTTTCTTGAAAAGAAGAGAGGTTAGAAGAGATATCGGATTACGCTGCACTAAACGCATTTACGCCCATCTCTATGGCCATATTTCTGCCCGAAGTGTTGTATTTCTGGTTGTGCGACAACATTTCATTTTAGGCTTGAGTCTTAGGGGCCCACAGAAAATTATAAAAAACAGACCCCGCCATATGGCGTGGAGTGGCAGAGACTAAATTGCATATGGTATCAAAGGTAGGTGGTTTTCTGCACGTTTTCAGATCCTCCGGCTCGAACAAAACGCATGTATGCACGTTACCCGAAACATGAATATGAGGGTACTGAATATTTGATAAAGGCTCGATTTTAATGTACGATGAATGCATTCTAGTATAGATTCAAGCAGAGAAAACCTGTTCTAATTTCTTATTGTGTATCGAAGGCATACGTTCAACCGCATTTAAGGACGACACTAGCATTAAGGCATGTTGTGATGCATTCGCCGTGATGAACGAGGGGTTATTATAATAGGTGACTAACCAATCGAGGTACCAATTGACATCAGAAATTTGGAATTTTCCTACACCACTGTATCTGACAATTTGTTAGGATTATGTATTTTATACTGTTGTTGTCATTTAGCCACAAAAACATTTGAACAGAAGAATGCATCCTAAAAAAATCAAAATTTCAGAAAGGCCAAAGATTGTGCATAGATTGCCATAGCGGGAAAACAATTACAGAACTAAAGTGAAAGAAGAAATTGCCACTGTGGCCGCAGATCACGATGGTACGCCCCTGCGGATGCCAACTGTGCTTAACACGCCAGACACATCACGAAGACGTCAAGTTCAAGAGCGCAATCGGGTATCGAGTACCTTGACTTGTGTGCTCCACTGGGCAGTCGTTAAAATTTGGCGCCCCTTATTATGTAGAAGTTCTTCTAAATTTGTTATGTGTTCAATCAAATCCGTAATTTCGTGTTTGTTGGGATTTCCCCAAATTTGTATTTTAAAATGTATCGAATAGGCTTACCGATAAATGTTGTTCATTTCCCTCATAGTCCAAAGTCTTTTTCAGCCATCAAAGATATATATGTAAGTGTGAGGAGGCGCTGCTCACCGGACAGGGGTCAGCAGGTCGAAGCGAGGAGGACGAGGTGTGTGCGGAGGCGGAAGAAGGGCGCGAGAGAGAAAGAGGAGGAAGCAGAGGTGGCGAGCGCTGGAGGCAGGAAGAACGTGGTTCCAGAAGCTCTCGGCTGGGCGAGAACGCCTAGGGGGTCGTCGTCACGGAGCCGCACATTCCTCCTGGAAGCTTTCAGCTGGGCGTCAACGATCAGGAGATCTTCACACCGAGCAACACCTGGTCTCTTCCAGTCGGGAGTATCCACGGAACACCCGGGCCGAACACAACGTGTGGTTCATCGGCCCGGCACCGACACCGGCACCGGCACAGCACCGGCATCAACAAGGGCACCGAGCCCAGCGCACCGAGCCCTGCGCATCGAGTCAACTCACCGACTGGGACCCACACGTGAGCGCGAACAATTTGGAGTGGAACTCCTCGCAGGGGACTTTGTTATCATAGGACTGTTGTCATTAAATTAGCTGGACGTTCATTTGTGCACGTTATTTTGTAATTTGTCCCGTCAATATCATTTGGTCCTTGTCCGTAGCCGAATCGTCTCTACTCTTGTCCGGGCGGTAAATTTTAACCTCCTCATTTGCAAAATCAACCTGCATCACAAAAATGGCGTCCGTGACAGGACTCTCTGCGTAACTTCCAGAGAGTCCAGGAGAGAATTTTTCGGCGGACAGGAGAGCACTTGGCACCGGAATGGACATGGACAAATTGCTCGCAGTGGGAAAAGTGTTAGGCCTGGTGGGCAGTGAGCTGAAGGAATGGGTCGAGAGAGAGATGGAAAAGGAAAAACAGGAAAGTCAGGATGCGAGACAGAAAAGAGCGCTTGCGAGGGATGCCGAGCGCCAGAGACTCGAACTGGAGCGGGAAGTGCTAGATCGCAAGCTACGACTCGAGGAGATCCGAGCTCACGCACCAGATGCCAACTACATCGGGGACGGAGGAGCTTGTGGAGCGAGCAGCTCAGACGTTATCAGCCCCCATAAGCTCATTCCTGTTTTTAACGACTCCAGAGACGACCTGGACGCTTATATCTAGAGGTTTGAGCGCGTCGCTACTGGTCAGGGGTGGCCGAAAAAAAAGTGGGCAACCACAATTAGTTTGTGCCTGACTGGTGAAGCACTGAGTGTAGTCGGTCACCTGTGTCCAGAGGATTCATTAGACTACGAGAAGGTCAAAGGAGCTTTACTGCAAAGATTTCGTTACACCGCAGAAGGCTACAGAGAGAAGTTTCGAGGGTTGGTGCCGGAGGAGGGTGAAACCGGTCGCCAATTTGCAACTAGGCTCTCCGGACACTTCGACAGGTGGATGGAGACAGGCCGAATTGAAAAGACTTATGCGGGCCTGCGAGAGAAAATTATCACCGAGCAGTTTATGAACAGGTGCCCTAAAAACCTGCTAGTCTTCTTGAAAGAAAGAAATTGCGCCAAGTTGGAAGAGACGGTGGTAGCTGCCGATAATTACCTAGACGCACAAGAACAACGGAGACTTGGCTCACGGTCAACAGCTTGCATGGAGGAGAAACACAACCATTAGTACCGCGAAAAATACTCGCCTCAAAGGAAAGGAAACTCCCGACCGGAAAAAGAGTGTTTCCTTTGTGATAAACAGGGGCACACAGCTGCCGAGTGTTGGAAGCGCACGAGAGCCTGTTGGAAATGCGGGCAGGTTGGCCATAGGGCTGGTAATTGCCACCACCAGGAAGACGAAAAACTGCAGGCATCGTGCGTGGCACAGCCCAGGTAGGATGTTCCGAAATTTGTCACTCTGGAGACTGGCAGAAAAATTCCTGTCGTAAATACGGCCAGAGAAAAATGCCTGACATCCCTGTGTGACCTACCTGTTGTTGAAGGACGCCTAGGAGGCAAGACTGTTAGTATGCTTCGAGACACCGGGTGCAACACCGTGATTGTCCGAAAAAACTTGGTTCCTGCCAAAAACTTCACAGGAAAAATTAGCCCGGTCCTCCTCCTAGAAAGAACCATCAAGTTCCTTCCGGAAGCAGACATCGAGATCGAAACTCCGTTCTTTCGAGAAAACTCACCGCAAAATGCATGCAAGATCCTCTCAATGACTTGGTCATAGAAAATGTGGAGGGTGTGTCGATGTCTAACGCCTGTGTGGGACTGACGTTTAGCCCTCACACGACAAGGGAGCAGGCCTAGTTAACGAAAGTAGACAAAGAAACACTCAAGAAGGATGCTCCTCAACCTGACATATTTAGGTCAGGAAGGCTTAATGCAGAAGGTGTTCAACCTGATCTGTTGAAATCGGCCACAGAACAACCAATGAATGGGTTGGAAAATTGCTTTGCCGTCAACCGAAAGCAGTACCTCGCTAAGCCTGGACCAGAGGCAAGATCCTCGACAACACGCAAAGATTTCTTCGGGGGACACAAAGTACGTTCCCGGGAAAGGCTTAACCAGTTTATCTTGCCTAAACCACACCGAGGACGCCCGAATCGGTTCGGATGGGAAAGTTTGTCGGCGGGCCGCAAAGGTGACCAAAAAACCGAATACAGAGTTAAGACAGAATATTATAGACGAGACGTGCATGAGGACGTGAAAAGATATCTTAACTTTCGTGACATGAAGTAAGCACATATGCATCACAGTAAGCATATATGCTTACAGAATTAGCTACCAGGTCATCTTTAATGGCGCATTATTTTTGTGGGGGAATAATTATCCCGTAAAATGTAATTCAGCCGCTAATGTGCCCAAATAGTGGGAAGCATGATCCATTGAGAAATAATGAAAGGAAACAGATAAAAAGCCTGTACTGGATTTCAAATGTGTGAAGATAAACTACCATTTAGAAATGAAGGTTAAAAAACTTTTACGTGTCGGAGCCGCTAAGTCGCTTTAACCTAGCACAATGTTGTTTTCCGGTTGTCATAGACGCGCTTCAAGTGCTTCCGGTAGCTCTTTTTTGGTATCCGCAGTTATGGTTTTCAAAACTGCAGAAATTGCCTTAGGGTAGTTATTGACTTTACCATATACGAACAATGACATTGCGAATATGCTCAGGTTAACGCGACGTTTGCGTCGCGGGGTAAAATTGCGGCAATCGTACGTTTCAACGGGGAACGTCCAGAGCGGGTAGCTATGCCTATTTGCCCAGCCCCTGGCGAGCTGCCGCAGCAAGAACGGTTTGGCGGTATAACGAGGCAACTTTTACGTTCATGCTAATCATTAGGGATTGCAAAGCAGTGCGAGAGGGCTTGGCACCAGCCATTGTATTATTACATTCCATACTTTTGTGATAGGGGTGGCACGGTTCAGCGTATTAAAAAACGCGTGCCATTCCTACCGTTTCAGGCCTTTTGAATAACGCTGTAATTTCGCGCGAAGCCTGATAAGCTCTGCTCTCCTAGCCCGGTCTGTAGGATTTGATTTCAATCGTTGTTGAGCTCGAAGACAAGCAGCTCGAAGGTTGAGATTTCGTAGGCCGGGAACGGGATCTTCAGGACCCAGTTTGATAGCCTTCGTAGCTTTGGTTTTCGCCTCTAGGACCCTATCTGTCACTGTTCCTTGCGCCAAAGTACAGAATGTTAATAATTCAAGGGCTGGTGCCAAGCCCTCTTGCACTGCTTTGCAATCCCTGATGATTAGCATGGACGTATCGGCTCGAGAACGTGCGGAAATTTTAGCTGACATCTTCTTTTCAAAAACGAGGCATGCAGAACCCAACACTCCCACGCCGCCCGATGATCAAGGTTTCCTCACAACCTATTCACCCTGGCGGAGTTAGATGATGCCCTGCCCCTTTGCAACACCAAAAGTGCACCACGCCGAGACGGAATACCCTACAGCGCTATTAAGCACCCCCCCATAACAGCAAGGAAGCTCTCCTGGACTACTACAATAAGATATGCGTTACAGGAGACGTCCTACGGCCACGGAAAGAAGCATGGGTTAAACCAATTCCCAAACACGGCAAATTACTAAATGGTCCTGCAGCCCTTCGTCCTATATCGCTGATATCCACTCTAGCAAAAACGTTCGAGCACATGGTTGCATGCCACCTGAATTGGCAACTAGAGATGGATCATGTATTCACTCCTGTTAAAACATGTCGTCGAACACACCTATCGACTCCCGACAGCCTGTTGATGATCACCCATGAATTTTAGCCAGCAAAGCAACCAGGTGGCCTCGGCGTTTTGCTCCTTATGGACGTTAAAAGAGCTTTCGATAATGCCCCACCAGCCACAATATTACTTCTCTTGAGGGAAAGGGGACTTTGTGGTAGGCTAAGTAGGTTTCTGGAGGGCTCTCTGCTGGAACTTTCTTATAATGTATGGATGGGAGAAGAGTTCTCTAGCCCTCAAGTGCTCGAGCGAGGTGTCCCCCAGGGTGCCGTCTTAAGCCCGATAATGTTCAACATCTTGATGGCTGACCTTCCCAGGGTGCTTCGCAAGGTTCAGTGGCTAAGAACTATAATTTATGTCGATGAGGTGACGCTCTGGACGACCAAAGGTGATATCACAACACACCAACGAACCATCCAGCAAGGCATTGACGTCACAATAGAATTTCTTCAAAATTGTAGTCTTGAACTGTCACCAGAAAAAACAACTTACATGATATGTACACGTATGCGAGACCACCGGACCTTCATGGCCAAGCTGTGCACAGAGTTTTTACAGCCCGCATTCTGGGCCTCATAGTTGACGCCAACCTACGCAACTAAAGTGAAGTTACCGCACTAAGAGATACTTGCTTACGACTTCTCGACATACTCAAACGGTGCACAGGTTATGAGTGGGGTTGTTCTAAAAAGACGCTCCTTCGCCTACACCAAGGTCTCATTCAATCTAGGATACTATACGTCCTACCGCACCTCTGCCCTACCAAGACCCAAGCTAATAAGCTCGAGGTTTGCAACAGGCGGGGCATAAATATAGCCCTTGGCCTTCCAGCCCAGACTCCCAGCTTGCACCTCTACACGGAGGCTGGCATGAACACCCTTGCCGAACTCACCTCTGACAGGCACCTAGCACAGCAGCATCGCCTAGCTATGACACCAGCCGGACGTTGCATCATTAGGCAACATCTCAAACTGCAACAGCAAAAACCCAGAAGGCAGTTTCCGCTAGCACCGTGGACAGCAGATGTGCCCGCATGTGCTCCAATATCTGGACACCGAAGCGGCATTCATGGCTGGAGGGCCGAACAACGCAAACTGACCCGAGCATACTTGGCTCTTAAACAGCTGGACAAGGAGTATAACACCGCTCTCAGAATTTTCACCGACGGCTCAGTTGACCCAGTCACTGGGCGTGCGGGTGCTGCATTCATGTGTCCAGAATACGATGAAAAGCGTAAGATACACCTTTTCGACAACACGACACGTGAGATGGCCGAGCTGACAGCCATTCAGAAAGCTGTTCAGTGGCTAGAAACGCAAGAATGTTTCAAAGAATTGTTGATTCTTACAGACGCGATCAATGTCCTACGCCGTGTAAAACGGACAGATCAAACCTTTGAGGCCATCTTAAATATCCGGCAACGCGTCAGCAGGCTGAGGACCCCCGAATCTCTTGTGACCTTTTTCTGGATACCTGCTCACGCGGAAATCTCAGGCAATGGCAAGGCTCACGCACTTGCGCAACAAACAGCAAGGGACACATCAACTGGGACAAGCGACATCACCCGGGCTTAACCCTTCTCTTCTGAGCATGAAAATTCTCATGAGCTTCCTTCGGTAATAGTGCCATCACCTGCATCTCAGGATGAGCAGACGGATGAGAACTGTGAAAACGCAGCGGAGGAACCTTCACCTGCTTCGAGCTCGGAATTTTACACCCCCCGCAAGGTGGAAAGGAAGTTGCAACTACGAGCGTCTCTAGGAGTGAAGCATCCAGTCGTACCTCAGCACTGTTCCTGGGAATGTCGCACGATCGTTCACAGGATTAGAACTGGACCGAGAAGAACCCCACACTTTCGCGCCACAAGATTCGGCAGTCTAGATGACCCCGAGGGTTCGCGGTGCTCAGCCAATAATGACATTGCGCACATCCCCTGGGACTGTCCTCGTCTTGCCGACTGTCGCGAACAAGCCTTCAGAACCATAGGATTGGCAATCCCACCGAGCCTTAATGATTGGCTTTATCCAGGCAGTCCTAATCAGAGTAAAGAACAGCGCCTGCTCGTCGCTCTACGAAACTTCGTCAAGGACTCTGGTCTTCAATATTTTCTTTAATTCCAGGCCCAATTGGATGTGGCATTGGAGGTATCCTACATTTTCCCCAACTCCGATTACCTAATCCCTCTTCCCTAGACACCAAAATTCGCTAAGCGTTACATGGCGTCTTTGTATCTCTTTTACATAAAATAAATGCGTGTTACCACCACCTTTAGGTTTCTTTCGAGTGAATTGTTAGCTGTATCCTGTTCTCTTAACTAAATTCTACGCAATATTTATATAAGAGAGGGCGAATTGGTGTCTTTTAGGTTGCTTTAGACGAATAAGGGTCAAGTTTACCGTGATAGGGTCCGCAGAATAAGTCCGCACATTATATTGTGCTCATGATCACAATAATTGCTGCTCAACAGAATAGGCACTGCCAATTTGGTTTAGGTACATTTCACTCACTCGGAAAAGAAAACTCCCGAATTCCAATAAGGCATGCATGGGAAATTCGCGCCTGCTAATGACGAACTTACGAGAATGCGAGAAATGAAGAAGGTACTGGCTTAATATCCCCGATGCTTTGTCGTGGGAATGCAGATGTGTGCCGAGGCACACTACAGAAAGAACAAGAAAAGGACATGATACGTAATCTTGACGATTACTATGCGTACCCATGTGCTGGTTAGGAAATTGGACACACATGCTGGGGCGATGACTACATCGCAAGGAGTGCTTAAGAGTCCTGGTAATTCTTTTCAGCTATTTGTTCAAATAGATTGTTCTCATTTATGTGCCAGGGTCAGTGACGTTTCACAAAAAAAGTAGACTCTAATCAACATTCAAAGGCTAGAATCCCAAGTTTACGAAACATTGCATGAGACTGCTAACTTTAAACCAATTAATTGGCTTTTCCATACTTCAAAATCTCTAATTGTCTATACGTGGAGCTTACCCAAATGTGTTACATAAAAATGCGGAGATACGTGAACGAAGGTGCACGCAGTATAAAAACTAATCTTTAGTTCCAAACACACAGGTATAAAAAATATTGCAGTCAGAATGTTGCGTTTATACATACTTCGAAAGAGAATCTAATTGACTCAAATTGATTCTAAATTTAAGTTGTGATGTGTTACAGCGCAACCAGACGGAAGACACCAAAGAATACAGAGGACGCTGTCCTCGTCCTTCGTCTGCTTTGTAATAATTCAACATGAACTCCCAATATCTCGCCGAATTATTGATTTTGTGAATTATTTGTTTATATATCGCTGCCAATTTCATCTGTCTCACGTCGAGGAAACTATTTTTTGCTTTAAGTAACAGAATTCTTCTTTTTAAACACGCACGCTCCTTGATGTAAAGGCGATAACAACATGACCGTTATTGCCGTATGACTGGGTTACGTACTATAGCCAAAGTACGTGGCCAGCACTGGAAGCAGTACTATTGATGACATTATCTCGATGCGAGTACATCAAAAATTATTTATACCAAGGCCGTTCATTTGTGCTTGCTTAGCGCTACCAATTCTGGTTACTTGAATAATTACTGTAAAGGCCTTAGAACTAAAGTGTAACTGAAGTTGACGTTCTGAGAAGGGCTTGTCCAGTCAAATATTTCGTTGTAAAAATCGGTCAGTGACGTCTATTCTTTGCTACACATTGCATAAGGATTTGCTGATAGCTTCAACAGAAAGAAGTGTTGCTTCCAAAGAATAATTTTTTTTCGTCCGCATAAGATAGGATCACACCATCTGGAATAAATTGGCAATAAGTTTGAAGATCGGAAGCTATAAAATTGTGCTGGATGGTTACGTCATGCTTAAAATCTTCAACATAGAGCGGTAGAGACACGTGTGTGATATATCAAAAAGAACAAAGGTTCGGAAATATTGGGGTTCTACACAGCGCCCTCCCCTGCACAGGTTGCAACTGCTCACGAAATGCCTTTTCCGAAAGAATAGTTGCTAATTTTAAGAGTGTGGGGTTTTATAAAAACGTGGTGAACTGGAAGTATAATTGATTTATTTACTAGTCGCTTTGGTCTTCATCATCAGTAAGATATAATTTGTAAAATACTACAGCCCTGTGTTTTTTACGCTTGAATAATATTCGAAACTAGAGCTCCGAATACGTATTTCAAATAAATATGGCGCAGACATTTCGTGAAGATCATGCATGAAACTTTCGCAATGCTTCAAGCTAACAAGTTACGAAATGGATACACAAAATGGTCTATAAATGCTCATTCAAAAAATATTCTGAAAACCTGAGGCTCAAATATGACCACAGCTAAGAGAAAAATAAGGCAGAGAAACCTATCGTATATGATTTATATACTGACTAAAGGTGTATAAATATAAAATTTGAGGTGGTGTACACCGAATTTCGCGACGGCTGCAGCAAGGAAGTTTTATTTTACATCATGCACAAAATACCCAACACATGCATGCTAATTTTGTTTCAAGTGCCTCTCTGTATAACAATTGCTGCAACCAAACCAAATGTGAGTATATTTATTGCATTCTAAGAAACAGTATCCCGGTATTCTCAAAGTCAGCAGTTATAAAATGGTTGTCGGCATGTTAGCCCAGATTAGAGAGATGTTCGCAAACAGAGCAGTCGGCAGGCACAACGTGGTTTCTTGAATTCACAAAAGGAAGACGCCTCCATCTTCGTGGACAAAATCTGGATATTTAAAGTTCAGCTATACGCTTTTCTCAAGTCTACAACTTATTTACCGTGAATAATTTTCACTGCTTATAATTTAGAGAATTCCAACTCCTGTTGTTTGCACGCCCAATGAAATAGTCAGGTGTCTGTGTGAGGTGTACTACTCGCTATCAGGTGATGTAATTTCTCCTGCGTCAGGGTTACCTCTTCTGAATGATCGCGTGAATATATTGCATTGTTGCATAGCCTTTACAAAACCACGCTTGTTCATTATTTTGACTGAATTCTAAGGTGGGCGACATTTTGTTAGTGATTACCTTCGTTGTATTATAAACCAAAAAAAGCTTATTTGGTGGAGATAAATATCAATTTACTGCCCGGTCATCGTAACAGTACATACAGCGCACACACTCGAAAATACCTAGTGCAATGTACTTCAATCCCAGTGTGCAATAAATTGTACACAAAAGAATTCAGCTCGACATCAAACAAAATATACGTTTGCGGGAAATAAAATTGAGTTCTAGATAATCCCTACACATTCAAGAATCCATTCAACACAAATTTCAAAATATTTCGTAAAGCGGTAAGAAAATAAGAGAATCTTAATTGGGTGGGTCGAGTAGCGCGACTCCACGGGGACGGAGGCCATCGTCAAAATGGCGCGCAAAAAGAACCGCGTGGTCGACTTCTCCCACTCTGCTCTAGATGGCAGCACATGTCTGTGCAATTCTTTGTACAGGCGGTCTTAGCTTCTACGGCTGTTGGAAAACCGCCACGGCGCTGAGAACGAGTGTGCAATATATTGTACACTGGGTCTCACGAGGATATATATATATATATATATATATATATATATATATATATATATATATATATATATATATATATATATAAAGATTGACAGTCGCAAAAACCTCGGAAAGAAAATGGGAGAATGCGGTAGTTCACTGAAACATACAAAAAAATTGGAGACAGAAAGAAAGTGGAGAAGAAAGGCCCGCCGGGTAGGATCCGGATCCACCTCGTTGGTTTGCCGGGTGGGACTTGCCGGCTGGGTTCGGGTCCCATCCGGCCGGCATTTTTTCTCCACTTTCTTTCCGCATTTCCAAATTTGTTATCTGTTTCAGTGACCTACCACATTCTCCCCTTTGCTTTCCGAGGTTTTTTTGCCTTCGCACCCTTATTTCTGTCCTAATTCAACGAGCCCCTGAGTTCCTATTCTGATTCGCTATATATATTGATATGGATATGTATATATAGAAATATGTAAATGTATATATATATATATATATATATATATATATATATTGTAGAACACAGGCGTAGGGGATGAGGGATTCCGTAAGGACACATATCAAAGTTGCAGTCCAAATTGCCAGTGCTGTTTGGCGTTTTAACAGTGTTTTATAGTGCCGAATGAGGTACGATTGCCTTTTTTTTATGCAGGAATAAATAACTGAAAATTCAAGTCGAGAAAAAATCCGCAGTTTTTTCCGGAAACGGGAATCGAACCCACAACCTCCGCATAACGCGTGCGGTGGTCTACCATTGAGCTAGTTCCGCGGCGACTCCTCTCTCGACTATACAGTGGGGTTTTGTATTTACGAATGCTCAGAGCCCGGTCAACTCAATTTTCAATTATTTATTCCTGCATAAAAAAAAGGCAATCGTAGCTCATTCGGCACTATAAAACACTGTTAAAACGCCAAACAGCACTGGCAATATGGACTGCAACTTTGATATATATATATATATATATATATATATATATATATATATATATATATATATATATATATATTCGAGATCTAATCGAAAGGCGTGGGTTCGGTCCCCACTCTGGGCGCGTGTTTTTCTTTCTTTCTTTCTTTCTCACGTAATTAATAAAAATAATAATTTAACGTCACTAACGGTAAAAAATATTCTAACCATTCCCCTATGCCTTCTTTGGCGTTGTAGACTGCCAGCGTTTCTTTCTGTATTTTCTAACGAGCCCCTCATTTGCAAACCCTATTATCATGCGATAGCTTAGCGAGGTCCTCGGTTCTGGCAGCCTTGATGCCAAGGTAGCATAAGAGGGCTTCCCGCCAGTTACCCGCTTATGACAGGCTGTAGACGTTCGCGTCACGCCCCGGGGGTAGAAAAGAAGGTCCCCTTCTCCTCGTGTAGTCTGAGTGGCGCTGGCTACCACCCTCAAGCGTCAGATACAGTTGTTGTAAATATAAATACCCCAGAAAGTGAAGCAGAACACAGTCGCCCAGATAGCCGAATTGGTAAGGCATTCGAGATCTAATCGAAAGGCGTGGGTTCGGTCCCCACTCTGGGCGCGTGTTTCTCTTTCTTTCTTTCTTTCTCACGTAATTAATATAAATAATAATTTAACGTCACTAACGGTAAAAATATTCTAACCATTCCCCTATGCCTTCTTTGGCGTTGTAGACTGCCAGCGTTTCTTTCTATATAAATATATATATTGTAGTGCGGAAGAGATACAAGTATCTCCTACCCTTTCAAGGAGATTGGCCATTGTAATACAGCTTCAAGGAAGATGAAGAACTAGTTAGCCGGACAGGGATCATCATCAGCCTGGACCGCGAGAAGAGCGCGTGAGAGCCAGCCGTCAGCCCCGCTTGCTTCGGACTGCCTTCGCTGAGCGTCCTGCTGCCTTGCCTTCGCAAATAAACCCATCTTACAGTTTGGTGGAGGTGCGGGTTCTCCGCCTCAGCTCATCCCGTCTACCCTTGAGACTGGAGCTCCGCAGTCGTACCCTACCATCTCCCACTGAGTCAACCATGCCTGGTGATGCCCAACACACCGCGCCACCTTCCCCGCCGGCTGTCATCTGCTCCGGCGCGATCCGCCAGCCTGACCCGCCGCAGTTCAGTGGCGCCGACGACCAGGACGTCGAGGACTGGCTTTCTTCTTTTGAGCGAGTAAGCGCTTACAATCGGTGGGACGAGGTCACGAAGCTCAGTAACGCGGGTTTCTCCTTGAGGGGCGTGGCTGAACAATGGTTTCTGAACCACCCAGCTGATAGGTCAACGTGGACCGCATTTACGACGAACATTACTCGTGTATTCGGCCGCCCAGCTGTGCGCAAGCTTCTCGCGGAGCAGCGCTTAAGAGAGCGGGCTCAACAGGCCGGTGAGACCTTTACCTGCTACATTGAGGATGTGGTAGATCTCTGCCGACGCGCGAATCCATCGATGCCTGAACAAGACACCGTCAAGCACATCCTTAAAGGCATCGACGAGGACGCGTTCCAGATGCTGCTTGCGAAAAATCCCAAAACGTAAGCGAAGTCGTCAGCCTGTGCCAAAGTTATGAAGAGTTGCGCAGGCAGCGCACCTTGACTCGTCGCCGACTGTCGCAGCGTGACGACCCACTCTGTGCGCTGGAAGTCGACGGAAACCCGTCCCTGCTGCGGCGCATCAAAGAGCTGATTCGTGAGGAGGTCGCCCGGCAGATCTCTCTCTTGCCTTGTTTACCGCAGCAGTCGTCGCCGACACAAGATCCTGCCCAGTCGTCGCCACTCCATCAAATAATTCGGGAGCAAGTCGCTGATGCCATTTCAGCTGCTCCCGAGCCCTTGCCTGTTGCACCGCCGCTTTGCTACGCTGAAGTTGCGGCACGGACCCCGGCTCACGCTTATGTGCCTCGACGCCCACAGCCGCCGCCACATCTTACTCAGGTTCGCCCGTCGCCGCTCCACACCAACCCCTGGCGAACGTCTGATAACCGGCCAATATGTTTCTCCTGTCGAATTCCTGGCCACGTCGCACGTTATTGCCGCCGTGGGATTCCGCCGCCAGGAGACGCTTACCGGCGGCCAGCCTACGCTGATAACGCGTATGTTCCTTACCGCCCTTACAACGACGCCCATGCTGAGCCGCCCTATTCTCCGCCTTCTCGTGACGAACTCTCTTCTGGTGCCCGTCGGTCCGTCTCTCCTCGACGCCGTTCCATCTCGCCGATGCGGCGTCGTCCGACTGCCCCGGAGGAAAACTAATCGCCGCAGTTCCGGAGGCAAGAACTGCGGCGCCGTCGAAATACCGAAGCCCTTGTCTGTCCCCTGCGAACACGATTGAAGTAGACTTGGAAGGAATCCCCATTTGCGCCTTGGTTGACACAGGAGCTGCTGTATCAGTTATGGACGAAGAGATTTGCCGCCAATTAAGAAAAGTGAGGACGCCAATTTCCGGTTTTCATCTCCGTACTGCCACAGCGCACCACGTCGAGCCCATCGCAGTTTGCACCGCCCGGATTTTAGTACAAAATGAGCTCTACATCATCGAGTTCCTCGTCCTGCCCTCTTGTTCCCATCGCATCATCTTAGGGTGGGACTTCTTGTCACGTCATAGCGCCATTATTGACTGTGCCCGTGCCGAGCTTGCTTTACTTCCTCTGTTTGACTCCGAAACGGACAGTATTCCACTGTCTTCTAAGCTATGCGCCGCCAACGATTGCACGATTCCGCCAGCTTCTGCTGCTATGATACCAGTGACCTGTGACACAATTTCCGAGGCAACAGTCGTGTTCACGCCCTCTAATCTTTTTTTCCCACCGCAAAGGTACCTCTCTCCCCTATGCCGTCCTTACTATCGAGAATGGGGCAGGCACTATGGCTGTCTGCAATGCATCTCCTTCCCCATTAACTGTGCTTCGTGGTGAGTCCCTTGGGCGTGTGGAAGCTGTTGATAGCCACCTCGTCAACTTCCCGGATGTGTTAGCCCCTCTGTCGATCAATTCAATGAGCCGACCTCTACCTTTTGACACTGCTGCCTTCGTTACCGCCGTAGAAGACAGTCTCGATCCTGTTCAGCGCGACCAGCTTCTGACCCTTCTTCAGCGTTTTCAATCTACCTTTGACTGTCAGAAGACTTCTTTGGGTCGCACATCAACTGTCTCTCCTCGAATCGACACTGGCTCTCATCGTCCTTTGCGCCAGCGACCGTATCGCGTTTCGGCCAAAGAACGTTCCGTCATCGATAGCCACGTTGATGAGATGCTCCAGCGAGGCGTAATTCGACCATCTAATAGCCCTTGGGCTTCTCCAGTCGTGCTTGTTACGAAGAAGGATGGATCCATCCGATTTTGTGTGGATTACCGCCGACTTAACAAGATCACTCGGAAAGACGTTTACCCTCTGCCCCGGATCGACGATGCCTTAGACTATCTGCAAGGAGCTGAGTTCTTTTCATCGCTGGACCTACGCTCCGGTTATTGGCAGGTGCCGATGGCAGACGATGACCGTGAAAAAACCGCCTTTGTGACCCCCGACGGATTATACGAATTTAACGTAATGCCGTTCGGGTTGTGTAATGCGCCCGCCACTTTTGAGCGCATGATGGACGACATTTTGCGTGGCCTCAAGTGGAAAACTTGTTTATGTTACTTGGACGATATCGTTATATTTTCCCCCGATTTCGACACCCATCTTACTCGTCTAGAGCAAGTTTTGCATTGCCTAACGGATGCTGGTCTACAGCTAAACTTAAAGAAGTGCCATTTCGCGGCCCGAAAACTGACAATTCTAGGTCATGTGGTCTCAAAGGACGGTGTTCTCCCTGACCCTGCTAAGCTACAAGCTGTGGCCGACTTCCGGAAACCGACAACTCTAAAAGCCCTGCGCAGTTTCATTGGCCTTTGTTCTTATTTCCGGCGATTCGTTCCAAATTTTGCATCGGTTATTGCACCTCTGACCAAGCTCCTCGGCGGAAGCCATGACTTGTCCACCTGGTCTCCTGCATGCGAGGCAGCCTTTTTGACGTTACGTCGGTTGCTCACCTCACCCCCTATACTGCGCCACTTCGATCCTCGTGCGCCCACTGAGATCCATACTGACGCCAGTGGAGTCGGGTTGGGAGCTGTACTTGCCCAAAGGAAGCCAGGATTTGACGAGTACGTTGTTGCCTATGCGAGCCGTACGCTTACAAAAGCCGAATCCAATTACTCCGTCACGGAGAAAGAGTGTTTGGCCATCGTGTGGGCTATTGCCAAATTCCGCCCCTACCTTTACGGCCGTGCCTTCGATGTCGTGACAGACCATCACGCCCTCTGCTGGCTGTCATCACTAAAGGATCCCTCTGGTCGCCTTGCCCGCTGGGCTCTCCGCCTCCAGGAATATGACATCCGCGTGATATATCGGTCTGGTCGAAAACACAATGATGCGGACGCACTCTCTCGTTCACCTCTGGGCGCGGATACGGCAGAGCTCATGGCCATTGACTCTACCCCGACATTCCAACCATTTGAGGACATGGCGGGGCAACAGCGGAAAGATCCCTGGATATCCTCACTCTGCGACCTCCTTTCTAATCCTACGCTGTGTACCGCTCCCCGAGCGCTGCGACGTCAGGCTGCGCACTTCGCCATCCGTGATGGACTGCTCTATCGCCGCAATTATCGCCCAGAAGGACGCAAATGGTTGCTCGTGATCCCTCGTCACCTGCGGACTGCCATTTGTGAAAGCTTCCATGCGGATGTGCATTGTGCCCATGCAGGCGTGCTGAAGACGTACGAACGACTGCGACAGCGCTATTTTTGGAGAGGCATGTACACCTTCGTGATGAAGTTTATTCGGGCATGCGAAGACTGCCAGCGTCGGAAGTCTCCGCCTCAGCAACAAACCGGTCCATTGCAGCCTTTACCCTGTCCAGCGCGACCTTTCGATCGGGTCGGTATTGACTTATACGGGCCGCTGCCAGCTACATCTGCCGGAAACCGCTGGGTCGTGGTTGCTATCGACCACCTTACGCGCTACGCTGAGACCGCTGCGCTACCGGCTGCCACGGCGAGCGAAGTTGCTACTTTCCTTCTACAGCGTTTCATCCTCCGTCACGGAGCACCACGTGAACTTCTAAGTGATAGAGGACGTGTCTTCTTGTCGGAAGTGATAGCAGCTCTCCTGGAAAAATGCAACGTGACTCACCGCACCACTACTGCCTACCACCCGCAGACGAATGGGATGACGGAGAGGTTTAACCGCACTCTTGGCGATATGCTCGCGAAGTACATCTCTTCCGACCACTCCAACTGGGACACGATTCTTCCCTTTGTGACGTATGCCTATAACACCGCGATGCAGTCTACCACGGGATTCTCCCCTTTTTTCCTTCTTTACGGTCGTGAACCATCCTGCACTCTCGACACCATTCTCCCCTATCGACCTGATGTTTCTGAGCACACGACCATTTCTCGACTCTGCAGCTACGCCGAAGAATGCCGCCAGATTGCCCGCGATTTAACTTCTGAAGACCAGTCGCACCAAAAAAATCGTCGTGATGGTGACCGCCCAGAAGCGACTTTTTCTCCCGGCTCCTTGGTATGGCTTTGGATACCGACTACTACTCCCGGTCTCTCCAGCAAGCTGCTATCCAAGTACCACGGCCCATACCGCGTTGTCGAACGCGCGTCACCTGTTAATTACGTCGTGGAGCCGCTAACCCCGTCCTCAGACCTTCGTCGCCGAGGCCGCGAGACAGTCCACGTGCAACGCCTCAAGCGTTATTACGATCCTGTTGTCGTAGCGTGCCCCTAAGTCGCCAGGGTGGCTCCCTTCGCCGCGGGGGGATGATTGTAGTGCGGAAGAGATACAAGTATCTCCTACCCTTTCAAGGAGATTGGCCATTGTAATACAGCTTCAAGGAAGATGAAGAACCAGTGAGCCGGACAGGGATCATCATCAGCCTGGACCGCGAGAAGAGCGCGTGAGAGCCAGCCGTCAGCCCCGCTTGCTTCGGACTGCCTTCGCTGAGCGTCCTGCTGCCTTGCCTTCGCAAATAAACCCATCTTACAATATATATATATATATTTATATGTATTGAAAGGCGAAGATTCGAGGCTGTATTAAGGCGATCGGTGCCGAAGAACACCACATTACACGATGGTCATGATAATCTACAAAATAAGGAAGTGGCGGAAGGCACTGTGTGATGATGGGGATTTACAGGTGATGCATAGAAGTGCGCCCTTGTGAGGGGATTGGCCCTCACACTAGTTCGTCCCTCCAAACGAAGCAGCCACTTGACTCAATCCGTCCCCACACTATTTCCTCCATCTTCGCGAAGGCAGGCGCCTGTCGCCATCAGTCCTCACACTATTTCCTCCCTCTTCGCGAAGGGAGGCACCCGGCTGCACTCTACGGTGTAACGCGGTGAATAAAGGGTTTCAAACGAGAAACAAGCACAATTTCAGTGCCACGGCAGCGGCGGTTCATGGAGGCACAGTCAGGAGTGATGCGGTCGTTGACGGGCGAAGTTTTTTAAAGAACGGTGCACGGACCGAGAAAGCGATGAAGAAATTTTTCGCTGCGTCCGGGGACGCGAACAGGAGTCCATAGCAAGACCTCATCACCGGGGTGAAAGCGAACCTCTCTGTGGGAAGCACATAGCGGTGCTTCCGGACTTGTTGGGAAGCTTGGGTGCGCTAACGAGCTTGGTGACGGCAGTGGTCTACACGGGCGACGAACTGTTCAGGTGACGATTTTGAAGCAGGGGTGATGCAAGGAAGAAGCTTGAATCGAGGAAGAGTGACGGTTGGCGGCCGAAAACAAGGAAAAATGGAGAGTAACCGGTGGTGCTTAAAATGGCAGTATGGTAGGCAAAGGTTACGAATGGCACAATGGTATCCCAATTGCTGTGGTCAGTTTGAATATACATAAAAAGCATGTCGGGGAGGGTGCGATGAAAGCGCTCGGTGAGGCCGTTTGTCTGTGGATGATAGCTAGAGGTCGTCTTGTGAACAGTACTGGCGGCTTTTAGGACGTCAGCGAGAATTTGGGAGAGAAATGTCTTCCCCCGGTCACTTAAAGGGTTACGAGGGGCGCCATGACGCCGAAGGACCACCTGTAAAAAGAATTCTGTGAACTCTGAGGCGCAGCCGGTACGGACAGGTGCCGTTTCCGTATATCGCGTTACGTGATCCACGGCAGTTACAATCCAACGGTACTATCGGGAGGTAGCAGCGAGGGGTCCATACAAATCAATTCCGACTTTATAAAAAGGGGCTTCAGGGCAGGCAAGCGGTTGCAGAGGTCCAGCAGGGGGTAACGTAGAGCATTTTCGCTGCTGGCAAGGGACGCATGAAGCGACGTATCGAGCGACAGCAGAAGACAGGCCAGGCCAGAAGAAACGCATGCGGTCACGATCGTAAGTCTTCTGGAAACCCAAGGTAACGGCGGTAGCATCATCGTGCAGAGCAGCCAAAATCTGTGAGCGAAGTGATAGGAGCACGACGGGAATCCATTTTAGACCATATGGTTGATGAGTGGACTGGTATATTGCGCCATCAATCAGCTTAAAGTGGCTCAGCTGGTGGCGCAAGTGACTGTTGGGAGGCTGTGAGGATACGGTGATGCGGTCTATTATTGTGCGGCAGCAGGTGTCTAAGCGCTGTCGGTCCACAAACCCGGAGCGGCTCTGGACATCCACGGAGTCGATGGCTGCCATGGTTGGATGTGCGCGTAGCGAAGACACACTTCCGAAACATGTAAGTAATAAGCGGCGTGAGAGGGCATCTGCGTCTAGCTGTTTCTTTCCTGACTTGTACGTGATGGAAAAGTCATACTCTTGTACGCGAAGAATCCAGCGTCCGAGACGGCCGGAGATGTTCTTCGAGGACGACAACCAGCAGAGTGCATGGTGATCCGTCACAATACTGAAGGGGTGGCCGTATAGGTACTGGCGAAATTTCTGTATTGTTCAAACAACGGCAAGACAGTCCTGCTCAGTGATAGAATAGTTTTTCTGAGCAGGCGTCAGTGGGCGACTGGCGTATGCGACCACCCGTTCACGATTTTGGGAATCGGGTTGCAAAATACAGCCCCAATTCTATGCCCAATCACGTCTGATGCAGAATGCAGCGTTTTTGCTCGTTGAAGTGGCTGAGTACCGGTCCAGAAGTGAGAGCGGCTTTGAGCCGTTCAATGCCTCTTCGCATTTGTCAGAGCACTTGAAAGGAGTGCCACATTTTAAAAGCTTGTTGAGAGGAAAGGCGATGCCCGCGAAGTGCCTAACAAAGCGACGAAACTATGACGCCAGTCCAAGAAAACTCCGGAGTGGTTTCTGATGTAAAGGGCGGGGAAAGTTAGGTACAGCAGCAATCTTGTCCGGGTCGGGCCGAATACCATCTTTGTTGACCACGTGGCCCAAAACTTTGATACTTTTGCAAGCAAAATGACATTTCTTCGCGTTTAGCTCCAGACCTGCCGTCGCAAGGCAGGCGAGGACTTGGTCGAGGCGCTTAAGATATTCAGTAAAACTTGTAGAAAAATCGGTGATATCGTCCAGGTAGCACAAGCAATGTTTTCCACTATAACCACGGAGCACGCTGTCTATGATTAGCTCGAATGTGGCAGGAGCGTTACACAGTTCAAAGGGCATCACGTTAAACTCATACAGGCCATCCCGAGTTGCAAATGCTGTCTTCTCTTTGCCGTCATCATGCATGGGAATCTGCCAATAGGCGGAGCGGAGATCAAGGCTGGAAAAATACTCCGCTCCTTGCAAACAGTCGAACGCGTCGCCGATTCGGGGCTTCGGATAGACGTCTTTGCGGATGATCTGGTTGAGGGCATGATAGTCTACGCAAGAACGCACCGATTCATCTTTCTTGCGCACCAAAACGACTGGGGAGGGCCAGGGGCTAGAAGACGGGCGAATTATATCGCGGCTAAGCGAATCCCTAACTTGTTCACTGATAACCTGACGTTCAGAGGAGGATACACGGTAGGGACGACGGTGGACAATGCTGTTGCCTTCTGTTCGGATCCGGTGAGTAGCTGTTGAAGTAGTTCCCAGCGAGGTAGCATAGCAATCAAAGGACGTTTTGTGTTGGCTCAATAGGTCGAGTAAAGAGTTTTGCTCCGTTGGTAAGAGACCGGAGCTGATTGTGGCTTCAAGAGTGTCAAGAGGCGCTACTGTACTGCCAGGACGGGGCCCTGATGGGAGGCAGGAGAGTGGGACAACAGAGAGAGTAGCCGTGTCCACAACAGTCGCCACAGTGGCGCCTTCGGGAATGAGGATTGCTTCGGAAGAGGTATTGGTTGCAGCTAGTAGGGCCATACAGTGTAAGAGGCTGACCAGACAAGTAGGAATGAGGACACCCTTGGGAAGGAACCTTGCGATTAGACTAGTAAGGACGTCCCCTTCACAGATGGTGTCGGAACGGACCAAAAAAAATTTCTCTTCACCAGGGGCGATGTCAATGGCAACACTAGCAACAAGGCGAGGCGGCGTGATCTCCTCAACGCTTGAGTGCCCTGTCTCTGAAAGATGCATGTCTCGTCGATTACATGATATTACGGCACCCGCCGAGCTGAGAAAGTCCCACCCTAGAGTACGTTTGTGGGCGCAGGGAAAGATAACTGCACACTGAATGTGATGCCAAATGCCATCTATAAAAACACGTACAGTGCAGGTCCCAGATGGCTCGATCATGTCGTCGTTGGCCCCACACAATAAAGGTCCGCTGTACGGAGTTCGAACTTTTCGGAGACGCGCACACAAATCTATAACTGATACAGCAGGTCCGGTATCGACGAGGGCAGTGACATTATTACTTTCTACAACCACTGACAACATGTTCCATGGTCGTTGCGGGGAATTTTAAAATTTTCCGTGTAAAGTAGTTTTCCGCCGAAAAACTGCAGGACGTATTTTTCCGGCGGGTGGTTGGGATCATGCGATACCGGGCGAAGAGGTGACACTGCCCGCCGGAATGGTGATAGAAAACGGTGGCGCGGGTTTCGAGAGTTGCGAGTAGGGTCATCCGAGTCAGGTGGAGAAGGTGGAGAAGCGATGGCGGCGAATAATCGCGTTGGCGGTATCCATAACTAAAACGCGTGTGGTCACGCTCATAAGTGTCATTTTCACGTCGTTCGTCCTGTGTACGCCGGCGGCAGAAGCGGGAGATATGGCCGCGGATACCGCAATAATGGCAAACCGGGCGACCAAAAGGTGCGTCTTGGCGGGGTGATCGCCACATGGGGTAGGCAGACCGTGGTCCCAGCGCCGGAAGAACAGCTGCGACATAGCCAGCAGCATGTTGAGACATGACCGGCGCCAAAGGCATGGGTGGTCACGCCGCTACGTCAGAGTACGATGGCATCATTACTGGAGCAGGAGCAGGAGGGAAAGAGGGACCAGGCATTGCCGCATGTTCTTCTCAAACGATATCTCGTAACGATATCTCGTTACGACATCTCGCCGGTGGACCGGAATAGACACCAGGGACAAGCAGCACCATAATCGCGGAACTCTTCTCGGATAATGGCACGTATAAGAGTCCGTGGTTGTCGTCTCCAAGGTATTGCGGTAGGGCGGTCTCCTGCTGGAGACCAATAGACTGCATCTTATCCAGCCTCCGGCAAATTGTTGTCACATCAACCACGGTGGATGGGTTTTGAAGGCCAAAGGCGTTAAAGCGAAATGGCCGATGCCCTTAATGATGTGACGCACCTAATCCGCTTCCGTCATGCCCTTGTCAACCCGGCGGCACAAGGCAAGGACGTCCTCGATATACGCGGTGTGCGTTTCCTGAGCCTGCTCGACGCGGGTCTCCAGTGTCTTCTTTGCGCCGTTGGAGCGAGCTGCGGGAGTGTCGAAACTCCGGCGCACCTGTGCGGTGAAATCAGCCCAGTCGGCGATCGAGGCTTTGTTTTTAAAACAACACATTTTGGACACTTTATCCAGGTCGAAATTCACATTTGCCACCTTGGCGCTGTCGTCGTAGCGATTAAACCTGCTAACTCGGTGGCAATCATCCAACCATTCCTCGACGTCCTCGCCGCGAAGCCCGGTAAAGAAGGGGGGTCGTGCTGGCGGATGGCCACGAAGCTAGGTGGAACGGCCAAACCCACAGCGTTGGATGGTTCCGCTGTCATTGGCATGGCCTCCTGCTGTAGGCGACGACCAGAACGGAGCTCCAGGGGTGCACTCAGAGAGGTAGGCGACGGGATTCAGTCGCACACTCCACCACATGAAACGCGAAGATTCGAGGAAGCCTTTTATTCAGGCTATCGGTGCCGAAGAACACCCGATTACACGATGATGATGGTAATCTACAAAATGAGAAAGGGGGTGAAGCCACTGTGTGATAACGGGGATTTACAGGTGATGCATAGATATGCGCCCCTGTGAGAGGATTGGCCCCCACACTAGTTCGTTCCTCCAAGCGAAGCAGTCGCCTGACTCAATCCGTCCCCAAGGCAGGCGCCCGTCACCATCAGTCCTCACCATATATATATATATATATATATATATATATATGTGTGTGTTTATATATATATATATATATATATATATATATATATATATATATATATCCGAACCTACGCCTTCCACAATACCGGTCTGATGCGATGACCACTACGCTGCCGGCGGGGCTGTTTCCCCACCACTTTCACGAGTATTTATGTTGCGATATTTTTTGTTTCCTGCACTTGGCGGTGGTAGCCAGCGGCACTCGGATTACTCCGGGTGAAGGGGACCTTCTTTTTAACCCCCGGGCCGTGACTTGAGTGGCTACGACATGTCGAGAGTGGTCGACCAGCGTTGAACCCTCTTAAGCTACCTTTCGCACCAAGACTGCCAGAACAGAGGCCGTCGCTATGGATGTAGCGAATCAGAAATGGAAAAAAGAGGGGCTCAGTGAATTAAGGCAGAATAAGGGTTGGCAGTCAAGAAAACCTCGGAAAGGAAAGAGAAGATTGCGGCAGATTATAGAAACACATGAATTTTTTTGTCAGAAAGAAAGTGGTGAAAAAATGTATATATATATATATATATATATATATATATATATATATATATAGATATATATATATATAGATATTGTTACGAACAAGTGGACAATCCCCGATGTCCCACCATAGACGACGTCGAGGAAGTGGCTGACGCGCAGCCGGCGGGAGCTCGGTGATAGCCGCCATGTAAATATCGTAAAATACATCCTCCGCCTCTCATGGTTCATGTTCTGTGCCACGTAACATGTTTGGTGAGGTGCCAGTTTCTCCCCGTCCTGGCTCCGGCATCGCTCCGTCTCAGCACCGGCCAAACTTCGAGGGTTCGCGGGCCGTGTCCGACAGCCTAAGCCCCGCCGCGATCGTAGCACATGACGATGCCCCCTCCCCGTGTCCCCAGACCATGCGAAGCCGATCAAGAACCAAGACGAGACGAGATATGACCAGCAAAGGCGTGTCACCCATGCCATATCTCCAGCTGTTTCTTCCGGCGCGGTTCTCAGCACCCTCGCCGGCTCGTCGTGGCCTTGTGGGCGTCGATGTTCGGGGACCAGTCGACATAGGAGACTGCCATCGTCATTCGCCTGGGAAAGGACTTCAGTGTTTATACACATCGCATCTTATCCTCACCGCACCCATCCATTCACGGTGACCCAGCGCGACCGGGACGGTCGTCTTTGGCCGCGGGATGATGTTACGAACAAGTGGACAATCTCCGATGCCCCACCGTAGACGACGACGGGGAAATGACTGACGCGCAGCCAGTGTGAGCTCGGTGATAGCCGCCATGTAAAATACATCATCCACCTGTCATGGTTCATGTCCTGTGCCCCGCAACAATATATATGTGTGTATATATGTATATATATTCACACAGAGTGCGACAAAATAAGGTAAGCAGATACAGAGATGCACGAGAAAAACATAAAAATGAAAGTTTACTGATGTTTCAGGAAGAGGACTCCATTTATTCTGAGTACAGAGTAAGCTGCTTTCCCTGTTATATAGATATCGCAAGAGAGGGAGCAGGGCAAGGGAAGGGGGACTTCGCACAATCGCATCATGATTGGAGAGCAGCGAAAAAAAATTAGACAAGTGCAAGAGAGAAAAAATAAAAAAACTTAAATGACGCGGTTCGATCATGAGACAGACGAAAGAAAAAACAAACAATAAAATCAACAAGGTAATTGCTAGTTTCAGTGTCCAGTGGCAGCAGGGGGCCAGGGAGGGTTCCAAAGAAGATATGCCCATGCACGCATATAAAACACGGCTGTTATAAACTTCCGTTCTAAGATTCAAAGTCCCCTGATTGAAATATGAATGAGTACTATACTTGGCTTCTGGTGGGGAGGTAAAGTGAGCCGGCAGAAAAGGAGTCCCACAGGGAGTTTCGACAGGAAATGAGCTTACATTCCGTAGAAAGAGAACAAAAGGCAGCAAAAAGGCAGGAGCATACTGGTCATGAAAAGAAAGATAACAGAACAAGGTGCACGGACATGACCCGCACCTTCATGTACATATCTGGTCGGCATGTGGTGGCCTCAGGGATCCCCGATACGGTCAGCAATGAATATTAAAAACAGGAATACAAAAAAGGAAGAGGAGCGGAAAGCAATATTTCACGCTCGGTGCCTAAATAAATTACAAGGTGAGAGTATCAAAGGTACCTATGGTACAGCAGCCTTCTACTCAGAACATAATGTCCTCAAATTGCTGGTTAGATTTGGTTTAGTGAAGCCACTGTGCTAAGGGACGTGGTGCTAGCACGCAAATATAACCGTCTACATGGGGTCGCCAACTAATGGGAAAATATTATCGAGGGAAGTAAATGAACAGGCATCACACTATCCTTACAAATGCAGAATTACAACATATAAATGAGGAGTAGAGGGACGAGAAGTCGAATCCCGAAGTTTGAATAGGAAGAAATACACGCCAGTTTTCCATATCTTTCATTGATGCGTTGGTGATGTGTTTTAAAACGAGAGTCGAGAATTGTGGACTTTCAAAGGTATCACCAAAGGTATCACCAAAAGTGTTCTAATGCCTTGATAGTAACAAATGAGGCATGCTTTTCCATGAGAGCGTGATTGTTAAACGTCAAACGGAAGGATGTTTCAGTTTCCCTGATGTATTGTTGGCGACAGAGAGTGCATTGAAGCAGTTATACGACATTGACGGAGTCACAGTTAAACTTCCTTTTAACATTATCATAGTAGTTCGAATCCGGGCTGCGGAGCGCTCCGTGGTGGTCATTTGTCGGCATACCTTAAACCATGGTCTGTTACAGGGCATGCAACCAGTAGTCTGCAGTCGGCTGATGCTGGATTTGGTGAGAACGTCTCCCAGGTTTTAGATCCGCCTATAAACCGCGCGGGGCGACTCGGTAAATATTCTTTATAGGAGCACACTTTGCACAAGGATATCGTGATCTTTCCTTACTACGAATGCAACATTCGGAGCGAGACTGAGTGGGAAAAAAGAATTTTGTTTGTGAATTGGGGTTTGGAGCTTTTTTCGGAAAATTTTGTGGTAGTTCAACAGGTTATCTCTCCTGATCACGTTGTCGATTACCGGCTGGGGGTATATTTGAATCAAGAGTGCCGGTATAGGTTCTGTTTGGCTTGTGCAGATTCGCATAAATCTCTAATGTTAGATGGATGGTGTTGAGGTATTACAATGCCTGACCTGGCTGCTGTGGAAGTGCAAATATTGGCGCGTGGCTCTACGCTTTGTATAGAGATGTCTAAGGCCTACCCTAAGAATCTGTGACTGTAACATCTAGGAATTTCATTCTGTGCGGAGAATAGCAATTAGAGAGGGAGACAGTCGGATGCGCAAGCTTAAAAGCATATTATACCTAAACAGTGGCGTTTCACCATGCCGCCATATCATGGATATATTGTAACACAGCCAAACCTGGCGCATTTGGCTAAAGAAAAACGTTTTCTGGAGTGAACTTGGGCTCCCCTAGGAACTCAAAAAATGCACAGGCGGCGAAGCAGCAGTCAACAATGTGACGGGCGCAGGCGAATGTCGGTAAATCGAATGCTGCAGTGGCGGCTCTGCCGGTATATATATTCCGGCGCGGGTGTTTCTGGAATTCTCGAATTACATAGAGTCCACTGCAGATAAAAGAATCCTATTCTAGGCTAGTGGCTAGGGCGAAACGTTCTCACTATCAAACGACATAATCCGTGCGAAATAAGAAAGGATAGAAAAGGCGCTTTTCTCGGGACGCAGACGAAACCGAGAGGCACAGCCGGGCGGTAAAAAAAAATGAATACTAACATGGCTCGCGGCCTTACCCCTCTGAGAGTGCATCCACCCCACGGCAAAATAAAACTAGAGTGTAAAGAAACAAAAATCAAATCCGTCACCTTGCGCAGTAAGCTTTTAGGCGAACCAAATTGACGACCTCAGCCCGAATGCATCGTCGTGATTTTCCGGAATCACCATCAAGGATCATCTCGTAGGTAAGTTGGCAAAGGTCTAAAATACCGTCGCAGAAGCTTCTCACGGAGTCCACGTCGTCGGATGGGAGCCAAAATTCACACACGATCCCGTAGGCGGTACTGGAAATCTCGGCGTAGAAAGTTGTACCGTCGGGCATCCACCAGCTGGTGTGCCGTTGAATGAACACGAGCGAACTGGGTGGCATCCTCCGCAGGCAGAAGATATTCTTGGACGCCGGTGTTGAGGTCGTCGTTTTTTTGTGCGCAAACATGGATTCATGCATTGTAGTCAGCCGTCTTCTGTAGACAAGCTCGAACGCTGTCATCTGCGAAGTATCCTGGATAGCTGTGCAGTACGCAAGCCTGACATACGGAAGGTCGTCGTCCCCAGTCTTACGTTGAACGTCGACGTACATAGACAGCATATCCCCGATTCTCCTGCTGGGACGTTCAGCTAGTCCGTTCGTTGGTGGGTGTTACGACGTCGTTCTTCGATGATCCGTCTTACGGTAGCGTAAGATTCTTGCATAAGCTAAGCAGTGAAGGCCCTTGCGCTGACCGTGATTAGGACTTCACAGGGTTCATGTCGCAAGAAAACTTGGTTTATGAAGAACTTCAGACTTCTTCTGTAGCCGCCCTCGGAAGAACGGAGGTCGCTGCGTACCGCGCCCTTTAGTCTGTCGCTAGGACAATCCACTTTTCAGATCGTGCCTTAGGGAACGGGTACAGAAGGTCTATTCCAATATTTTAGAAAGGTCTCGATAGGACGGCAATCAGCTGGAGAAGTCCGGCGGGTTTCGTCGGCAAAGTTTTAGGGGCGAAGCTCCTAAAGCCGTGGGTCTGTCCATCCCTTGTGTCTCGTAGTACGTGACCGCCTAGTTCGATGACTCACTCGCAGGTGGTGCTACGTGACCGCCTAGTTCGATGACTCACTCGCAGGTGGCGCTGGTGTGAGTGACGTCATGATGATGTCACTCGCACGTGACTGACACTATAAAAGGCAATCGCTGTTTTCTCCTTCCGCCTCCCTCCTCCGCTGTTTCCTCCTCCCTCCTCCGTGCTTCCTCCTCCGCAACGAGTCACCGGATGGAGGAGGTGGTTGTTGACAAGGCTGCGGAGCGGAGGGCACGCAGGGCGGCGGCAGCGCGCGCTCGCCGACAGGATCCCGCCGTGCGCGAAAGAGATGCCGAAGCATCTCGTCTAGAAAGTCGCGCTTAAACCGCGCGTCGGCAGCTTCGGGCTGAGCTCGCTTCATGCGTTTTGCAGCCGCCTCGCGAGCTCTCACTGCATCGGGGTTTGCCTGCCGATACGAGCGCTTGCTTGCAGCCTCACGAACCCTACAACAACAACAACAAACGAGCAAGAACAAAATAAAGAACAAAATAAAAGTTGATTTGTACAATGTACGCACACAGTCTTACGTCTTTCTTAATGATGTAATGGGCGAACTTTCACGGGAGAGTTACGGTTACCGATGATCTCCCCCTCTCGAGCTTCGCCCCACTTATCATCATTCAATCCGTGGATATGGCGTGCTTTTTTTGTCCCTGGCCGTCACTGCAGCTGGGGACGTTGCGGCGACGTCAGATGTAAGACAGGGCCAGTAGTACTTCGGCTTCATTTTTCTAATATGGCGGGCTGTGCCGAGATGTCCGGAATGTGGGTCTTGGTGGCACGCTTTCGAAAATTCGTCACGAAGATCTGCGGTGATGACAAGATAATTATTTCTCATTCCTGGGCTAAAATGCTTCTTCATGAGGACGGAGTTTTCTGGCTGAATGCTGGTAAGTTCCATTTGAGCGCTTTAGGGACGGCGGCGTTGCCTCTTTCAAGGTAGCTGCCTTCTGCACGCGTAAATCAGGGTTTGCACGCTGGTGGGCGTCTAGGTCGCTCGCCGTCAAGACTTCGAAGCACGCGCGGTCTACAACGGAATCTTGCGGTGGTAGGTCGACGGGGCCGTGGGACTTGCACTCGGCGTCGGAGTGTTTCTGCCAGATTTATAGATTATTGTAACGTCGAACTCTTCCAAGCGCAAGCTCCATTACTCAAGACTGTCAGAGGGGTCCTTCAAATTGGCGAGCCAACACACGCCATGCTGGTCTGTCACAACCTCGAATGGTTGACCACACATGTATGGGCCAAATTTTGAATTGTCCCGTGTATTCAGAGGCAATCTTCCATGGAGGCTCATTATTTTTTCACCTCCTTGGACAGACCACGGCTTACATAGGCGATTACTTTTTCGCAAAGGCTTTGTTTTTGGACGAGGACGGCACCAAAGCCTGTTTAACTAGCGTCCGTGTGCATTTTCGTTTCAGCGCTTGTGTCGAAATGAGCCAGGACGGCCCGGGTATTTCAAGCGTTGTTCCATCTCGCAGAATGCGTTTCTTTGGCATTTTTGCAGCTGAAATGGGTGTCATCTTTTTTCAAGATCCTGAGTAGCACTACAATGTGTGCAAAGGTTGTCACGAAGCGCCGGTAGTATGCCCACAATCCGAGAAACCTTCGCACGCCCTTTTTGCCTTTCGGTCTTGGGAAATTCGCTATGGCTGAAGTTTTCGCGGGGTCAGGCAGGACTCCCGCGGCGTTGGCGACATGGCCCACAAACATGAGTATCTCGTACAACAAACTACACTTCTCAGGCTTCAGCGTTGCCGTCGACGAGCGAATGGCCTCGTGTACAGACTCTAACCTTACAAGGTGTTCGTCGAATGTTCGGGCGAATACCACAACGTCGTCGAGGTATGCGCGACAAGTGTACCAGTTCATGCTAGCTGACAGGATGTCCATGACACTTTGAAACGTCACTGATGTAATGCACAGCCCGAAGGACTTCACCTTGAACTCGCAAAGGCCGTCCGGGGGTGTGAATGCAATCTTCTCTTCGTCTGTCTTTTCAACCTATATTTGCCAGTAGCGTGTCGTCAGATCCATTGATGAGACAGTACCACGTTACTGTGGTAATCGAGGGCTTCGTCGATTCCTGGCAGGGAGTACACGTCCCTTTTGGTGATTTTGTTCATTCGCTGGTAGTCAAGGCAAAACTTTAATGTGCCGTCCCTTTTTTTCCGAGTGCAACCGGCGCAGCCAAGGGTCTTTTCGATGGCTGTATAATGTCGTCGCTCAGCATGTCTTTCACTTGTGTCTGGATGGTTTCCCGCTTATGTGATGACATACAGTACGGTGAATGTCCGGTAGGTCATGCTACATCTTGCGTTATATTTCGGTGCTTCGCGCAAGGCGTCTAACGTAATTTTGAGGTCGAAGAAAACCATTTACTGTAGCGACGCAGTAAAGCCAATAATTTGTTCCGTTCTTCTTGCGGTAGCCCCGGATTCACGTCGAGGAGATCTCCTGGTGAGCGTTCAATGTCGGCGATCGCCATCCCGTCACTTGGTTCTAGCGTTTCTTCAAGGAAGGCAATTGCAGTGCGCTTGTGTATATGCTGGTCCTCCTCGGTGAAATTACTGATCAAAACGTAGGACTAGCGTGTCTAAATCGCGCAATGCCTCTTGAAACAGAGACAGCGCGGTCGAAAGGCAACCTTTCGTAACTGAAAAATAGCGTCGGCATCAGTAGCAGCATTTTCAGAGTAGAAAGTAATCAATCCTGCGTGGGGTGGCAGGGTGACATGATCTCCGGCGATCCCACAGCAGCACGGTGTTGGGGATTCTGTTCCGGCGTCATGAGGTGATCGGAGGAAAAAAATGCCGACGTGGTCTGTATATTGCCCCGTTTTCCATCAAAAAGTTAATTTCAAGAATTACGCCCCGGGAGCAGTTAGGCAAAATATCGAGCGGAGCAGGGTACGTCGTATCTTCTATGGTGACGCGCGATGTCCGCCTTCCACTTGTCGTTACAAGATGGCCACCTGCTGTGTGTATGTGTGGATATCAGGTAGTACCTTTCTTCAGCTTTGACGCGAATGATTTGCGTCCGTGTCTGTGAGGCCAACTACATCAATGCCGTCGATGGCCATCTGGTCGTAGGACGCTGCTTTCTTCGAATTCCGGGTGCGTCGGGGCGTCGTATCTCGTCTTGTGCATGTTGATGGTTGGGCACTGTACGTTGTCGTTGTCGTGGTCTTCTCACCAGCAGGCTCGGTCATATCGGGTACGTGTCGCACCATGTGATTGTCGTGGTGTTCGGGAGTCACATCAGGGATAGATGGGGTTGCCGGGCTAAGGGCATGTCATGAATCGCCGTGTTCAGTGCGCCCTTGCGTCGTTGGGGGGTTTTCGTTTTCTCAGTATTTTACAACTTCCCCTCCGGAAGTTGCTGCTTTTAGTTTCCCCCGCGTGGTCTGGGGACCTTCCACGCGCGAAGTCACCATTGTGACGGCTGGTTGGTAACTTGTATGGGTAGGTCGATGGCGGACGGTTGAAACGGGCTGGGCCATGGCTGGTCTGAGATAGATACTCGTCGTTCTCACGTGGTACTTGGGCCGGAAGAGGGCGATCTGCGTCGACGGAGGAACCACGCTGTCCGAGTCTCTTGTAGGGGCAGCGACTATAGATGTGGTCGTCCCCTGCACAGTGGTAGCAGCGAGGACAGTTATCCGGGGTTCGCAATACGTCTATCTTCCTCGCCATCTGGTTTTGGACTACGGGGGGGTCGGGCGAGTGACCGCGGGCGGCGGTACTGTGGGGCCCCTTGACGAGGAGTTGCAGCTGGGAGGGGTCGACGAACAGCTTCGGCGTAGGCCAAAGCTTGTGCCACACGGGGTGCTTCCGAAGGCGTAGAGGTATGCAGTACGTGTTGAACTTTCCGGATCACGTCGGTCAAGGAGGCGACTTGGGCTTGCAGGGTTGTGAAAACTTTCCTGAGTTCTTCGTGAACGATGGCGCGGATTGTTTCCTATAAGCCTTCCGTCGCGAATTCAGGGGCGTTGAAGGAGTTCGCCAAAAACGCGTTGAGTGGTCGATCATACGTCTCGAACGCATGTCCAGGTTCTTCTCGATCATGGAAGCCTCGCTGACGAATTCAGAGACGGTTTTCAGGGTTTGAGAGTGAGTCCAGCGAAGACCTCTTGGGTAACTTCCCGCATCAGAAATCGCGCTTTCTTCTCTTCTGCCACTTCAGCGTCCGCTTCTTGGAACCGCATCTTCCTCTCCTCAAGAAACACTACAACATCTTCGTTGGGGTGTCGAACTCGCGTCAGCTCGTTATTTACGCACAAAAGTTGTGAACGTTTTCAAAAATTCTGTTTTGAACATGCTCCGGGATGTTAGCTTGGTCTCGTGATTTTGAAACTAGACTTGAGCCGAGTCTCACAGGTGGGAAAACACTTGCCTCAGGGTTTCTTTGTCGTCTCATCGGTTGAAACTTCGGACGTGCTCAGGTTTCTGCAACAACACACCTCGGTGTCTTAACAAGGGTATCCTCGGAATGATGGGGGCTCTCGAGGTGTCTGTAGAATAACCAGCGGAAGGATTGGCTTGGATCACCATGGCGCTGGTCCCGACGTCTTATGTCACGAGCCGAAGATAACTCAGTTGGTTTGGAGAAAAAAAAAGTTTGTTGGAGCGAACTTGGACTTCCCTAACAACTCAAAAAATACACGGGCTGCGAAGCAGCAGTGAAGAAACTGACGTGCCTAGTCAAGTGTCGGCGAATCGAATGCAGTGGCATCTGCTTCGCGGGCATTTATCTTCTGGCGCGGGTGATTTTCGAACCGTTGAATTACATCCAGAACACTAGATAAAAGAAGACTATTCTAGGCTAGTGGCTAAGGCAAACCCTATCAAATGAGATAACCCGTGCGGAAAAGAAAAATAAAACGAATGAAGCATGCGCTTCACTCAGGACACAGATAACACAGCCCCGCACAGCATGAGGTAGAAGCAAAAACATAAATAAGCAAATCGCGTGCATGCTTCACGGCAATATCGTGTATTGACTATATACCTTTTGTACTACAGTGGCTCTAAATATTTGGTTTCGAGGTAGTTTGCCTCTAGACATTACATAAAAAAATTCGCGTAGTTGGGCCCAATTTTGGTTCACATTGACGGTCCGCTGACTTGCACGTATTTGAGACCATCAAACTCAAAATTGTTCAGCTCAAGGATAAGGTGAAGGAAAGTGTCATGGGTGCTTTTAATAGAGCGGCTAGAAACATCCAAATTTTGGGGGTTTTACGCGCAGTAGCTACGCCTAGGCTATGAGTTCTGGCATCGAATTCTTTTGACAACCATGTGATCTTTAGATATGGTACACAGAAATCTTTACGCAGGAGCGGTACGGCTTTTCTGCCTAATTTAAAGATGAGCCACCATGGCTTGGAGGATTATTGCGTTCTTAGGATTAGCAGCACAGAGCCTTAGGCACTAAGTCACCGCGGCTCGTGAAAGGATGAGCTGAAGTTCTCACTATTGTCCAGGAACTGAAGAGGTTAAGTCATTCGGGTCTTGGCACGGTTAGGTAAACCATGGCTCGTAAACAAAAAAAAACTGCGGCTTTGACAGCCTAAAGCGCGAGGGTAAATACGATTACATCATTTTCCCAGTACACGCGTCCGACTTCAAAGGCTAAACATTAGTTTTTCTTCATTCAGCTTGATTCTTTTATTCCTGGAACATGTCTCTGACGTACAGCTAGGCAATTTTCTTGCTGCCCTAAAGGTGAGTAAATGATATCTTCCCCACAATTTACTTTATGATTCCGACTATAGCACTCATATAGACGCGTGCAAGTACACGTATGGTGGCACGGTTGAGAGGCGTGTTCTCTTCGCTTACCAGATAAATAACGTTAATTATTATTACATTACTAGAAAACTGTGAAGTGGACAGAAACTTCCTAGTTAAAATAAATATATGTTGTTTAAATTGGTTTAGAAAGCGAAGGTCGACTTTGTAGAAACTGTCCAGACGTTCAAAGAATACGCACTCTTTGTTCCAGAAACAAAAAGTACAAAGAGAAAACGCGAAAGGTAGCCGCACAAGAATTATGCGTAGCAGAAATGGAGAATTGCAAAAGCACTCGCCGCGGTGGCTCAGTAACTAGGTGTTATGGTGCTCAGCCCACAAATGCGGATTCGATTTTCCGCCATGACGGCCGCTTTTCTGATCGAGGCGAAAAGCGAAAACCCGCATGTGTTGGAGATTTCAGCGAACAATAAAGATTTTGTGGTGGTCAAAATTAACCCGGAGCCCTCCCCCACGGCTCGCGTCATCACATGTGTAACGAAGGCGCGTTAAAGCTTATATTTTTTCGTACAATCGACAATAGCAAAGGTCCTTGGAATTTGAACTCGACATCATTATAATGAGCTTCATAATCATCGCCTATTGTATTTCTTTCCTTCAAAACAGTTCCTTAGCCTATAGGTGTTGCCAATACCATTACATGGTTCCTTTTTCTGCGTAAGCACAGGGCTAGTTTGCAGTTTATGGCTGATTTTTCCGTTCCGAAGGCATGGACACAATATTTACGTGGCTGCATTCTACTGACAACGGCTGAGATAAGTCTAAGGGCGGCAGTAAAGCTCGTGCAAATAAAGATGCTGCAGCTTAGTTCAGATAACTCTGGATATGAAAAGCGCACACAAGGCTTACCCTGGTTAAATCTTGGTTTCAGTTTTTTGATCTTTGATTCAGCTGTAATTATTATACTATTCGCACAAAGCCGGCGTTCGTTTAAGGTTGTGTTCCACCTAATATCTTCTCCGAGCCGAAGGGCTCGTCAGGGCGATATCCGTAGGGTGGTTACGCCGCGTAACGCCGACGGCTGAGTGCCTCCAGCTACCGGACAACGCTCGGAGAAGACAGCCCGGGTTCGTGCTCATTCACGGGCAAGCTCGCGGGCACCCGCCTAGTCACGTGACCAGGCGCAAACCAGCTGCGGCGAACGCGTGCGCCAAGCCAGCAGCGGTGGCGGTAGCGGCGAACGCGGCTCCCTGCGGAGTGCGGCCTGGCGAGTGACGTGATGCGACGGCGGAATCGAATCCACCGCGACGGCGGAACCGCTCGCAGCGATTGGCAAAGCTGGGCTCTAAAGAAACCCTTCAACACTTTTTCCAACTTCCTTGGAATTCATAAATGCTTGCCGAACGTAGTAATCAATACATCCCGCAGTTAGATTAGCGGGTAACAAAGTACCTCAGCCAATAATTACTGCTCTATGCCGATAAGCCAAATGAGAAACATTCCTGGTCTGGGCGTTCTTCAACCGCTGTAATTACGTCATTGCAGCGGTGTAGCGGCTATTGGCCATCTTTCCTTCAGTTGCAGCAAAGAATGCATTCATGATTCCCTTTAATAAGGAAGCTCCAGAAGCAAAGCAGAACCGGAAGGCATGTCTGCTGTGTCGAGCAATTCACGCAAGGCCGCTGGCGAAAACTATGGCTTCCAGACCCAAAGCAAAGAGTGAAAGGGTTAATCAGAAGTGTTGAGAGTCCCTTTAAAAGTAGTTTTTGCGTGCACAGAGCGACAGTATTTCTGTTTGATTCGGGATGCACTCCATTGCGGTTTGCTGCTGTATGTGAACGGGCAAACTGCTGCCGACGAACAATGCTTCATTGCTGGGAACGATTGGTTTGTATAGAACCTGACGAGTGACGTGATGTACCAGCGACAGTGTTTGCACTCGTCACTGTGGCCCTGTCATTTGGTGACCATTTTACCAGGTGCCTAACTTTTCCGAGGACGTGCGTAGTATACTTATACTGTATATTTCCCAATTGTCCGCACGAGTAATTTGGGGGGATGGTGTGGTTGCAGCTATAAAAAAATGGAAGTGGGACCTATCAATCGGAGGGATTTAAATACAAACTGGGGCTGTAATGTATTCCGGTTTGTATGGTAATCGCGAATTGCTATCTCCGAATATAGTTTACGGCATGTTTACATTTAATATTTCTGTCGGCCCCCAGCGAGTTAGTTAGAAAACGTGCAATAGCAGGCGGTTAGAACTCATTTCTACGTTCACATAAGGCGTAATACATCGCGGTTTTCACCGGTGCAACTAATTTGCTTGTTCCAAAAGTTGTTTCCCGAAAAATAAATTCGATCTTTTTTTTTTCTTCGCAGGGGGCCACGCAGGAGACTCGATGGTACCTAGCCAGGTTGGTGATAAGTAAGCTGTTATGATTTGGCTCCCCACCACTCGGTTCGCCTTTTAAAGAAAAAAAACCGGTGCCGTTCGTCTTGCTTTCTTCCTTTCTGGCTATATTTTGTGTTTTGAAGAGCATACCAATAACATAGAGTGTATGTTTTCTATTCAGTTAGGGCAAAGATGGTGACCGCTTTGCAGTTGGCAGAGCGTAGTTGCTCAGTAAAATGTATTGATGCGGCGTCCACTAAGCAGCACCAACTTTTAGCGGGCGTAGGGTTTAATTCCGCATGGTGTGTTATGTTATTGCAAATTTTCCTGTACTGAAAGCAGTTCGCGGTATGCGGGCATTGTGAATTTCTTCTCACTACGCGTTTTATGTAGGGAGTAGGACTTTACCGCTACCGCTTTTCGACTATTATTACAAAGTTGGCGCGGTTGGAGGATCCTGTGACACCACCGTGCAGCAACAAGCGGTGCGGTGAAACTCGCGTCCTCTAGCATATATTTAAGGCATGCTGCTGTAGCGAGCTCACAAACTTTGCCGATCGGCAAAACAAGGAACTAAATTTATTGGCTACAGTACATGTCTTAAAAAGCAGATGTAGTAGCAGGATATTGTATTGAGTGTTTTATACTTTTAAGTTTTATTCCTCTAAGAAACATTTGCATGCGAATGCAAATTTTGCAACATTTGGCAAAGAGTGTCGCCAAAAAAATACCTTAGTTACGGCCGACCGAAGTCGTCAGGCACATCTCACGCGTATGTGCGCTTAGAATGCCTGATAACGATCGCAGGGAGGTGTAATTAAAGTGATCGGCCAATCTTCTGAAACCATGCGCAGCGCCTGTGCATGAGGACCTGCACCAAGGAAGAAGAGAAAGCAGTTGCAGTTCGGACAAGGCGGTAGCAGGGCGGTATCCCTTATGGTGCAGGCACGAGAGCCGTCGCTAACGCTGCCGTCCGAGGCACCAGTCCGCTGTCAACAAGAGAGTGGCCACCCGTCGCAGCGTAGGCCCGACGACCGTAACTGAATCTGCTGGGAGAAGCCGGTGGCCGTCCGGGGAGTGAGCGGCGGATCCGTGATGCAGAGCGCGGGCAGCGAGGACTGGTTTCGGCGTAGGCCTAAGAGGTCTCCTCCCGCCGTTAGCCATCGGCCACCGCCACGTTCCTTGCCATAGGACCGTCACACCGGTGTAAGCTTCTCTACGTACTGAGCTCAGCAGGCCCGCGGGCAGTGACACCTCCCATCGACCCGCCGAAGCCAACAGACCATTTCGTCTTGACTGTTCTCCACCCTACCAGCCACCGAGGACTGAAGTAGGCCCCTTCTCCTTTGGTACTGCATGTGTTTGCAAATAGTCTCCTCCCTCTTTCCATTCCTGACCATTTGGATTCCGTCTTGAATGTAATGCGTGTGTTCTTTGAGAAGCAGTAGCGAGGTTCATGACTCTCTTCGCGCACCTGACCATTCTTCCACAACAATGATAACACAAAAATGTCCGGTTGAATTGCTATACTACACCGTTTTCTCAACCCAGGACTTAAGTTACACGTACCCGCATTGTACACCAAAGAGCAGAAGTTTACGAACCACGAAAGCAGCTATTTTGAGATATTTCGCTGCCGCATGGAAGCCCGGAGTACTATGCGTGGTAGTTTGCTTTAGTTCAGTACTTATACATGTCGCTTGCATTCAACAGATTGTCGGGCTGCTATAGGAAGAGAAATACAGCCAAACCCGATTATAACGAACCCTGATAGATCGAAATATGTTATTTTTCGAACAAAGAAAGATCACTTACGAAAATACACGCGAAACATATTCCTTAAAACGAAGTTCACATCTGATATATAGAACTCGGCGCGCCTAGAATTTCCGCCAAAATGCATGGTATCGGAGAGGCAATCGAGATGTTGATTGACTGCGGTGGAGATGTTGAGTCTCCCATGGAGTGACGTGACTTACGTCACTTTCCGTAATTGTTAACGACGCGACTGACTCACGAATAAACTCTCTCAGTCAGCGAGTCCGGACCAAGATGGACGCATCGCCGAACTGTGAGAAGAGCCCGCCAAGGTTCCCGGTGTTGTGCTGAAAGGAGTGACCTTCGAGGATTGCCTGAGTGTCGACGGCAACTTTCCCTCACTGTGAGCCCCTTGGACGCCGAAACCGTCGCCGACGTCATGGCTGCTGGCGCTGCTGGAAGCACCGAAGAGGCGGGAGATGTCGTGAGTGACGACCTCTGATGCTTAATAAAGCGCTTTCGGTAGTCAATGTGCTCCACCAATATTGCTTCGATATTGAAGGACACGGACTGAAACTGATGCAAATAATGTCTCATGTAGAGAATGCTGTGCTAGTTGACGTCGCCAAAACGAAAGTGCAAAACAAGAATCTCCGCTTTTTGGGAAAGTAGGTTGTTACAGCGGAAAGTAGCTTTATTGCTTGCAATAAAGCTAGTTTTCTGTATGGAAATGGGATAATTTGTAATGTTCGTTTCTGCATGCGGGGATGACAGGAGGAGAGGAAAGGGAGGGGGGGTCCCGTGTACTGCAAACTCGTATAAAAAACTCGTTATTGACAGCTTCGGCTATTTCGAACTATTGAATATAACGAACTAATCGTTTTGCATATTGCAGTTCGCTATAAGTGGGTTTGACTGTCCCCTAAAATTGCAATTTTTTTGGTTCGCAAAGTTTTGATCCTGCCTTTATATTTATTCCATCGACACATTTCTCTAGTATCCAGTTGATACAATGTTTGTCCACGTTCATGGGAAAACAGTTGCCTAAAGCCATCGCTAATAATTGTTAAACATGGGAAGTTAACCTGAGACATATCTTGATGCGATTGAAAAAATCGCGCCTTCTCACAGCAGAGCTGTTTACGCTGTGTGTTGCGCCGTCCCTACGCAGAAAAAATATAAAGAAAAGGCCTAGCGGACGTACCCATGGAATCGGGCCTAAAAAGGACTAATGCCCCGCTACACAGGACCGTGAAATTAAACTTTAGCATATGAATGAAGTGCATATATTCGCATGTGAGAATTGGAAAAAAAATTGAAAGTAGAAGTTGGAACAAAAGATTTGTCTATTTAAGCTAGAAAAGACTAAAACCTACAGGGAATACGCCTTCTATCAGATAGGTATTCAATCTTGCGCATAGGCTTACGCAACGTGAGGGGCTCGCAAAAAGACATGACAATAACGAGTGCACGTGCCAGAAATGATGATGATGCTGGTTGGATGTTGATGGCGCAAGGCCAACTGGGGCAAAGAGCGCCAAAACCATAGTCATATATGAGGGGTGAAACCTTAAACACTAAGTAAAGTCAGCAAAAACAAAAGTAAAATTACAAAACGACAATGAGCATGGCTCGTGTATAGGGCCAGATTTCATTATGCGTGATAGGAAATGAGGTTTAAAAACTTGACGTCTGAAAAATACTCAAACACACGTTTCATGGAAACAATGGCATCGTCACCTAGAAAAAACGCTGAATGTAGGGAATATGTTGTCTGTAGAGTTCTCTGAAGTGTTTGTGTCGTGTTGTGTGAAGTGCCTTGCCTGTGATTAGTATGTGCACTACGGATAGGGCCTCTCCGCACCTGCTGCACTGGGGTGTAGAAGATCCCGTCAGCAGATACGAGTGCGTTACATGGGTGTGCCCTATCCGCAGTCTACCAAGGCGACTTCCGTGTGTCTGTTGTCTGAGTCAGTTATGTAGCGTCCAGTTGTGGTTTTATTACGTGTAGTTTGTTGTCTCTTTGTGGACTCCACTGTAGTTGCCATGTGTTACAAAGCTGTCGTCTGATGTGTGCCTTTAGGTCGGTGTAAGCTACTGTTGTTATGTCAACTGTGGTCATGAGAGCAGCAGCACCAGCCATTTGATCAGCGGTCGCTTTGCCAGGAATGCCACAGTGACCTTGTACCCAGCATATGGTTATTTCTAAATCTGAAGTATATGCAGTCATTATGACCTTTAAAAGAACATTGATTACATAGTTTTTTGACGACCTTCCTGATGACAATGCCTGCACAACGCTTAGAGAATCTGTGTAGGCGATGCACTTTGGAATCTTATGTTCGAGGATGTGATTTGAAACGAGTAAAATGCCATATGTTCTGCCGTGTAAATACTGCTGTGAAAATTCATTGTTTTGATAACTCTAAAATTTGGTCCTTGCGCTGCACAAGAGACAGTAGAACCAGTCTTGGGCGCGTCGCTATAGAATTCTGCGCACCTGTACTTGTCCTGCAGGAACAGGAAGTGCTGCAGAATTGCATTCCTGGGTACCCTATTTTTTTCTACAAGAGTGAATGACAGGTCGCATGATACAGGACAAAGATGCCATGGTGCGATGAAATTATGAATGGGTGTCTTGTGCGTGTCTGAAAGGGGGACATTGAGTGCAGAAGCCTCCTCCCTAACTCTGAGATGGAACGGTAAGGGAATAGATGGCCTGTTTAAAAAGAGTTGTAAATTTGATGTATCGTTCATGATGGGATTAAAAGGATGGTTGGTCATAGACACGATCTTGGATGCATACAACAGGTCAACATGCTCCCGCTGATGCCCTAGGCACCATTTGTCGCACTCGACATAAAGACTTTCAACAGGGCTTGTGCGAAATGCGCCACATGAGAGGCGAATGCCAAGATGCAGCACTGGGTCGAGCATTTTCAGTGCTGTTTTTGTAGCCGACCCATACACGACCCTGCCGTAGTCGAGCCGAGACCCCACCAACGCTGTGTACAGGCGCAGCAGGAGTTGTTTGTCGGCCCCATAAGATTGATGTGAGAGGACCTTAAGAATATTCATTGTTTTTAAGCATTTGCATTTGAGCTGTCTGCTATGTGGGATGAATGTAAGTTTTTCGTCAAATAAAATACCTAAAAACTTGTGCTCCTTGTTCACAGGAATTGGAACATTCGCAAGAGTGATGTCTGGGTCCGGGTGGACGCCACGCCTCCTGGAGAACAGAACACAAGAGCTCTTCGTGGGATTAAGATTAAAGCCATTCTTGTCAGCCCAGCCGGCAAGTTTCCTGACGCCGAGCTGGACTTGACGTTCGCAGATGGACAGGTTACACGATTTAAAGGATATCTGCACGTCATCTACATACATGGAATAAGATATTGTAGGTGGCATTGCCTTTCCAAGAGAGTTCATTTTTACTATGAAGAGAGTGCAGCTTAACACTCCACCTTGCGGCACGCCATTTTCTTGCACGTGAACCTTTGAGAGTGCACAACCAACTGTTACTCAAAACATTCTGTCTGACAAGTAACTAACAAGAGTGTTCAACATGTTACCCGAAACACCGAATGGCTTTAGGTCACTAAGGATCCCATAACGCGAAGCGGTGTCGTATGCCTTCTCAAGGTCAAAAAACACAGTTAAACAATACTGCTTATGCGCGAAAGCATCCTTGATGTACGAGTCAAGAGCTACCAGTTGATCGTTCGTCGATCGCCCCACCCTGAAGCCTGCCTGGCTGTTCTCGAGAAGACCGTTGTACTCAAGGAAGTACACGAGCCTGCGATTTACCATCTTCTCGAAGAGCTTGCACAGGCAGCTCGTCAGGGCAATAGGACGGTAACTTGAGGGGGACGACGGGTCCTTTCCCTCCTTCAGGAAAGCTACAACTATAGCCTCCTTCCAAGAGTTTGGAATGTGCCCCGAAAGCCATATCTTGTTATATAGGTGTAAGAGTGTTAGAAGAGTGTCTGCGTGCAGGTGTTGTATCATTGTGTATGTGATGTTGTCTCGGCCTGGAGCTCGGGGTTTACACGTGCTCAAAGCAGCCCTCAGCTCATGCAGTGAAAAACTCTGAGTTATAAGATGTTGACCTATTGTTATCTAGTATAAGCTTCTTTTCGGCCGTTTGTTTGTGTTTAATGAAAGTGTTTGTGTAGTGTGCTGAACTGGACACGTGTTGGAAGTGTTGTGCGAGGGTGTCAGCCTGGTCTTCGAGTGTGTCCCCTGTTGTGCTGCCCAGAGGCAGGCTGTGTGTTTGCTGTCCTTTGAGTTTGCGTATTCTTGTCCATACTTTCCTTGTGTCTGTGTACGAGTTTATTGATGTTATGAAGGAACGCCAACTCTCTCGTTTTGCCTCACGGCGCACACGTTTTCGTAACGCCTTGGCCCGTTTGAACAAAATGAGGTTACCCGACGTGGGGTACCGACGAAGGACACCCCACGCCTTGTTCTGGGCCTCTCGCGCCCGCCTACAGTCCTCTTTCCACCACGGCTTCCGCTGGTTGCGCGGGGCACCAGAGGCGTGGGGAATGAACTTTTCAGCGGCGTCGAGGACGTGCGCCATGAGCAGTTGGGTAGCTTCTTCAACCTGTAGGTGTCCTATGGATGTGTGGTGTAGTTTGGATGTCTCTGTAAATGTATTCCAGTTAGCTCTTGCTTCATTAAACTTTTTATGGGAAGATGGACTGCTCGGGCCTGTACCTATATACGTTAATGAAGTGGGGAAATGGTCACTACCATATGGGTCCGTGCCCACACCCCACTCAAGACATGGAAAGAGATTTGCAGAACCAATAGCCAAGTCAAGATTTGAGCATGTATTGTGTCCTAGGTTATGGTATGTAGGCTGGTTCTTGTTGAAAAGGCATGCTCCAGAGGATGTTAAAAACTTTTCTATCAGGCGACCTCGGGCATCCGTACGAGTAGAGCCCCAAAGACAATTGTGTGCATTAAGGTCGCCTGTTAGGAAGTATGATTCGGGAAGCTGGTCAACCAGCGCCTCGAAGTCAGAGCTCGTAAGTGCAACATCAGGAGGAATGTAGATGGAGCATACCGTTATCAACCTATTAAATATTATTGTGCGGAGGCTACAGCCTCAAGGATGGTGTTCAAGGGGAAAGGGTGGCATGCTAAGGATTCGCGGGTGATTATGGCCATACCGCCAGAAGAGTGTGTGCAGCCATCCCTTTCTTTCCTGTACACCAGGTAACCATTGAAAAAATTTTTGTGTTTTGAATTCAGATGTGTTTCCTGGACACACATTAACCTTGGCTGATTTTCATGCAGAATCTCATACACGTCGTCAAGATTATTCAGAAGGCCTCTGCAGTTCCATTGAACCATATTTTCTCTTCCTATTATTATGTGCTCAGAGCTACTGGAGTGTGACTAATTATGTAGGGTCTTTCGGGGCTTGGACTCTTGGAAGGGGTGTTCTAACCTTCTCTACTGACCTGGACGTCGCAGCCCGTTCCTTTCGTTGCGATGAAAGCCGGAAGGGCTCGACGTCCATGTCGTCATCTGAAGGCAATGGGGTGCCCAGCGGACTGGGCCCCCTTGACGTGGTACCCTTTCGGGTGTTCTTTGCCTGCGCTGCCAGTGCCGAAGGCGTGGGGAGCACCACAGATGGCACAGGCAGTGAGGCCGCGGAGGGGGTCGCTACGACTGCCTCCGTCTCCATCTCCGTGCCCTAGCATGTGCTTTGGGCTGGTGGAGAGGAAGCAGTGGATGCAGCGGCTTCCCCAACAGACGTTGTTGCCACCACAGCCGCTGCTGGGTGAGCGAGCGGTGCAGAGGCTGGTTGGGCTACTCGTGGCAACCCTGGGGGGGGGGGCGGGAGCGGGACCAAGTCCGACTCGCGGTACTGGGTCCCCGCCGAAACCAGACGCCGCTCCACCCCCCGGCGAGCAGCGTCGGCGTACCACCCCAGGGGAAAAGAGGCGAACCTCCTTCGCGCCTCCGGGAAGGTGATGTTTTCTGTTACCGTTACGTTCATGATTTTTTTCTCCAGTTGAAACTTTTCACAAACGCGAGAGTATGCTGCATGTGGACCCTGGCAATTACGGCAGGTAAGGTTGGTTGCAGTGCAGTTGTCGGATAGATAGATGATCATGCTGGCCACATTTGGCGCATGTTGTTCTGCCACGACATAAGTTGGTACCATGCCCGAACCGCTGGCACTTGAAACAGCACCGCGGGTTCGGGATGTATGGCCGGATAGGACAACGAATGAAACCTGCGTTGACATGCTCGGGCAGTGTGCAGCGGTCGAAAGTCAGAATCAGATGTTTGGTGGCTATTTCTTTGTTGTCTCTCCTAATGACGATGCGCCTTACTGCTGTCACGCCTTGGTCTTTTAGGCCTTCGAGCCGATCGGTCTCTGTCTCGGTTAGATCTGACTCAGATATCACACCCTCGGAGCTGTTGAGGCTGCGGTGGGGTATGACTCTGATATCAAGGTCTGCCATGCGGGTTTGGCTGATGAGAGTTGTCGCTTGCTGCTGCGTGTTGACCTCGACAAAGTCCTCACCGGTTCTTAGTTTTTTTGCATTGTACCTCTTGCCAAGGATGGCTTCAAGAAACTTCGATACAAGGAATACGGATTGTGAAGAAATAGGCTTGGATTTGTCAACAGATTCAACTATCAGAAAACGGGGGTAGTTGTCGGGTTTCGGGGAGTTGATGGCAGGAAGAGTTGGGAAAGATGCTTCGGTGCGGACCCTTTTCAGGGTCCGATCATGTTTGGGGGGGGGTCGATTTACCATATGGCATAGGAAAAAGCAGGGGACGGGGTTCTTCCTTCGCTCGGGTTACTCTGATACCGAGAGAGGTCCCGGAGCTCCCTTCCTGGTAAACAGACAGGGAGCCCATCCGCCGGAGCTTGACCTGGGCTCCGACGGCCACCGTTTGAGGTTTCTACCCTTCACCTTAAAAACAAATCACCACGGTAGGTCACAGCTTATGTTGGGGGGCTCGGGGTACGCGGTATCGCCAGTACCATCACCAAGATTACTCAAGGTGCCCCGTGCGGGGACGTGCCAGAAAGCTTCTGAGCAAGCAGCGTTGCCCACAAAACGACTGTCGTCTGCTTCCGTCGTCAGTCACTCGCTCCGCGTGCTAGGGGCAACTGTCCAAGCCACCGCCTATGCCTACCAAGCCTGCGCAGGTGCGGGTCGACCTCGCATGACGGCAGCGCCCTATCCGCCCCACAAACCTGCGCCGCAGGTGCCCAGGGGCGGCCGGGCCACTGCGGCTAGCGCCGAAGCTTCATCGACGTTCGCTACGTTCATTGTTGGATTTACATGGGACCTCCAGCGGCAGCGGCTGCCACGATGGTAGCGAACTACATTCGCTCATACAGGTAGAAGCACCGCCGCGGCGGTGACAGAACTTTACCCGACCCTGTGCCGTGCACATGGGGGATAATAAAGGTTAAGTTCGTTGTTGTTGATGCTTCTACGATGCGCCGATGATGTGGCGTGTAGAAGTCTTCACGACGATCTTCGTTGGTGCCTGCTGCATGCGGCACTGATGGTACGAGGACAATGTTTTTAGAGGGTTTTCAAACTGTATATCTAAAAATAATACATATGCAGAAAATTTATAGACTGAAATAGGGTTAACGAAGTGAAAAATAAAGTGTGTTTTATCTACAACTTTGTGCACGCAACACCGCCGTCATCGACGGACCCTCACCTAAGACTACCCATGTGGAGAGATCCTCATAGCGTGACTAAATAAAGTGATTCTAGATCCTCCCTAGCCGAACCTGGCTAGCCCGGCAATACGCCGGCCGTGCATAGCCCAATAAACCCTGAGGACCCGACCCTGGAGACCTAGTGTCTCGTGATTTTAATTGCTAACTTAGTCTACACCCAAGATACATAGGCCAATCACCATCTCGAGGTGTATGGTGGGTCGCATTGCCAAATCGGGGCATAAACTGCTGCTGGCAACGGCCCCGTAAGACTGAACCTCTCGGCTCCGTTTCTCTCTCTCTCACTCTTAAGACAAAGAAAAAGAGGAAAAGGTCAAAGGCAACCAAAATGATTCCAACGCACGCTAAACACCCCGCGACAACATCTGCAAGCGCTCAGGGCATGCTTTTAAGTACGCGGTCTGCGTTGCCGTTCCCGCACCGGCACTTTCCGCATCTAAAGGCCTACCCAAACTTGGGCCACACCATAAACCCGGGGTCACCCGTATCCTCTCATTTTTACGAACGCGGCACGCCCTCGTGGCTCCCCAGAATTGACAGGCAATCTTAGGCAGAAACCACTCGACACACGCGGACGCCGCAACATCTTTGCACTTCGCACCCCCTTACTGTGCGCGCGGGCAAAGAAAGACAGCACCACCACCCTAAATCGGTCGCCGTCCAAGCCCAGTTGACCGCCTCATGCTTCCCTGGGACCCAATTCTCTAAAACGACCGGCCGTCGCTTTAAAACGACGGGGTAGCCCCATGCAAATGCCAGTGTTCCGGAGTGGGCGCCGTCGCTTTGAGGGGCGAGAAAGCGGCAAAATGGCACTGATGCGCACCGGCAATATAAGGCGCAACGTGACACGCACTGCGTGTCACTTTGCGCCCTGTACTGCCGGTGCGCCGCAGTGCCATTTTGCCGCTTTCTCACCCCTCAAAGCGACGCGATGGCCCCAAACCCGGAACACGTGCATTCGCTTTCGTTTGAAAGCGACGGCCGGTGGTTTTAGAGAATTGGGCCCCTGCTTTCCGAAGCGCATAGGGTCACTTAGTTTTCTAACGCCCTTCCGGCTGTATGCGTACTCAAGCGGCCCCGAAGCAACCGCTGCCACGTCCACGGAACCCGCACCAAGCATGGGACTCACGCTTTCCCACGTTGGCTCGTACTGTGCTTTGCAACATGCCGTACAAAACAACGCCACAACCCAGTTGATGCTCATGACCATTGCCTACACGGAGGCGGCACGACGCAGACTCCGCTTCCTTTCGACAGGCTGGGTGCCGTAAAGTCATTTCTTCCCCATTCTTGGAACCGCCGCTTCCCATGCGTCCCAACCACTTCCTACCTTCCGTGCGCTGACGCCTGGAAACCTAACAGGGATGTAACGACCACATAAGATCCGGACACCTGTAGAAAAGGCCGCTTAAGAAGAAGAGCGCCGCGCTGTCAGGCGAGAATGTAATCGCGCAGAAGAACAAGAAGTGCAGGTCTTCAATGGTGAAGAAACGTTTGACGAAGACTGCGTAGGCGGTTAGTGAAGTGTACGAAGACTGAAGCGGGTGCTCTAGAAATAAAGCTCATGTATACATAGGTGTGCTTCTTATTTTTTCTTCTGCCGAGAAGTGCTATAAAACTAGACAGGCTGAGTAGATTGAATGTTTCTATGTGACATACGTTGTACTCGCCTAGTTCAACTTCGGCAAAATGAACCCAGTTCGGCTGTTGCATCAGGTTTTTACCACTGTAGAGGCTTGCTTTATTTTTTTTTAAGTGGCCAAAAATCCTCTTTTTTGACTTTTTATTTCTTGTTGCCTGTTTGACATGGTACAACCCTAATGTTTTACTTCTATGGGGTACAGGTGAGACGGATAATTTAACATCCCTTATTCCAGGTCCATGCAAGGAAGTAAAAACTGTACAGCTGTGCGAAATACCTTTCTTGCTCGATCATATCATCAAAGGTTGGAGGTCTTATTTTTAGCACTCGCTTCTGCCCTGGTGGTATTAGTTGTTCGCCATAATTTTGAAACCTGCCACAAGGTAAAGTCACAACTATTTCCCTTTCAGGGTGAGAAGGCCTCATCCCGAGTTCTCAGCTTCAATTACACACAGATTTTACAAACAGTTTACACAACTGGAAAAGGCTTTACAAAATTACAAACGGTTTGGTGATTGTTCACCTCAGAAACTATAACGCTGCAGTAAAACTAGGGTACGGCTGCATAATTTCTCTGCGGTAGGAAGTCGTTGTTGTAGTACTGTTTATCTACAAGATTCGAATGGCCTAGACACTAGTACTGTTGCGTATTTGAGGAAAATATCGATTATGCGTTTTTTTGGGGCAAGGCTAAAGACAGAAAGGAACGCCAAAAATAGGTAAATAGGAGTAATGTAATGGCAGCTATTACGGCAGGTTACAGTTATATTCAAATGAATCGAAAGAAAATGAAAACGTCTGGTGCATTGGCCAGTGTTTTATTGCACAATATATAAATCAGCCGTCAAAGACGAGTACGTAAAATCGCGCTGACAACGATGCCACGGGATTGTTGCAAAAAGAAACATGAGTGTAGTGGGATATGTTATCTGTAGGGTGCTTGAAAGTCTTAGTACCGTGCTGCTTTGGGTGTTTTGCATTCAATTAAAATGTACTCCATGGATAGGTGTTCTCCGCACGTGCTATGGGGGTCTTAAAAAAACCAGTGAGCAGGTGTCAGTGGGCTACATGGGTGTGGCCTATTGCTAGCCTAAGGCAACGTGAGTGGGTCTGTGGTGTAAGGTGTGCATCGTCCCAAGGGTTGTTTTTCTATGTGTAGGTTATTGTCTTATCAAAGTGATTTGTTGGGAAGTTGGTTCAGGGCTTCAAAAAGTATGTTTCACATGTTTATTTAGTATCCGTTTTTAAGATTGTTTTCTCTTTGTCGACTTCAGTATGCTTGCCATGGTTCACGAAGCTGTGTGTGATGGGTGGCGTCAAACTTGGTGTAATGAATTGTTGTTATGTTCTATGTATTTGTGAGTGAAGCAACAGCGGTCATTTGATTCGCGTCCTCATTCCCGGCTATCTGAGAGTAGCGGGAAACCCAGTATGTTCTTAGTCCCACTTTCAAAGCATATACACACCTAGTTCTACAATTGACAAGATTGACAACATGGTTTTTGGAAGGTTTTTCACAGGCAGTGTCTGCACAATACTCAAAAAAGTTGTTCGGATAATAGGTCAGGCATTGTGAGTTTGAACGATGTCATTTACAAAAATATGTATAAAACAACCCTCTGTGGTGAAGGCATTAGCACTTCCATTCATAGTTACACAGAAATTGAAGATTGGTTCGTGTGGAGCAGAGGACATAGTAGTGGAAGCTTTTGAGGCGTCATTATACAAATTTCCACATTTGAGTTTCTGCTGTAGGCACAAGAATTGCTACAATATCGCATTTTAGGGACGTGGTTTTTTGTCAATATGCTTTAAAGAAACCTCACAAGATGCAGGGCGAATACGCAATGAAGCAGTAAAGTGTGTAACAAACGCTCTGATGGTATTTAAAAAGGAGATGAAAGTTCGGACTCTTCTTCTCCTCTTCCCTTTTAGAAAAGAGCAGAATTTTATGGGAATTTTTAAACAGCTCTGGGATATGGATGTATTGTAAAAGACTGATTTAAAATGATGGTGAATTATTATCAATTTAATAATAATTGAGACATCATAAATATTTATTTATTTATTATTTATTCACCATACCTCTAAACGCAACCATGAAGGGGGTATCACCTAGGGGGTCGCATTAAAAAACGTATTGTTTCAGCGCAATCAAAAAATTGGTAAAGAAAAAAAAACGATACAGGATTGTTCAAACTAAAACGAAAATTCATACGCACTGTCAGCTGGAAAAAAGTCACAATTAAAAACTGATAAAAGTATAAAAGCCTAAATGAGGTCACGTATGTTTGCTAATGTTCTAATCGGGTGCTATCACATTCAGCACAGAGCCATGGGACCGGCTAGAACGGAAGGCACCACTATCAAAACAAAATCTCAGGTGTGGTACCGGGCTTAGATTTTATGTACTGTTACAGGTTTCTCCTGAAGCGACAATTGAAACACCATTGCATTTCGTACATGGGTCTGCTTGAACCCCACGCCTCTTGGAAAACAGAGCACACGTACTTTCTTCCTAGATTAAATTTAAAACCTTTTCTACCAGCACTTCCAGCAAATTTGTTAAGACGAACCTGCACTTATTGCTCAAAAATGAAAAAAGATTTGACGGATAGGTGCACATAATCTACATACATTAAACCGAAAGTCGATAGCAGCAATGCCTTCCGAAACGAAATCATTTCAACAATTACAGTGTGCAGCTAAAATGGCGCTTTGACGAACGCCATTTCCTGCTTCTTTAACCCTGGAGGGGGCAAAACAAACTCCCAGGCAAAAGCTATCTTAAACCTATGACTTCCAAGAGTGTTTAGCATGTTACCCAATATACCAATAAACTTCAGGTCGCCAGTAATGCCATACCACTAAGTAGTGTCATACGCTTTTAACAGCGGAGCTGTTCCGGCGCTGGCCATGTCCAGCGGTATTCGCACGCTAAGTGAAAGTGTTGCCTGTCAAGCCTGAAGAAGGTACATCGCTGGACTAACAGATGGCCCCACCGCCTCGACGTCCGTCCGCTCAGTGATCTCTGCTCCCCTCCAGGAGGCACGGGGTTATACAAGGATGGGGGAGAAAAAGAGAGTGTAAGAGATAGCGCGGCCATCGGATGGGTTTTCCGGCCTTGGAGAGAAATGGTTGGAAGGTCCTATTGCGCACGCCTGCGAGCGCTCTCCCGTAGCCTTAATGGAGGCAGCACTAGAACAAGGGCTGAACCCGCAGAGGGGCTGGAACCACCCAGCTGGACTTGTCTACTCTAAGAGCAACATCTGATTTTTTTACTGAGAATATTTGCTGTGGCCGGACGAGGTGAAACAAAGTGATTCGAGCGATTGCTCAATTTCGCGGAAGCGGCTGCAAGACCGGCGCTCTTATAGCAGCAGCTACGGCATCTATACTTGCCGCGTAAACAAAACACAGGCACCGCAAGCTGTCCGCGTCGCAATCTCGCAGGCAACACCCAGCACCTTCAGTACACCGCTAGCCCCGAATTCCGACCTGGACCTCTACATGTTCGAAGATCTCCCTATTCTTGCCTACCTCTCCCGAAACACCATCCCGTCCGCAGACCAAATTGCATGTCCAACTGTCCGGAACCTCCCGGGAGATACCCTTCAGGTCCTCCTTACCTGCATCAACGACCACTGGGAAGCCTGCCGCGTGCCAGTGGCCAGCAGCTCAAAAACGGCAGAAATCGCGGGCCTTCACTTGGCTGCGGACATCATTAGGGAGTGCGAGCAGAACCTCACCAACCGGAAAGCAGCCATCCTCTCAGATTCAAATACTGCTCTCCTTAGGCTCGACCGGGCCCACCTCAGCTGTCTCGCTGTACGAAGCCTTGCCAGCAAACTGCACAGCCTCAGCATCAGAGGTCTTAGCATACATCTGCAAAGGCTACCTGCTCGCGTTCGCATCAAAGGAAATGACGAGGCTGATCGCCTGGCAAAAGAAGCGCATCATCCAGCCACTTCGATGAGTGAAGTAATCAGGCCCTTGACGTCGTGCGGTACCTTATCCGAAGGGACCTCCAAGCCATGCATCCTGATTCCCGAGGTTTATCCGGCAAGCCACCGCACGCGCTTCTTTCGAGGGGACTGACCCGAGCGGACCGTGCTCTCCTTCGTCTGCGAATCGGCTGTCACCGGTGCGCGGAAGGTAGTCACAGGCTTGGCATCGAAAGTTCTCCCATCTGCCCATACTGTCCTGCAATAGAGACACGCGCGCATGCACTGTGCGAGTGTCCACAACATTCGAAAGCTCGATCAGCGCTGAGAGCGTCGTATGCGAAACTAGGACTCTCTTCATGCACCTCATCAAACCTTTTGTTCCCGGATTGTCATAAATCAAATCGCGAAAAAGCGTTCGGAGCCCTGCAGGACTTTTTGAAGCACACGGGACTCTCGGACCGGCTATGATGCCGCCAGTACTGTCCATGCTGCGCGGCTTGTGAACCGTTCTCTTATTCTCCCTTTCTATTTATTTTTTCTGTCCACCCTCTTTTCTGTCTATCCCCCTCCTAGACTCAGTCTTGATTGAAGTGCCCTCAACCCGAGAGGCAGTTATCGGCTGAGTCGACTTTCGTTTCTCTTCTAATAAAGCAACACTGAAGCCTCACGCGCCCCTCCCAAAGGACTCACTCGTACATCAACTTTACCATTAAGCCAGACTAACCCATTTCCGACACCACCCTCCGACCCATCCCCCTCACTTCCTGCATCGGCAAGATCAATGCACACCTTGTTCACCAGTACCTCGCCACCTACATCGAGTACCGTAACCAATACCCCATAACCATGTTCGGTTTCCGCCAACCCCTCTGCACTCAAGACGTGCTTATCCAAATCAAATTACAGCTCGTGGAACACATCACCCACGGCACCCCTAAAGCACTCGTTCCCCTAGCTGCAAAAGGGGCCTTCGACAAGGTTACGCACCAAGCCATTCTCAACAACCTCACCCACACCAGTTGGTGCCACCCCATGTACAAATTCCTCTCATTGTTCCGAGTAACCAAGCAGACACCTTCTGGTTCAGCTTTCTCCAATCCGCTACTTTCCACACCACTAATAAAGGCACACCGCAAGGCTCTGTAATCTCACTCTTACTCTTCAAAATTCCGCTCATCCAGTTCCTAACATCCTGTATTCCATTTCCGGTACCCACCAGTCGCTTTAGGCCGGCGACCCCAATACATGGACCACCAGCGGCTCCAGCGGTAAGATAGGAGATGACATCCAGGAAGCCATCGACAACGCCGTCACATAGATCAATCCCAGAATTCCAAAGGTCGAACCAAACATGTCAGGCCTCCTCGTTTTCCGAGGCCGCACTTGCGGCCGCCCCCCAACAACCCACCCCAGACCCACAAGTGATCCACGGCATCCCCCTACCCACGGTATCCCCCGTACCCAAGTCACCATCCTTTGGGTACTCGGCATCCGTTTCCACTTCGATGGCTCCGCTTCGACACTTCTCCCACAAGAGGATTACCCAACTCACACACGACATTGAGCGCATCATAATTTCCACCTGCGGCCTCAAAGAACCGCACACCTACAAACGCGTCCAAGCCCTCCTCATCAACCGCCTCACGTGCAGCTGCCTTTTCGTCAACAACACGAAACAGGAAGCTAACAAGCTAGATGATCTGATCCACAAGACCTACGGAGCAGCCTTGGGCTTCCCTACCACACCTCCAACACACGCCTCACCCAAAATGGCCTCCACAACACCCTCACCAAATCTTGGATGGCCAACACACCTCCTCCTGCACCGACTCTCCCACACGCCGGCCAGTCGGCGGATACTAGACGCGCGGTGCCAGCCACCCCACAAGCGGTCCAACGTATTCCCCTCTCCATTCGTCAACGCAGACACGTCGCTCGGTTCCGCACGCACAATCACCCCTTCTACAACTGAGGCAGCCGAAACACCGACGTCCTACTCCTCAGCAAACGCTAGCGCACGGATCCCAACACCCGCTGTACCAACACCACCCAGTCCTCTGCCCGCCACCGAACCACCATCGTAGTCCTCACCACCGAGAACCACTTCCACATCGCAGCCTGCAGCACCAAATCTACTAGCTCACCGTCGAGTCCCTCGCCATCGCCCTCGCCGCTGTGACCCACCGCCACCAAACCTGACCATCATCACCGGCTCATAGCAAGCCTGCCGCCTGTACCAAGCGTGCCTCTCCCCGCCGGCGCCATTCACCTCCGCCAACGCCCCCGAGAAGACATTGACCTTTATATCATCTGGAAATCCGGCCACTCCTGCCTGGCAGGGAATGAGCGGCCAACGCCGCAGCCCGCGCACTCATTACCGGGGCGCTAGCTTCGCCGCGCCTCGACCAAGCAACTCCCCCGCCCTGCAACCCCCCAGCCCTGACCCCCCTCGAGCCCACTTACAACGCCATCTTCTTCCATTACAACACCCGACGGCGATACCCGCGCCCTCATCGTTCCCTCTCCGCCCAAGAAACCTACATCCTCCGGCGACTACAGAGCGAAAGCTACTACAATAACATCATCTCGTCCCACAATACCTTTTCTCTCTTCCCACTCGACTGGCTAAATTGTCACATCCCTCTCAATGCTTACCACCTACTCTTCTCCTGCCCCCAGGACCCACACCCCACTTCTATTCTCTTGAGCCGTGGAGTCGGGGCTGACCATCTCCGCACCGCAGCGCCGAGTTGCCCAGGAGCGGCTCCCCTTGGAGGCAGTACGGGCAAGTGGCGTTCTGGACTTAGGAGGCTAGCCACACCCTTCTACTCCTCCTCTTCAAGCTCAATACACCGTTCACAGTCTAACCAACCTGCCTCTCGACACCGGTTGAAACTCGAAGCTTTCTAGCATCCAAGAATGAAATGGCGAAGCGCCAAATTCCAAGTCGCTGCAATCAAAGTCAAAGCGTGAACGATCAAAGTGCAAACTGTCTGCGAGTCAACGGCTAAATTGAGAAGACAGCAAACAAATCCCTCACAAGAAAGCAATCAGATAAACGCCGGCTTCATATCCCGAGGTACCCAGGTTTGCTTCTGATCACGGAAAGATTTCTTCGTAGCGTAATCGTCATTATCCCTATAATCATGTGACCTCCCAGTATGTAAAGCTCGCTTTCCTGCAGAGCGTTGTGTTCTTGACACGGTCATTATTGGGACAAAGAAATCGCAGGTTTGAAAGGTTTCTCTTTCTGGGGTTTATCGCAGCGACGCTACACCTGGGCTTTGAGGTGTGCCGCAATAGAGGGCTCGAGATAAATGTTGGCAGCTGGGAATTTTCTTCAACAATGCAGCCACAAAGACTTAAGCTGAAGCACACAGGACGAGCGCTAATCCTGTGTCTTCAGCTTGTCTTGGTTTATGTTGCGCTGTATTGTTAAGATGGATCACCAACTCACCCAATACAACACTGAGAATTTTTTATATGCGGAGTCATCTAGAGACAAAAGCATTTTCGCATGTAGTCTTCATCTGAAAGGCTGTAACCGCGGCAGGAATGGAACCCACGTCATTGTAGTGAGCAGCGCAACGTTTTAACCACTGATCAACCATTGTGGACAATTTCAAAAATTGCGACTCGATTACGAACACATCACAACCTTGTAAAACATGGCTTGTGCCATGAGTGTTTGTAGTATTCTTCTCCCTCGTATACGACATGTTTTGTTTAGCTGACTAATGTTATTCTTCCCTGCATGTGTGTGACGTAATCATGATCACGACGTTAACGACTGAAGTTTCACCTTGACTTCTGAATTTCGAATGAAATCAGTACGCTTTCATGGGAACGAATGTGGGAGAACGCGTGCCCGAAATGCTCCGAATAATACCGTACACAAAATGGCGCTACAATGTTAAAACGTTTTTGAATAAAGGCTCGCCGAACGCATCCGGTTCAGCAAAATTGAATTTTTTTTAATTCACTTCTGCCCCTTGGGACTCGCCTAATGTGTTTTGTACGTCTAATTTATTTTTTTCGTCGACATCTAACAGAGAAATTAACGGAAAAGCATTTCAAGTTTTTTACATTGAGAACCGTAGACCTACGTGAAGAAGTAAAATGTCTTTCAAGCGTATTTTCTACGCGCATAATATATGATGCCAGGTTACCCCACCACACTATGTTAGAGATCCTGTCGGTTTATATTTCGGAGACCCATTCCTTTGGCCAGTCAAGTCGGCCAGATATTTTTTATGGTCGGCGCGATATTTTTTATGACCTATTGCTTCAATCGTGTTTTTTGTTGGCGTGATGACGTCCTCTAAAGAAGCAGCCAACTCCAGCCAACCAAGATAGGCGGATCTGATTGAGCAAAGGTGAACCTAGTAAACGAGTTCAAACCTTTGACTTAAGGACGCGTGTTGGAGAAACGCATATAAACCAGCAAAAGTAATTTTAGCATATAATGATATTGCAGGAGCCCCCTTGAGGAAACCTTTTGCTTTGCAAAGCCTATGAGGTTATGGGCCAATTAGTTGTAACCGAGAAAAAAAACAAAAAAAGACAATGTAAGTCTCGATGATATCACAGATTTGGATGGGCACTTCGCAAATATGACAGCCACGCTTTCGCACTCACTACATCACTAGGGGTGAACAGGTGTCCAGTAATGTAAACACTGTTGAATCAAATAATAATCTCGTTAAACTGAAAACAAAACTTTTTACACCAAGAGATTTGTTATGAACCTTGAATGCAAGGCAATGGGAAATTAATGCGTAGCATTGTTCGCCTAGTACCCCACAGCAAAAACAGTGTAACGCCCTGCATTTCCACAAAATTGCAGATATCGCAAAAGTTCCACCTATAACCTCTATAATGGCGAAAATAGAGATAAATATTCGCATGAAATTCGGGAAAAATAAAAAATAAAAAACAATGAATACGGAGAATACCAAAACGTATACCGCATGCCATTTCTACAGTAATACTGAGTTTGCGAAAGTTCCACCCGTAGTCGTTATAACAGCATAAATGGATATAATTGGTCGAACGAAATTATGAAAAACTCAAAAATTAGAAAAATATAATAGAATTACGGAAAACGGCGAACCGTCTCGCGCCCTGCAGTTCAAAAATAATGCATTTTTCGCGAAAGTTCTAAATGTAGTCGTAATAATATTGATGGATATTTTTGAAAAACAAAAAATAAGAAAAAGAGTTAAAAATACGGAGAATGTAAAAGGTATACCGCATGCTTTTCCACAATAATGCTAATTTCGGGAAAGTTCCACCGGTACTCGTTATATTACCGTAAATGGACATAATTGGTCGAACGAAATTTTGTGAATTTAAAAAAATAGGAAAAATTTATAATAATTACGGAAAAATGCGAACCGTGTAACTCAATAAGTGTAGCGTCCTTGGCACGTTGGTATTCCATTGTTGAATAAAATGATTGCACTAAAAATGGACACGGATGGAGTGAGGACAGACACACATGGTGCAAACTTCCAACTACTTTTTATTGCCACTGTGTCAACTTTATACACTTTGCACAGGACGATCGCGCATGCGCACGCAAAAAAGAGTGAATCAACGTTCGGTGATGGGGCGGCCAAGAAAACCAATTCTTTTTCGGTAAGAGCCAGCGAGGGCTTGCTAACACACTTATCACTGAATGATGGGTTACGCGAGTACTGCAATAATATAAAATCTGGCACTGATGGTTTCTTGGCGGCACATTTTTTGAGATGCGGCTGTAAGCCTATCTTTGAGAAGTGTGCAATTTTATCTCGTGGTCACACGCAACTTTTGCGAGAAATCGCTGAGGCTGAGGCGATGGCAAGACTCGCTGATAAGTGTGTTAGCAAGCCCTCGCTGGCTATAACCGAAAAAGAATTGGTTTTCTTGGCCGCTACATCACCGAACGTTTAATCTCTCTTTTTGCCTGCGCATGCGCGATCATCCTTTGAAAAGTGTATAAAGTTGACTCACTGGCAATAAAAAGGAGTTGGAAGTTTGCGGCGAGTGTGTCTGTCCTCACTCCGTCCGTGTCCCTTTTTAGCGCAATCATTTTATTTAACAACCATGTAACGCCCTGCATTTCCCGAATAATTAGGATTTTGCGAAAGTTAAAAGTGCCATCGTTCTAATAACGTAACTGTAGTTATTTGGTTGGACAGGATTTAGAAAATAATGAAAAAATTTGGCTTGAGAAAACTCAAACTCAAGAGAAGTGGGATAAAAATGCTACGCAGTAGCAGGTAATTCTCAGAATTTCTGCGGAATTTTTTATACCATACGGCTACCCTTATCCTTAACACTTCGTCATCCATATTCAATATACTTATTGCCTACACTTATCTGCTCCAAAATTTTGTTCCACAAGAACACTGAGAGAATTGCACCATGTTGCGCGTGGGATAATTCCTTGGGCATACCTAGAAACACAAAAATAGAGTTGAGGGTTTTTTATTGTGAAATACTCGGCAGTCTGAACGAGCATTTTAGCCGTGATAGATATATAAAGATATGTATATATATCTATAAATATATATAAATAGATATATTCACCCTCGTAAATTTAACTCGATTTTTGCACGCACAAACAAATTCAAAAATTCTTTTTTCCCACGCACCATAAGTGATTGGAATGCCTTGCCAGCCGAAGCCTTCTTATCAAATAATGTTCCTCAGTTGTTTAACCAGCTCGTAGAATAAAATGTAACGGTGTCATTATCCTGTGAGTGGTTTTGCATATCTAGTTGTGAAACATCTGAGCTACGCTACTGTGCATGATCATTGCTGCCTTGCTTCGCGTTTTTTTTCCTGCCTTGGTCCCTACCGTCTTATGTGCCATATGTCTGAAATATGCACTGATTAGCCCTCTCTTGTTCTCTGGTGTTTCCTTCGATTGTTCATTGCTCATTTCTTCGTGCTTGCAATTTATATTTCTTTTTTCTTCGTCATTCTTTATCTTGCTTAAAACTGGTTTTCATCATTGGCGTATAAACAAACCACTCCTGCTTGGGCCGCCCAAGGCCTGCAGTATTGTATAAATAAATAAATAGATAAATAAAATAAAGCTGTGCTAACCTGTTTACGCATAACCTTTACAAATGCGAAGTTCCTCATGTTGACAAAAATAACAGTTTAATACACAAGAACGCAAATTTAGCTCAATAAAACATATTTTTTTTAAATAATTGCTATTGAATCACCTTAATTCAAAAGAGACGACTTGGTAACTCACTAAAGCCGAAGTAGGCGGCAAGCACTGGCAGCAGTATTCTTGACGACATTGCCTCGGAGCAGACTTCTTGGTAAACCAGAATTGCAGCACGAGCCTCCTGCTTAAATTTGTGCAGCCATACCGATTCCTGCGACACGAATAACAAGGTGCAATGGCCCGAGAAATAACGTTTATCCGTACACAAGCTTAAGATTGTCAGAAGTGCTAGCCCGCTGAAATATTTATTCTAAAAAAAGCAGACTGACGCATGTTGTTAGGGAAACATCGTCAAAAGTTTTGTTGATAGCTTTAGCAGAAATAGCTTCACAAAATATAAAATTGTATTCGCGCGCCAGACATGAGAAATAAAGGTCCTAGTTCAAGTTGAGCGGTAATTTTGGAAGTCGAAAGCAATTAAATTTGAAGATGTTACTGTTTTGCTAGAAATAGTCAACATCTAGCAGCTATGTTACGGTTGTGACTCTTGAGACAGATTAAACGCCTTTAAATAAACGCATGTTCTCTGCGCCGTCTTTTGCAAAGGTTGGGACTGCGTGCAAAATGACTTCTTAGAATGCCACGTTGACTGCCATTAATTGTCACAAAGCCAAATACAATGCAGTTGTCTTGAAAGAAAATAAGTTGTTTGGGGCAAAATTCTGGTACCCTAACAACTCAAAAAATACACAGGTGATGAATCAGCAGTCAACAAAGTGACGTCCGCAGCCGAGAGTCGGCGAATCCAAGGATGCGGCGTCTGCTCCTCGGGCATTTATCTTTTGGCGCGGGTGTTTCTAGAACCGACGAATTACATCGAGAACACTGTAGACAAAAGAAGACTATTCTAGACTAGTGGTGTAAGGGCGAAACATTCTCCCTATCAAATGAGACGATCCTCTCGGCATACGAAAGAAAGAATGGAACATGCGCTTCACTCGGCACACAGATAACACAGCCCGGTGCCGCCGGACGGGAAACCAAAAACATAAGTAAAGAAATCCAATGCAAAGTTCACGGCATTAACCCCTCAAAGAGTGCATCGTAGTCCGAACAAACAAAACGGCAGTCCGAACAAACAAAAGGATATTTCGTCACCTTGCGGGGTAAAGTTTCAGACCAACCAGGTGGAAGACTGGGCACCCCCTGCGGCGTCGTGATGTTCTGGAATCGCCGCCGAGGATCACTTCGTAGGTAATTTGTCTAACACGTCGTGCAAAGCGGTACGGTCCGAAATACCATCCCAGAAGCGTCGCAATGATTCCACGTCATCGGATGGAAGCCCAAACTTCTCTGCAATCTCTTTGGCTGTACTCGGCGTCTCTGCGCCGGAGCTTGTGGCGTACGGCATCGACCAGCTCCTGGCCGGTTGTGGGAACTGGAGCGAGCTGCGGGCATTCCTCCGCAAGCTGATGGTATCCTTAGACGTCGGCGTTGAGGTCGTCGTCCTCTACATGGGTAAGCATGGCGTCAAGCATCGTAGTCAGGTGTCTTCCGTACACAAGCATGAGCGCTGCCATCTGGGTAGTTTTCTGGATAGCCGTGTTGTACGCCCAGGAGATACAGAAGGACTTCGTCCGAAGTCTTATGTACAATGTCCACATATATAGAGGGCATCTCCGCGATCGTCTTGTTCTAACGTTTCGGTAAACCGTTCTTTTCGGGGTGGTACGCCGTCGTTCTTGGGTGATCCGTGTTGCTCTAGCGTAAGGTTCTTTGCATAAGCTCCGCCGTAAACGTCGTTCCGTGGTACGTGATTGATTAGGACTTCAGGGGCTCGATGTCGCCGCACAACTTGGTTTATTAAAAATTTCATGACTTCTTGTGCAGTCCCGCTAGGAAGGGTGGCGGTGTCAGCGTCACGCGTCATGTAGTCGGTCGCTAAGGCAATCCACTTGTTCTCGAATCGTGATGCAGAGAACGGGGTCAGCATGTCGCAAGGGTTAAGGCTTGGGCGACTTGGTGCATGAATACAAATAGGGGAACAGCGCAACACAGACCAAACACAACAACAAGATAGTGACAACCACAGCGCTCGTGGTTGTCACTTTCTTCTTGTTGTGTTTGGTCTGTGTTGCGCTGTTCCCCTATTTGTAACCAGAAGGTCCATTGCAATCTTTTGGAATGGCCTCAACGGGACGCCAATCGTCTGCAGAAGTCGCGTGGGTATCGTCAGCGGCGTGTTTCATCACTGGTAGTCACGGCAGCTCCGGATGTAGTGGGTGACTCGAATGGAACGCGGGGCCAGAAGTACCTCGCCTTGACTTTTCCAATGCGAAATGTGCCGAAATGTTCGGAAGACAGGTCGTCGTGGCACGCTTCCGAAATTTCGTCACGAAGGTCTGCGGGGATAACAAGAAGATATTTCGTTCTCGTTTCCTGTCTTAAATTCTACTTCACCAGGAGTGTGTTTTTCTGGCTAAATGCTGGTAAGTTCCGTTTGAATGCCCTCGGCACGGCGACGTTGCGTCCTTCGAGGTCTTTCATATTGACGCCTAACTAGTGGTCGGAACGCTGCTGCGGGGCGAGGTCGCTCTCCGTCACGACTCAGAAGAATGCGTTGTATTTATCGGAGTCTTGTGGTGGTGGGTCGTCGGAGGCGTGAGACAGGCAGTTGGCGTCGGTGTGTTTCCTGCGGGATTTATAAACGATTGTAACGTCTAACTTTTGTTGCCGCACCCTCCACCACCCAACAGAGCCACAAGGGTCCTTAAAATTGGCGATCCAACAGAGTGCATGGTGGTCTGTCACAACCTTGAACCGTCTACGGTACACCTAAGGGCGGAATTTTGAAATCGTCCGTTATATTATGGAGGCGCTTTTTCTGACAGGCTGAGTAGTTTTTTTATTCCTTTGACAGACCGCGACTTGCACAGAACATTGCGTTTTTGCGAGCATTTGCTTTCGGGGGAGGATGGCACTCAAGCCTACAACACTGGTGTGCGCACGCATTTCTGTTTCGGCATTTTCATCGGAGTGAGCGAACACGGGTGGGCTTTGCAAGGGTTGCTACAGCCGGCAGAGTGCTCCTTCTTGGGCGTTTTGCAGATGAAAGATGTGGTAATTTTCGTCATGTGCGTAAGTGGATCCACAATGCGTGCGACGTTTGCGACGAAGCACCGGTAATACTCACCGAGTCCGAGAAATAGACGCACGCCATTCTTCTCTTTCGGGCTTGGGAAACTAGGTATGACTGAATTCTTCCCGGGTCTGCCAGTACCCCTGCCGTGTTGACGACTGCGCCCAAAAAAGTTTCTTCGTACGCCAAACGGCACCTTTCAGGCTTCAGCGCTAGCTCCGACGAGCCAATAGTCTCGATTACAAACTCCAACCTTGCAAGGTGTTCGTCGGAAGTTCTTGCAAATGCCATAACGGCGCAAAGGTATAAGAGACAGGTGTGCCACTTCAGGCCGACTAGCATGGTTTACATGACTCTTTGAAACATTGCTGGTGCCGAGCACAGCCAGAACGGCGTCATCTTGAACTCGTAAAGGCCGTCCGGGGTTATGAATGCAGTCTTCTCTCGGTCTCTCTCATAGACTTCTGTTTTCCAGTAGCGTGTCTTTAGACCCTTCGATCACTAGTACTTCAAGTGGCAAATGTGGTGGAGGGCGTCGTCGATTAGTGGCAGGGGAACACGTATATTTGGTGATTTTCTTCAGCAGCGGCTAGTCAACGCAGAACTTTTATGTACGGTCCTTTTTTTTAACGCGTTTCGACCGGCACAGCCTAGGTGCTTTTCGATGGCTGTTTAATGTCGTCGCTGAGCATGTCTTCCAATTGTGTTCGAATGGCTTCCTGCTCGTGTGAAGACACGCGGTACGGTGACTTCTTGGTAGCTAGGGCTCCCTCTTCGGGTGTTATTCGGTGCTTTGCTAGAGGTGTCTAAGTAATTTTGAGTTCGACGAAAAACACTCGCTGACACAGTAAAGACAATAATTTGTTCCGTTATTATTGCGGCATCGCCTGATTCATATCGAAGTGATGCAGAAGCTTGAAGGTTTCTCTGGGTGCGCGTTCAAAGTCGGCAACAGTGATCACTTCACTTGTTTCATGCGTTTATTCGAGGAACGCAATTGCAACACCCTTGTTTGAATTCTGGTTCTCCTTGGTGAAATTCGTGACCAAAACGTAGGATTGGCGTTGCTTAAAGCGCGCAATGCCGCTTGCGACAGAGACACCACGGTCGAGAAGCAGCCTCTGGTCACTCTTTACGATATCGTTGATGTCAGCCGCAGCCTCTTCACAGTTAGCAGTGATCACCATGCTTGCGCGGAGTGGATGGGAGACATGATGATTGGCGATCTTTAAAGCAGCACGGTGTTCGTTATTCGGTACCAGGGTCATGCAGTGATGGCGTCAGGGCATCATGGCGTCACGGTGTGAACCAGCAGTTAACAAAGTTACGTGCAAAGGTGAGTTTCTGCGAATCGAATGCCGCGATGTCTGCTCTGCGGGCATTTTTCTTTCGGCGCGGGTGTTTTTCAACCGTCGAATTACATCGAGAACACTGTAGATAAAAGAGAACTATTCTAAGCTAGCCGCGTTAGCCGAAACATTCTCTCTATAAAATAAGGTAATCCGGGTAGCATCAGAACGAAAGAATGGAACATGCGCTTCAGTCGGGAGAAGGTTGACACAGCCCGGCGCAGAGGGGCCGTAAAAGCAGAAACATAAATAAACAAATCATATGCATGGTTCGCGCCAATATTGTTCTGGCCTATACGAAGTTAAAGCACAAAAATATTATCGTTTGCAACAAATACTAGAATAAATTCATCATTATGAGGCGTTTTTTTTCGTGATGTTATGTTATCCGAGTCCAAATGTTGATCTCAACTTGAGCGTGTGACCTTTGAGTTGGTTGAAATGGTTATTTATACCTACAAAGAGACATGCCCATTTCACGGATAGCAAAGATACGCGGCTGGATCAAGAGACGAGAATTTTTTTGTTTACTCGTTACTTAGCGTAGGGGCTGTCTTAGGCTATTTTTTTGCAACTCTACTGATAGGAAAAAATTAAAGCAGCGCCAGTGAACGTGAAACATGTCAAGTACGTTGCAGTGATTTGCCAAAAGGGGCTGCTGCGCCCTGTCTTCACTAGTTTCACTACAAGCCTGGCGTTGTTGCCGCAAGAAGTCACGAGAGAGCGCTGCAGCACGGGAAGATGCCTATAAAAGGACACTGGAGTAAGCTTTTTACATTTGTGGTAATCAATGATGTAGTTTGTGAGTTTTTTTTAATATTTTATATCATGGTATACTTATTTGTAACCCAGCAACAGCCGCCACAATAGCAACACGCAGCGTAGAAATCACCCCCCTCCCTTTGCATACAATGAACGTATACTGTACGGCCCTATGGGTTTCATATCGGTTTCATAACGTGAGGCTCCACGCACAATCCCAACCATAGCAAGCGTTTATCTTTGCGAACCACCTATTTTGGGGAAGTAACGCGTTACTTAGCCCTGACCACAGTGGCAGATACGGTGACTCCCGAAGAGCAATGACGGCAAGCCGGGCCTCCGAAGTGCATTTTCGCAAATGATGGATAAGCATGTTGGGCGATGATACATCTACAGGATTTCATGTATGTACCACAGACAAATCGCTGAATGCAGATTCATTGTCTCGGCCTACCCAACAAAAGGGGCGCGATTTTAAACCCGAAATTAAATTTGGTATTTTTAAGCATTCCGAATTCTCCGTTGTGCTCGTTGAACATGAAAATGTCTTTTTTTCTCACAACGTGTTTTCCTGAAAGTGCCTAAAAGAAATTTAACAACCTAACGTAAGATATCGCCCCGGAAGTGAGGGGAATTTCGCAATTCCACCTAAGACCGAGTGGAACAGCCTAACGCATGATGTCAACAGCCACCCAAACTGCTTGTTCTAGACGTGTAATATTTTGGTATTATGTTCCTATCAGGCTGTTGGAGATCAATAAGCCTGACCTTTTAAAACTTGCACCCCTGAGGGAGTAAAAATTGTGGAAATATTTTTTCGCGTTTCAGCAAGGACTCGTTAGCTGACTTTTGATGATATTGTTAGCCAATTTATATGGTACGTATATCTAGGCAACTAAGGGTTTGGGGATAATTGCGGGGTTTTCAGGGTTGTTAAATAATTTGGAAAATCTCTCGTATCTCTAATTTGTTTTGTCTTTCAACTGCCCCCCCCCAAACAAAAAAGTTCAGAGGACGAATTTTATGATTTTTTCCGAGAAAAATTGTCAAGGGTCCCACTGGATGCTTGGCCCTAATCCCTTATTCAGCGAAAATGGCTAAGGTTTGTTGTCGACGCCGGGACTGAGGCGCTAGACATAGAGATTAGAAATTTTAACAGTACATTTGTATTAGGCAAACTAAATATTTTAAATTATATTTCTTATATAACCATAAGTGATAAAGCAGCCTCGGTTGTACTTGCTCCGCTGCAACTGTCTACAGACGAGACCCTACACCGACTCCTTCATTTTACTGTCTTTGCTTTCTCCTTTTCCCAACTTTCACGCTCCGTCCTTCCGCCTTGCTACTCAAGCGATCAATACAATGTATAATTGTAAATTCAATTGAGGTTTTTTTTTATATTTGGCTCAGCGGGCCTGCCATTTTTAGGAGAGCTCGCGTCTCTTCATTGCTGGTTTTACCGTATTGTTCTTATGCTATTGTTAAAACCAACCAAATAAGAATTCCATACTCAAAGAATGCCTGTGCTTGTAGGTTTATGTGCCCCAGTGAAGACTAGTGTCCTTAAAAGTGGCCACAATCCAACGGTGTGAATGTGATTAGGCCGCGAAGCCTAATGGTGCACGAGACGAAACGTGATACTTGATACGTGATACTTGATCTGATACTTGATCATCTTCATGGCGCCCTGAGTCGAAAGGGATGGCCGAAAGCCGATCATGTTATCCGGAAAGTGACCGCGGTCTTCGATGTGCTTGGAGATACGGTTGTTAATAAGCATGTTGCGCCACTTTGCCTATGCACGATGTGAGCGGGATCGGTCTGAGATAAGTAGTGCGCCCCGGCTTCGGGTTCAGGACGACCGACGCCAGCTTCCATTACTTCGGAACCTCACCCCGTTAAGAGTTGCGATTTATCGCCGCCATACGAAATGTGATCGACTCGTCATCCAAGTTGCGAAGAAGTCTGTTTGAAATTCCGTGCGTACCCGGAGCAGAACGTCCGTTGAGGGCCGCGAGGGGCCCCTTACCTCGGGGACGCTAAAAGGCTCGTCCGGAGCGGCCATTGAAGGAACTCTGTAAGGCCGGTAGTCCGCATCATCCTAAGTGTCTATAGGTAGATATCTGATCGCTAGCGACTCTAGTATTTCCGAATCGGAATTGGCCTGGCGGGCTGCGTGTAGTATCTTATCAGTAGCGCGCCTTGTTTTCACTTAGCAACTGCTTGAGGAGGTTCCATTTTCCACGTGATGTCATCTGCCTGTCAACCGAGTTACACACCTCGTCCCATTGCTGCTTGGAGAGCATCTGTCAGTGTAGCTGTATTGTGCGATTTAGTTCAGCAATCTTTTTTCGGAGTTTGCGGTTCAGACGCTGGCCATTCCATCTATCGATGAGGGCTCTTTTCGCCTCCAAAAGGTTAGCCAATCGGCTGTCCATCCTATCTACATTTAGGTCGGTGACAACAGACTTGGTGGCGGACGCTCTTAAGAAGGATACCAAAATTTAGAATTTATAAGGGTAGAAGAGGCGGAGGGATGCTTTTATTCTGTTATATATCACCAATAAGTAATATTTTTGTCTCTAAATGTTACTGCTGAAGCATTAAGTACGGTGCACTCATTAAGTACGGTGTGAGTGACATTCCTAAGCACACGTTTGCGCACATAACTGGTGCCAGTGCCCCACAGTCGTATTTAGCTGAACTAGCCTCACACAAATACGACACGACTGGCAACTGCACTTACATTAACGTCTACGAAAAAACGCACGCCTCTCGACTCATTTAGGTTGAATCAGTTTTCTTAGTCTCTCAAGGTGCCCAGAAAAGTATACCAGTAAAGATCAAGCTTTCTCCGTATAAATACTTGCAAGATAAATACTTGCAAGATAGGCTTAGCTGAGCCAAACGATGTTTTCATGGTGTGTTGATGCACATACCGCTTACACTGTTTTAGCTCCTATATAAGGCTTTCTGAAAACTGTGCCCCTTGCTTAAAAGGAATTACCATGCTTCAACTTCTTAAGAGACTTCAACGGCCCAAACTAAACCTTGTCCAGCGCTCGAAAGAATAAAAAAAGTTTCAATATTTATTCATTTTCGTGTTGCTGGCTAGAAAATTCAACACGGTGACAGGCATGGACAACTGTCTGTTTATGCGTTTCTCTTACTTAAATGGCAAGCGTCCGCTTTTGAAGTTCAGCAACGTTAGGGTAATATGTTGACCCGGATGCATTACGCATAGTTGATTTTTGCTACAGTCTCGGCATGTTTCGGTCTTGATCGGACTGTTTAAGCTTTTTCTATGTATTTTTATAGTCTGTAAAGGTACGCAACATTGTGTCTACATTACCCAGCCGTTCGGCACCACTTATGAACTCATATTAGTTCGATACCTAAGAATCGCTGTAATTACATCGTCCGCCAAAATAACAGCCGTGATGGCCGTTTCAATTTCTTCCTTCGAGTCAGTTCCCGTCACCGTAAAGGTACTTCCGGAGTGTAAAACAGCAAAAACACACAAAATGAAGCAAACGACCGGGCACACAGGCGCTGATGATCTCGTGGGTGACTGCCCCTGGGATGACCGAGCTTTTTTATTTCACAAATGTTAACCTCGGCCGAAACACAAAATGGTTTCTAACGGCCAGGTATAATGGCAAAGCAGAACATTTTGGTATTTAGTTGAAATATCACAGTCAATTTATTGGTCGTAATATGTCCTTTTTGACGGCCTTCTTGGCTGTACACAACTGAACAAACTTTTTGGCATCTTTCGTGTGCCATGCACTCATAACTTTATCAAACATGGACATTTATAACCAACCGCCACCCTAACCTGCCTACCTCATCTTTCTATGCCGGTAACGCAGTGTACTGTCAAGAAAATACGGTGTCCATAGCTCATGTTCCCTACGGTAGCAGGAATTGCCGCAAACGTAAATGTGACTGTCAAAATTCTCATCTTTGTTATAGTCGTCAGTGCATTTGGTAGAATCAGAGACTACTACTAAAAAGGATCATTGCTTGAATCTACTCATTATAAAGTCTATATCTCTTACATCTTTGTTTATAAACACATTCTTCACTATCAGTGTGCACCTAGAACTTTGTACTCACCAGGGAGTTATTGTACTGATAAAAAACTCTTGTCTCATTGCATGGGGAGGTGTTCTCATAATCCCAATCCTCGTCATCTGAATCATCTTAGAAAATGAAAATCACATCACTACGCATTTGTGTTTGATTTGGTAGAGGTAACTTGGCGGAATCAGTAAATATGCACAATGAAGTTATCACTGTTGCCTCACCATTGATGGCACCTACAAGACAATGTTTGTTCGGAATCACACCGTTCAAGATGCGTTTTGAATGTTTGAGCAGTGATTCTTTTCATAAGTCGTTAAGGAAAAAGGTGTTTCTGGCACAGCTAAATAAAATAAAAATTTTGTCGCAGGTCACTACGGCATAAACGTACACCTATAATTTTAACCAGTTGCACGTTCTCTAGCGCCACTATTTTTATATCCCCGAGTCACATGTCTTAAAATTTTAAGGCGAAGCCCCAATTCTGTAAGTATATTGGTATGATTAAGGTGTAAACATTGGCCGCCTATCTGCTCCTTTCGTTGCAAATATCGACGAAAGACGATAGTCGGCTGGCGCCCCCGGCAAGTAAACGCCTCCGCTCTCTTTCCCGCTCACCTCTCAAGCTGTTATTCTCCCGCCTCGTTCCTCGCAAGATAACACGCTAGAGGTTTGCTCAAATAAATCTAAATATACGGCGTTCAACTGCTCCAAGTTGGATGCATCAATGCCAGAGCTGCCGTAGGGCGAAGACGAGCGTAAATCGAGGCAGCCTACTACAACGTTTCAGAACGCCGTTGCCCTGCTTCACGAGCGTTGCAAGCGGTACGTGGAACCTATCTTGTGGAACCTTTCGTTGCTGTTGCTGTTTCATTTTTAAATGCTGCCAGGTAGCGGTGGCAACAGCAGGCAACGGTTTTCTGCAGTTGATGTAGTATTTTATTTGCTATCGCAAAAACCAAGCATCTGTGAATTTATTAATAAAGGAACACTGCAAATATCTCTCATACATTGATTTTCTGCCTTATATTTGCCCAATGTCTTGTTCTTTAACAATGTTGACAAGTATGAACATTAACGCAGGTCATCTATGTTTAGGTTTGGCTGTTGGTATATAAGACTTTTGCGCAATGTCCGTTTCAGTTTGGCCGGGTGGCTAAATCGAGTCACAGACAGACAGACAGACAGACAGACACACAGATAGACCAAAATGTCTGCATTTAAGTAGCCCAAGAAAGAAAATCGTCTAAACGTCATGTGGTTCCCCAATGCACATACAAGCTAGGAGCGTGAGGCACATTGCGTGAGCCATCGATCGCTCCAGAGGAAAAGGTAAAGGGAAACTGCACTGCAGCAAAACAAGTGATGCAGAACACGCATGAAAAGGGAAGGCCGCTGCCGCCCGGTAATACGGGCAGGCTTCAGAGATCAAAGTAGCACTGCGGCTAACAGATGGCTTCTAACCGTGGGAAGTGAGCGGAAGCAGATTCGGAGTGTGCTGCCCAAGTGGCAGATCAAGTGGTGACAGGCATGGCTATGAAGTTCAACCACGAGTTTGAGAAAAGATGATCAGAATACCGAACTGGGCGTTGGAGGTCACATTCTAAATTTTTCAATAAAAGTCCCTCTAGCGTCCAAGAAATGACCGCACCATCGCTCATGGCCACAGGGTCAGGCGCAATTATGTTTTTATGACACACGGGAACAAGCAGACCATAATGGAAGACTGTTTCTACACTCGCATAATCGAGCCGTATAGGCGGCCCACCGAATACTTTCTGCAAGATGATACTGAATACTATACACCGTTCGCTAAGACGTGTGCGGATATATGTTTTGAGCCGCCCAAATTTGTTGTTTGTAGGCGGCGATGCATTGTTTCGCGGGCGTTTTATAAACAGGGCTGAATGACACGGATGGAATTGACGCCTGCTGCATGCCGGAAGATCGCCTGTGAGCCCATTATTGCTAGGGCGAGAACAAGCGGGCGCAAATAAGCAACGCGAACACATACAAATATTTTAGATTGGCAACAACGAAGGGTTTCACGCAATAGTAGAAAAACGCCGAACAGTACACGGGCAAAAAAAGAAAAAAAATATACGCGGGTTGTTAACTTAAAGGAAAAAGCTAAGCTGAAGATTGTGTTGAATTGTGTCGTGTTCTCCCGCAAGCGCGGGGTTAAGGCGAACCCTGAGGATACCTTTCATCATGCATCTATTTCTCTTAAAAAGGAGCACATACTGCATGAAAAACTCACATTTATTCCCCACATCAAACAGCTTAAGCATAAATACCTGAAAACATTGAACATTTGGAAGGGCCAGTTGCACCGAAAAAAACTCCTCCGTGTCTTTACCGCCTTAGTCAGGTCTCGGTTAGACTACGGCAGTGTCATCAAACACAACACTAAAAATGCTTGATGCAGTGCTCCTCATGGGCCTTCGCCTAGATCTGATGCGGTCCGCACTAGCTCGGCACAGAATCTGCACGTTGAGAGTAACAAATGGTGCCTGAAAAATCAACGAATGCACAGTGATGTACAATTCAAATACAAACCGCCGAGCGCACGGCTGAAGATACCGGTGCGGTTACCTGGCAGCGGCCGTGGGAAACGCTCGGACATGTGCAGTTGAGATGTCAGGAGCGAGGGTGCTTGTCCCTCTGCGATGTGTTTCCTTCTGTTCACTGGCATGCTTGCCTTGTCGCCATGCCGCAAAAGCGCTGACAATTGTTAGCGATGCGGCGCGAGATAGTATCTGCGGCCACAGTGTGCTCGGCTCACACGAGCGCTTGTTCCCCGTGTGTGCCGGCGTCACATTGCCGACATAGCTTTGCATGTGGCGTGCAGTAACTTGAGCAAATAACGCTGGACACCTGGGTCACAGGCAAACCATGCTCAGTGCTGCGCGCTCCGCAGAGGTGTCCTTCAAGAAAAACAGCCTATCGTCTTAATTTTTGTTAGTATTAGAATTATGCCATTAATTTTCCCCGCTCACACAATTCTAAAGGTAATGTATATCTTTGGAGACGAATTCTGGTGGTCTATCTATTGTTTGCTACAAGCACCGAATCCGCGAAATGACTCAGCCATGACTTTGTTAAACAAAGGCCATTCTTGGAAGCCAGCCCATTGGTCAATTCCCGATCACCACGAACGCAAAACAATGCAGTGCCATCAGAAGTTACGCGGCATGCATTTATTTTTGTCTCCATTTTTGTGCACGGGCTTTCTTCAAGAAAGCATGATTAACGCTACAGTAAACCTTCCGAAAGCGCGCTCGAGTTTCCCACGCAAACACTGGCCGCAGCTGGAAGTAATTACGCGCCGCAGTGCTCTCAACGCGACCCGCACCTTCAGCTGCAGCGGCGGTAGTGCTTTCAGTGCCTGCAGCGCTCTTTCAGCATGGCGACAACGCAAGCATGCCATGCGAGCGAGGAGAGGGCGACATATCTTAGTCGGTCACGCATCCTCGCACCCGACATCTCAACAGCGCATGTCCATGCGTTTTCCACGGCCACCGCGGGGGCCGCCGCCGGGTGACTGCACCGGTAACTTCAGCTGTTCACTCCGCGGTTCGTGTTTCAATTGTCCATGACTGTACATAGATATACTGTATCATTTTAGGGTTTCATCAATCCATCCTTTTAAACCTGTCATCAACGATAGGTCTAGCACCGAGCCATTTTCAAATCGTCCATCTGTTTGTCCTTTTCACAGGAACCTCGGCATTCCAGCAGGATCCAACTATAACTGGCGCTTGTTTCCGAAGACACCTGAGATGTTGCGTTGTTATGGCAGGCTCAGGGCTATACGCCTCGAGCACGGCGTGAAGGGGCGCCCCTAAAAGCCCCCTAGTGGCCCGTTTCGAAAGCAGGCGCGGGAGCCTCCGCCCCGCCGCCCACTGTCGCTGCTGCTTTTGCGGCATGTTCACGACTGAGATTTAGCGTTTGCGGGGGTTGGAAATCTACGTTTATGGGGAGCAGTCACTCTGTTCGCAAATGGGATGTGTTTACTAGAGTGTAAATGTTTCTGACGCGATCTTAGTGTGGTATATTCGGTCTGTATAAGCGCCAGGTGTGTGACACAGGCCAGCGTCGCGGAACCGACGTATGCATGGACCTGAATGTAGTTACACTGCCCTGAATTTACTAGCAGTGTCTCCGTAACCCCCGGTTCCTAAGATGTTCATTCCAAACCCCGGTTTGTTTGAAGTCGAAAAACAAAACGGTAGTGAACGCAAGATTTGTGTGTGCGATTACTAAAACGTTCATTGCTTGATTCCGCTCCGCATTTGTACACAGCGTCCACATCGCCCCCCCCCCTTCCCCTATGTCTCGAGGAATAGCAGTGCATTTCGCGTATAGATGGTCTGGTGAGCCCTAGTTGCTTTTCGACGAGCGTCTTTAGCATGTCAGAAGCTGCACTGTATGTTTATTTTTCATTTCGGTTAGAGCTATTATCTTTCTTCCGCACTTGCACAGCATGTATTTTTTCCCTGGTTTCATATTAGTTTGCCTTGGTTCTTGCTATAAGCCGCGTTTGGGCACATATTTAACGACGTAAGGCTTAGAATATACTTATGATTTTCGCATGGTTGATATTCCTACAAAAGGCATAAGTTATCGTCCGGGATTGGCTAATCAGTAATCACATCTCCGAAACATATTTTTCTGCAACGTATATATTCGAAACCAAGCCGCATTCCTTGTCCACGCTGCAAAATGAAGCCAACCTCTCACTGTGCCAGTATTAGGTCTAAACGAGGCGACAGTGAGTTCATTTGTGCCTTACGTATTTGGAGGTGGCAGTGGTGATATGCTGCTACCGTCGCCGATGCCTGGAAGAGCGGCGACGATGCGCTCAGAACCGCGTCCCCGGGTAACTCTTGCAGGCGATCGCGTGCTCTACGAAGACGCAGCTGCTTTTTAAGAGACCTAAACGTACTCTTTGCTTATAGACGTCACGATAACAAGTTTTTTTTAGGGCGCGGAAAGGCAAGAAGAAGCGAAACAGAACCAAAACACTGCACGAACCCCTATCACCCACGCAGCGCACATCACGTGAATGCCGCGGAGAAGCGGCGGCAGGCGGCGCAGCTATCGCGAAGCTCGAGGCGTATAGTTGCAGCATTTCACAAGTGACTAGTAAGGTGATCATACGGCGAAAAGAGAAGTCTTTATGCAAACAATAGAAAAGGAAGGAGTAAAAACAGGATGAAGAAGGAGATGTCAGGCGTAGCACGCGAACACACTCCGGGAGCAAGAAAGAACTCTATAGTCCAAGGCAACGGGGAATTGTACAAGAAAACATATCGCAGTCTTGGCGGTGGCGGCAAGAAGAAGTTCCCGTCGAATGCGACACCCGCTGGCGGTTGGTATCGTTGATGCGGCGCTGCCCCAGCATGACAGAACAGTCACGGCCCCATGACGACGCTACCGCAGATTCGCCTGAAGAAGCTGGTCAGGCAGGAAGCAGGAGCACTGCTTGGGGTAGCGCTGTCGTAGTGAGGTCGACTGCCGCTGCAGCCCAGACTCGTCGAAGGATCGCCGTGCCCGCACTCCGGTCAAATGCCCCTGGTCGGCCAGGCTACGTCGGGTTAGACGATTCACCGGTCGCTCCTGATCGCCTATCGCTCTTTCTCCAATACCGTGCCTCTCTTCCCTTTTAAATGCCGAGCATTTTAGTAACTCACGATGTCACCCGTGTTGGCGTCCGTAGTCCGCATCACTACGTAGTCCGCACCCTACACTATATAAAGAAATAATACCTTCCGGCGCCAGGTTTCGATCCCACGACTCTGCGGGCGGAACGAAAGGTACACGGCACTTTACCGACTGCTCCACGGAGCCGACACAGAATGGAAGGTTACGCACGCGCCTTATATCCTTCACTCATTCAACCGTCGGCCACAGGTGCGCCCTCTCCCCCGCGTCCTCCTCGCCTTCTCTCCGCTCGCAACACCCTCTCTCGCCGGGTTCGGTTCGCGTTCATGTGGTGGCGTGATTTCGGCGCTATAACACTCTCTCGCGAAGGGCAGTGGATTGGATTCGATTGGATTGGATTGGATTGGATTGGCTTGGCTTGGCTTGGATTGGATTTGGATTGGGTTGGATTAAAGTGGATTGTGTTGGATTGTGTTGCGTCATAGCCGCGCCACGTTGCATCGTAGCCTCTCCACGTTGCGTAATAGCCGCGGCAGGGGGTTCACGGCACGTTTCACGTTTCACGCTGGAAGACAACAATTACAACAACAACAACCAATACGTAATCCATAAGACTTGCAGGCTCGCCCACCGCGGAAATGCTCTGCATTTGATCGTGCCCCTCGCGAGGGGGATGTTTTTAATTGTTTTTCAAACGACTCTTGCCGCAGAGGACGTCATAAAGTGGCCCTCGCGTAACCTCGCCCGCTCCTGTGTTTTCAACATATTGGTGCCATGACCAGGATGTTGAATCCTACAGTTGAAGACCACACCGAGAAGTGAGCCTCCTGAAGAGAACCACGCTCACTACATACCAGGGGATAACTCGACCTAGCAATAACAAACGCACACAGCAACCAAAATTGTGAGAAAAAGAAAGCTGCACAGCGTAGTTAAAATACCACGACACCAAGACTTGCATTGATGAAAGAATATCGGAGTTGTGCTTAACCTGGACGTAAAGAGTTCTTTCTCTCTCTCTGTCTCTCTCTCTCTCTCCGGAAAAAAATATGACTACGAGTGATTGCCTCAATTTTTGGATGTGGTAAATAAGAAGGGAAGAAACACCAGATAGAATGGTCATGCCTGACTCCTGGTTTCACTCTTCCCTCATTCCTAAATATTAATATATTTCTTCTCCTCCCTAGTCTCGAGGCCCATGGGATGTTCGCGTCTTCATTCACTTCACTCCTCGCCACTCGCGACTTGCTGCTTCTCTTTTCCCGCGATTTCTTCTTGTGTTTTCCACGCTGGGCGCACCCCATGACAGATGTGATCAATCGCCTGTCAAGGGCCTCTGTTTCTTGATAGGAACCGTCCTAAGTATCTACGGGCAGGAAACTTTCCATTACTGGCGCATTCTCAAAATCGACTCCCATTGACTGGGTTTCCGCCGAGCCACACGGACCACGTTCCCCATCTTCGGCTAAGTACGCGCATTTAACCTCCCCGTTCTGTTGCGGAGGGCATTTAACTCTTTCTTCTAGTTTACTCTCTTCCTCATCGCTATCTGCAGTGCCCGTGCATTCCATCTCATGCCCGGTGGCTTGAACGCTCTCTACAGTTTCGACGTTACTTCGCTGGAGACAGCTTTGATTCTGCCTGTTCTATCAATTCTTTAGTGATCTTTTATTTGCCGCAAACCTTTCCTTCCCTAATTAATTGACATTCCTGCTCTTTGTCCAATCCAAGCATTTGAACTAACGTTTGCGACTTTCCCAATACAATTTTCTAGGCTGATGTGGCACGTTTCTGGGCCAATCCTGGCAGTTAGCGTGCCAAAATCAGGCAGTTAATGAGCCAAACACTTTGCAGGCGGCCAATTATTTTTTCCCGTGTCTCAATCGCCAAAGAAGACGCATACGAGAAAGCAAGGCAGGCTTGACGGAAGACATTTATCTTACACAAAGCACAGCACACAAAATCACGCAAATTAAAAGAAAGGCTTAACAAAAACGTAATATCACGCCCCTATGCAAACTTATGCGGCATCTCCTACATTCAATACGGAGTCTCACAGTTTAAGTCAATGAAATGTCCATCCCAAAGTGTCGACACAGACGTTGGCGCAGTCGAACGTGGTCGTGAGGAGCGGGTGCCCGTGTTCTCTCGTTGCTAGTAGGGCGACTGGCGTAATTGGTTCGGGAAAATTGCCTTTGTGTGGACGGTCGTAGCGGAGCACAACGGTGTGATGCCGCTGACCGAAGACGCGCTCCCGTCGCCGCTATAGCTCCAAGGCGTAGGTTGGCGCTGCGTCGAGAGACTGTAGCTGATTCTTCGTTGGACCACTCTCGCCCAGGCTCGGGTAGCGCGGTTGTGCGTTGGGTCGCGTCACTCCTGACTTCTCTGTAGCGGAACCCGGTGTTGCTTGGTTGGTTGGACCCTTAATCGTAGCGCATACCCGCGCCGCGATCGGCTAACAAGCTGCCAGTAATGATTAGTGTGTGACCCAGTTTATTTAAGAGAGGAAAGAATAAAGTAAGAGAACAAGATTGAGACAAGAATAAAGAAACCTTGGAATATAACAAAATAGCCAGGAAAAAATCCGAAATGAAGACATAGCTGTGTAGCAGGGCCGCCGGTCTGTCGCCGCGACAAAGCAGTGGAAGGTGAGAACGACATGTCCGTGGTAAACTTCTAGCACCGAAGCACCCAGGAAAAGACCAACGGTGGAGGATAACGCTAGATTAACGTGAATAACGGGTATTCAATGTGCGTGCGTCGCTTCGAGGAGAAACTGCGGCAATTTAAAAGAAACTGTTCTATTGTTTCTGGAACAACGAAGAAAGGACATTGAGCAGGTAAAGCTTGACCAGATTTTGTAGATAAAAACTTAAAAGTGGAATTCTGCATCAAAAATTTTGTGATTGCTACCTAGCATTTACGAGATTCGCAGAATTTTTGCTTCCACAAGTGCGATAGGTGCATGTAGTCGGAGCATAAACGATGGGCAACCTGCCGAATAATTTGTAAAATTTGAAGGATCCTGAACCTCGCCCCCGACAGAAAACTGTCAATTGGACAATTCACAACGACAGTACCACCAAGGAACACATGGGCTAATTGGTCTGTCAGTTCATTGAAGATCATCCGTTCTTGGCATTGACTCAGAATAACCTAATCTCACGAAGCTGGTAAGGAACCATTGAATGGAATTACTGGAGTATGGAAGAGTCTTTATAATTTTGTTTGGGAAGGAAAAATCTAGGGACTGAGAATATATCCCTACCCCAGACTTCTTATCACTTTGCGTGGTATCTGTGGCAATGACGACATGGGAATGTAGAGTAGACAAATGACCTTCAGCCAAACTGTTGAGTAATCGGTCCGGCAATAATTTTGCCTGTTGAGGAAAAATTTATCCGGGCTTATTTTGACCTCCGACAAGATATCAGCATAGGGGAGGAGTAGGAAAAGGATGCAGCCATTCCTGTGCGCAATCCAATTGAGGACGCTCAAATCGGGCCCACGTATATCCTCGGAAAAGGTCAGGCCTCACGAGGAAAATGAGTGAAACTCGTACGCTGGAGATTCAAACAGTTTTGGAAATGTTAATACAGCTAACAATTTAAATCGATGAAGAAGTGAAGGCTGTCGGGCCTCAAGGTACAATGCAAAGTTAGCTTCATACTTTGGCAATCCTAAACATCAACGCAAAACAAATCTCTCAATCACTGCTAGGAGGTTGAGTTTGTACATCACGTCGCCAGAAAATAACATACCACCAAATTCCGATACAGGGCGAACATAGCAACAATAAAACACTAGCAGGGCGGATCTAAGCAGTCTGTATTTATAATTACATCGCTTACGCAGCAGTCCCACAGATTTTTCACCTTTTACAGCACTGTGGGAATTATGAGGACGCCATGTGAAGTGGTCGTCACAAATTATACCCAGGTATTTACCTTCCGTGACAATAGGGATAGATTGGAACCGGTATGTCACACATAATGATATCGGGTTATTGCAAGGGAATACTAAAACAGCACATTTCCTGACATTTAGAGAGAGGTGTAATGTGCTGAGCTAATTATCCAGGAAAAGCACACTTCTGCCGTCGATGATACAACTCGTGCGTGTCCCTGTCCGACAAGAAATAAGCAATAATATGGGCATGCACATAAGTAGATATGCCGTTCGGCATTGGGATAGAACTGGGGAATCAGTAAAAAAATAACAGGAGAAAGAACTCATCCGTAAGGAACTCCACAAAGTTGTGGATACAAGGATGTCGATAAAGCAGCCTTGGAACAAAAAAATTTTCTTCTCTTTAAAAACTAATCAATCCAAGAGCGGATGTACCCTGGAATGTCACTACATGCAGGGCGTGACATCACCGTGCTGTACTCCACGCTGCTGTAAGCCTCTGCTATATCTAGGGTTACAAGTGCACTGGCATGTTTTAGTCGACGAGCTAGCTGAATATGGCTCTCGATGTCGACTTGGTCTTTCCAAATACAATTCCCAGGTCTGAAGCCGATCTGGGTGGGGCTTGGTATATGAGTACTGTTCAGAAACCATATAAGCCGAACATGCATTATTCTCTCAACCAGCTTTACAAGGCTAGTAGTCAACAAAATCGCACACTATTTTCTTGGACGAAACCCAAACTTTCGTTTTTTAACCAGGGTACTATCATAGCAAGTTTCCATTCCGAAGGTACCCAGCTATTTTTTAACGTTATGTTTGCTATGTTTAGCAAATTATCATGACACTCCTCAAAAACAAATTTTATCATTGACACGGTAATGTCATCTGACCCTGGAGCAGTCAGTCAGCTGTCAAACAATATCAGCTAATTCTGACCTTGTCACGCGAGTGAGGCGCTCGTTTGAAAATTGGCTCACCAAAGCAAAGGCAAAGCCAGAAGAAAACGAGATTCCAGTGCCCGCGAAATTAGTTCCAACGTTTTCATAGATTTACTTGCGGACTGAACAGCTGACTGCTGATCTTGTATGACCTTTCTTGAATCAACGAATATATGCAACATGAGTCTACTTTTGGGCTTTGATTGAGACGCAAACTTTTCAGTGTTTTAAGTTTCGTTAGCTTTATATACAATCCGCTTGAATATGGCTGCCGCAAAATTGTAAATGATCCAATAAGAATTGGCATTGGTTTATAAGAACATTTTTCCTTGCCGCTTTTCTCTGACTAAATCACGAGCACATTCGGCATTGCACCATGGACTGGAGCCGCGATCTTTTTGCGAACAAACAATAACTTGTATTTTTAATTAACAGACTCAGAAAGGCTTGATGACACTTGAGCTACCCTGAGTTCCTCGCCTCCCTACGGAATAGACCGAACTGCTGCCTTTATTTGATGATGAATAGACCGAACTGCTGCCTTTATAACGTGATGAAAACTGATATGCCGTGCTGTAACCCATACTAAAGGCGCACACGCCACTGCTACCGTACTAGGAAGCAGTGGCGTGTGCGGCTTTGACGAGATGCACAAGCTCAGAAGCGATTCTTTGCCACAGGCCTGCCAACCGAAAGTTTTTATCGAGGCAGGACTGCCCGCTGCTTGACAGCCTGATCACCGGTGGGTGCTCTACAGGTGGAGCATCGGGCGCCGATTCCGTGGACGATAGCGGCCATCCCGTGGTCAGCTGGGCTTGCCTGACGTCATCAACGAAGCGGCTACATAAGCTGAGGCATCGACAAGCATTCTTCACTCGGCAGCAGTGGCGAGTGCGGCTTTGACGGGTTGCACAAGCTCACAAGTATTTCTTTGCCGCAGGTCCGTCTCATGCATGCTTGTCATTGACATAAATGTGTTGTCGTTTGCCACGCCACTGACGCCGTTACGTCTAGGCTTCCTTCCGCATCTTTTTTTCGTGCCACCATGACCAAAGTAAGCAAGGCACTGACGACTGCCCTTGACGAACTCAAAAGTGAAATTAACGCGAATATGAAGGTCTTTTGAGAATGGCTAGACCGGTACTTTCGAACAGACCTGCGAGAAATAAAATCCAGCCTGAAATTCATTGGTGAGAAGTATGATGAAATGAGGGTCGACCTAAAATCAGTACTGGAGCAAAATAGGCAGTTGAGTGCAGAAAATATCACCCTAAAGGGGCGCTGCGATAAACTAGAAACTCAACTAAAGGCCATTGAGTTACGGCTTGTTGTCTGTGAAAAAAACTCAAGAAATGCGAACGTTGAAATTAAGGGAATACCAGTGCGCTACAAAGAAAACCTGTTTGATATCCTAACCGAACTAGGCAACTGCACTGAAGAGACCATTTCACCCTGCGACGTCGAAGTAGGCCATCGTGTGCCGGTCCCAAATGACCAAGCGAGTAAAAACATTATTGTTCAGTTCATTCACCGACGTAAACGTAATGCTGTTCTTGAGGCCACAAAGAAAAGGAAGCTGACATGCGCAGAACTTGGGCTAGATCATCCTGCACCCATCTTCATTACTGAGCATCTGTGCCCAGATCGCGAGCGTTGGCTCAGACAAGCTATCGCAAAAAAGCGAGAAGCCGGCTGGAAATTCGTGTGGGTCCGCAAGGGTAACATGTATGCACGCACGTCTCGGAAAAGTAACGCCGTGAAAATCGGCAGTGCATCGGATCTAGTGAAAATGACCTAGAACGCAATATGGCAAAAACTGAACAGGAGGCAAAAACAAAACAAAAATGGGTAGCTGTGAAAAACTATGTACACCCGCAAGTCTTTGTGATTCTGCGAGCAAAAGCACACTCAGGCTCTTTTATTTAAATTGTCGCTCAATTATAATAAGACAGACGAGCTGCAATTACTTTTCGACTCATTTAGGTTACCCTGACAAGTCATTATGTTCACGGTGACCTGGTATGACGATGACTCTGCTTGTTTTGTTTTAAACGGCTACACACATTTTACACTTAACAAATCTGACCGTCGGAAGGGGGGGGGTGAGGCGTATCCTTGCAGATTTTCCAGCAGAAACTAGCAAATTCTCGACTATTACGCCGGACTTTGAAATACTGACAGTTGAATGTGGCAGAAACGTATTTACTGTGCTGTACCGTCCACCGGACGGCAAGCTAGATTCCCTTTTTTTCTATGCTAGAAGCTTTTCTTGATCACGTGTCTTTGAATCAACAAAGTTTATATCTTTGTGTGACATGAATATTGATGTTAGTTTTTCTTCCCCCGCAAAGCTTGAGTGAACCAGTTTATTAGATGCATATGGGTTTGATAATATCATTGAAGTGCTGGCATGCGTCACACTATCGACGTCAACAGTTGTCGACCTTATGATAACGAACACGGAAAAGCAAAATGTACATACATGCCGGCACGCTTGTGCGCGATATAAGTGATCATCTGCCAATATTTGCCTTTGTCAACGAAGATCATTTAAATGTGGAATGCGATTTACCTCGCGCACGCTAACACACTTGAAGGCTTTAGGAATAAGATTCGAGCAACGAACTGGGAGGGAGTACTATCCCACGCCGATGCGGGTAGCGGGTATAAAGCCCTCATCGACAAACTTAAATCGACAAAACTGTTTTCCTTTCCTGTTCCATTGAAAAGGGAGAGCTTAAAAACATGGGCAACTGCGGATTTTCTAGAAAAAATCAAAACAAAACCAAAGTTATATTCAGAGTTTATGAAGTCGCGGGACAATAATAATTACGTACCTTCAAAAACTATCGTATTCAGTTAAATAAAGAACTAAAAAAGCAAAATCTCATTACTTTATTAGAGTTATTTTCTTCCACCTCCAACAAGGACTAACACGACTCCTGGGCTCAATTAAACTCCGTTCAAAGCCTCCGATCAAGAGTGTCACCAAAAACAATTGACCAGGATGGCACTGTTTTAAGCGGAAAAGCACTTTCAGACCAATTCAACAACTTCTTTTGAAACGTAGCGCGATCCTTATGCTGCTCGTCAAATTCTCCATGCGGTTATGCTTATAGGGCCCCAGGCGTGAAGGAATCTTTGTTCATGTCTCCAACCACTGAAATAGGAGTTCAACAAATATACAGAACTCTCAGACTCAGCAAGGCTCAGAATATCGATGGTTTTCAAATTCAGCGATTCAAATATGTGATCGACCTACTAGCCTCTGTTGTGGCTTTCATTCATAACCTTTCACTAGGTACTGGGATTTTTCCAAGACAAACGCAGATTGCGAAATGTTTTTCCATACATAAAGGTGGAAGCATTTCTGATTTTTCCAATTATACACCAGTTTCGATAATTTCCAGTATTACCAAAAGGCTTAGAAAAGATAATTTACACCCAAATGAACAATTTTTGATATAAACACTCCCTGCTTTGGGAGCGTCAGTTTGGTTTTAGGAAATGCAGATCAACACAGACTGCCCTGCTAAACAAAATGAAGGAATAACTAAAGCATTCGAGGCAAAGCATCTGCTCTCGGGATACATGTAGATTTTTCAAAGGCACTTGATTTATTAATCCGACAATTCATTTGGGCAAAGTTCTTCATTACGGCATCAGAGGCTCGTTCGCTAGTCTTATACGTTCATACGTGGAATACCGCCGTCAAGTAGTAGCTCACAATAACATCTTCTCAGACATGCAACCAATCGTGTCTGGTGGACCACACGGCAGTATTTTAGGCCCTTTACTGTTCATTTTATATATTAATGATATATTTTATAGTTAATTGCCAGGTAACATGATAGAATACGCGGATGATATCATCAGGCTAGTTTCGGAGAGTACAGAATCAACATTGTCAGTATATGGCAATCCAATTCTCGAATACCTTCGACAATGGTGCAAAGAAACTACTTAAAAATAAATACCAACAAGGCAAAAGCTGTAATATATCGATAGAAAAACAAAATTGTACGTGATACTATTAAACTGGTGCAGGAAAATATTGTGATAGATATTGTTTCAAACATAAAGTTCTTAGGCGTAGTCGTTTCAGAAACACTCAGCTGGGATCTACAAATCAACCAAATACGCAATAAAATGAATAAAATAAACGGTGTAATATGTAAACACAGGTACTCTCTTCTAACGGGAGTGAATCTAGTTATATACAATGCTTTTTTGCTTCCAGCCATAACATATTGTCATACCGTGTGGGGAACAAAAACAAAGAAAAATATTCAAAAGTCACTGACAGCATAAACACGAACCATTACTCTAATTGTAAATATACCGCGATATGCGCACACCGAACGCTACTTCACACAATATCATATAAATTAAGTTAATATCTTATACGCCTTTACATTGCTAGTTATCTATGAGAATGCAATATCAAGAAACAATGAATCATTTATTTCCATGCCTCTACTGACACGCCATGCAACTTCTTACAACGTACGGCAGCCCCTTCCGTGGTTTCTGCCTTTTCTCCATACTAACTATCGCCTACAGTCCTTGTGCTATATTTTGCCATTGTATGTAAATTGTATTGAGACTAATAATATCTGCCTTAAAAAACGGCAAAGAAAAAATTGTATACGGTTCTTTACCTGTTCGAATCACTGTGAATCATCTTGATGAGACTGCAATTAACTGTTTGTCAAGCAGCAAGATCTACGAACACCAAACCTCTTGTGCTGTGTTTTGGGATTTTCTTGGTTTTATGCTGTGCCTTTTACGCTATGTGCTATGCTTTTTCTGCCTGTACTTATTTATTTTGTTTGTTCTCGTGCAAGTGAATTTTGTGATGTTATTTTATCCTTCTCAGCGACCGACATATTACGTAGACGTTACAATTGTGCTTTGGCCAATGTAAGAAGCGAAATGTATATGAAACAAGCTGTCGGTTTGGACGTATGGGGCCTTCAGCTGCGTTGTTTGCAGCTTTTTCCCATGCGTCCTCTCTCTACTGTACCGCAGCAAGAGAGAAATAAAGTTTCAATTCATATGTGTTCGCGGTGGCTTAGAATGGCACGAAAACTCATACAATTGGGATGCGATCACTACGTGTAGGTCGGTCTGAAGCAAACCACGAAGATATATTTCCCAGGGTGGAGAGTGTTAAATCAATAACACAACCGGTCTACAAGCGAAAAAATCTCGCAGATTCAGACCTAAAACTATACAAATGGTTGTCTCGCCTCCAGCAGCAAAAACGTCTGCAACATGAATCTGTGCGAAAGGCCTATTATACGTGGTGCGAATTGAAATCCCCCAAACTAACTAGTCACTTTTCACACGCCAACAAGCGAGCATCGAGTGAAGAGGTGGAAGTTACTCCACCCGGAAAGCACGCGTTTACTAGCGAAAATGCAGCGCAACCTGGAAGGTTGAACGTCAGTGCAGAAGTTCAGATACCACGTCCATTAGTGCATGAAAGACGTGCTTTATAACAAAATTTGGAGGATAATAAACTGATGAATTCTCCTCCTTTAGTTGGCCTGTCTAAACGGAACGTTCCGTAATTGTGGAATCTAAATGGCGAACCAGGAGCCAGCCAAGTTTCGTCCAGCTAATTAACGTCTTGTCAAGACTTAGAGACAATATAGTGAAGGTCTGTTGGCGCTGATCGACAATTCCATTGATTAACCCGAAGAAAGGTTATGGGGAAGGTATGGCCGCCACAGCGGACTCCAAAATATCGCCCGCTATTTTACTCGCTTAACCTTTTTTGTATTTTGTTTAGGGGCACGAATTACGTAACCAAAAATCGGCGATCCAATTCTTTCGCACGCAACCGAATGAAACTTCACATCGTCTGTGTGGTTTTCAGAGTTGACCTTAGTCTCGTTACCAGGGCGAATGTTTGATGTCGGGTGAGAGACAGGCAGCCAGCTACAGCTTTGGATGCACGGCGAACATTCGAGGGTGGACAAGAGGAGGACATGCTGGATACTACTTTTGAGGGAAGAGAAACACCTCCGCATTCGGACTGAGACGAAGAGTCCGCGGAAGGAGAACTTAATGGTGAAGGTTGGATGACACAGCTTGAAGATTGAGCGGGATCAACCTCAACCGAAAGTTGTTCGGTGATTGACCCAACAGCTTTAGTATTGGAACCACGTGCTAAATTAGTTTGCACAGCGACCCCCATGCCACACAACACGGCCCCAAACAGCGATGTGTGCTGCATGAGCTGTTAGGAGATCCGCCATGACATGCAAGTAGCCATCCATAATTTTTGTGGGACTTTTTTGGATTAGCGACGTGATCACATCAGCATTTCTACGCGGCCTAATATGTTTGATGTACTGTGGAACACGGTTAGACGCTGGTGCTAAAACGGGGGCCCGAAAATCCTTCAAGCTGTCCTTGAGATGGCTTTTTCTGCCGGCCCCGGCATTCTGTATTCTGTACATGATGACAATAAAGTTCAGAGTTCAACAAGAGATGCGCCCACAGTAGCAGAGCCACGGCCACAACTAAGGCATAGCCTGACGATCTCTAACTAAAGCCATCCATTCACTCCGCGTGAAGCGGCACTTTTCAGTTCCCTCTAGGATCTTTACCTCTCGTGCTCCAACCTAACAGTTCTAGTATGCACAGTATGAGTTTACACATAGGCGGAAAGTTTCCTCATCTGTCTGGAATGGAGCAGGGGGGTAATCGCCTCCAGACAACAAAGAGCGGACGAATTACAGCCCCAGACACTATGGCCGAATCGCCAACATTTTCGGCACTGTAGTGCACGAGCGGAAACCGGCTCAACCTTCAAGATTAGGGGTAACACCTTTAACTCCTCAGGGACAGACATACCAGCGAAAGTGACGATGACTGACTCGGTCGGATAGTGGACATAAATTTTACTCGTCAACCGCGATGTACAGCAACCACACCAGCCGAAACACACTCCTCAAGCATATCTGACCCTGACAATTCAAGGTCAACTCTGCGAATAATGCCCTTCAAGCAGGCAAGATGGGCCGGCAGAAAAAGAGCCAAAGGTTAAACACTGCTGCAGGTCCTCCACAAACTCTTGGTCAGGCGATCAGATCACAACGCCGCCTTTCCCGGATGGACGCACGCTGGAGATTTTCTAGTAGCCCTCCTTAGCAGCAAGAAGGCCGCCTTGCATTTTTTCGGGATTGTCGTGCCGTATTACACGCCAATTCATGGGCACAAGAGCCACAGGGATATCGGTAACCCCGTTTCGGAGGAAAGCCTGCAAAGGCAGTTCCTGCGGTGAAAGACTGGTCGACCAGGAGGAAGACCACCAGCCAGGAGAGTTATTCGCCATTCGGCGCATCCTCACTACAGTTTGAAACAAACGGGTCACAAAAGGAGAGAAGTCAAGAAATCACCAAACACCTGCCTAATACCCCGTGTAGGAATCGAACGCTTTGAATTAACGTTCGAGCAATAGAGACACGTCATAACTCGGGCTGCCTTTCCCTTATTTCGCCGGCATCTTCGTGCCACGCCCGCGTCGATCTCTCGTTCTTCTTTTCTTCTGCGACCTCCCTCGGCATCGTTGGGAAGATCGTCGGTGACTCATGATTGTATACCCTTTATTGCGCCATAACAACGTCACCGTTAACTATCCGTCAAAAAAGGCCAGAAATAGACACCGTGGCAAGCAAGCATGGTGTGAAGTAATAACATCCGAGGAGGAGGAGTGAAACTTTATTTTTGTTAAGAAGAAAAGAGAGTTAGGGCCTGCGGCTCTCCGCACAGGTGCAGTCCCTATTCCGGGACCCCACTGGTCAAGGCAGGCGCTCTCACCCGTCGAACTAGAGCCCTTTGAGACTCCAGCCCAGTGCAATTGAGCACGGCTGCCTCCCATGCCTCTCTTGTAGGGCAAGGGTTGGGGGATAACGCACGGTTGCTCTGGCATGTCCACATCATGTGGAAGGTGTTGGACACCACCCCACAGTGCAGACACCACCCATCTGGTTTAGGGTCCAAATGCTTTGCTACTGCAGAGCACATAAATGCTTTCGTCTGCAGGCGCCGCAGTATTCGCTCATCTACCTTGCTTAGACCCTTTGCAGGGGCGGCGTAAAGCCGCCGGTTATCGCAGTAACCTTTTACAATTTCTCTAAACCGCAGAAGCGGTTTGCTAATCTCCGAGCCGGGAGAGCATGGGTGAGGCGCCCGGTGGGTAAGCGCTCGGGCAGCCGCGTGCGCAGCCTCGATACCTCTTAGACCCTGATGCCCCGGAGACCACACCATTTCTTTAGGTGTGGGTCTACGAACCGCACCACTCGTTTTAAAATACTGTAGGCCAAGGGTGGTACCGTGCCCGCTAAATAGCTGTCCCAGGCTCGGCGAGAGTCCGTGATTATTGTCCTTCACTTCGGGTCCGAGGTGGCGAGCGCTATGGCAATCGCCTCGGTTTGCGTGGAGTTAGGAGCCCGGTAGGAGAGCGCATCGACTTGCTGGTCCCTGTGAATTACCGCGGGAGTGAAGAACCCTAGAGGCGACGGTCCTGCCACATCAACGCAGATCACACCGCACCTATTTCCGTATTTTCTTGCCAGGGTCTTAGCGCGTGCTTCCCTGCTGCCTTCGTGAGTGTGTTTTTTCCATGTTACGCGAAAGCAGATGCACCCAGAGCCTTAGCGCCACAACTCTGGTAGTTTTCCCGTCTTCTCTGGGGTGCACTCGTGTTTGATTATCCGCCTGGTTCCCGTGTTAGAACCATTACCCTTCCACATGACTGCTGTCGCAGAAGCTTAACGGAAAAAAGTAGGCAGTCGTGTGGCTTTTGCCTCGTACGTTTATATGTTTTCGCATACTCAAGAAAACTTCACACCTACCTCCCTCTTCAGATAGGATTTCTTTTTCACTGTCGACATTCTCCATTGCAAAAGCTAACAAGATAACTGGAAAGGAGAGAAACAAGACAAAACAGACCACCATCTCTGAACAAACTTGATACGAGCTCTAGTTTATTGACTTATATAATCAATATATTCATCGCGCATCGATTCCCTCCAAAAGGAGAGCGATCGCAGGCAGTATTTCAATTTTAGCGAAAGTGTTTTGTAATATTCGAGTACATTCTAAATGATTCAAAAATCTCTCTTCAAGGAACCGAATGATTACCGCTGTATGTTATTGGGTTCTAACCGCTGAAACAAAGTAAGCGAGGTAACAGAGGAACATCGTACGCGCGCTACCACCTAATATCATTCCGCGTAAAAACGTGGTGGCACCAAGGTATCCTTCAAACACACGAATTAGCTTACTGGTGAGATAGGTGAAGCTTTACACATTGCAAAGAACAGTCGCTGCGTCAGCCAAGCCTTAGTCAGGTTGTTAGATAGGGACTTGCCCAGTTGTAAGATAGGTGAACTTCGTGGTCAGTGCCATTTGATAAGCTGTGCGCAAGTGTAACGTTTTCTGTTATTTTTTATACCTCCCCATATGCGCGAAAAATCGGACCTTTGTGTGAAGTTCTCATTTTTTGCCATCTGTATGTTGTTTGGCGTAACAATTGGTAGATGTAGGGCAGCTCTCGCCCGCCATCTACATTTTTGGAGCACAAGTGACTTAGCGCTGTTGCAACCTAAAGGATCCGTAACAATTTGGCCATTTGACAGTTCTTCCCCTGTATCTCACTTCATCACACGTGGGCATCGAATGACTGATTATGATAAGCACCCATCATAGAAGTGGGTCATCAGCTGGAGATGACAACGCTTTGTAACGTAGGTATGCGTACAAATAAATACTATTTATCTAAAAAAATATGCACGTGCAGGGTCGTCCAATCTTGGTACGAACACGCCGCACAGTGGCCGTGTAGGGTGCCTCGATGCCAGCGCCGCCGTACAGGGTGGTGGCACCCTTTTGAACGGTCCCGTGCCGCCGCTATTGGGGCAAAGTGCTCAACGCGTTGTTTTTTTTTTTTTTTGTTTCTCACAAGACGCAGAAATGCAAAGAAGATAAGGTGATTGAAAATTCGGCAGTGAACCACGTTGCGGCGATAATTGCGGCGGGGTTTTGATACAATGATTTGATTCGGCGGTGTGAGAGTGACCGAAAATGGCGGCGCCCGCGCATACGGGTCTCCACCCTGTACGACGAAGCGGGAATCAAGGCACCCTATGGCTGTGCTCCGCAGAGCGCCAGGGCACCAGCCGGGGCCGCACACAAAAGCTAGCCGGGGCAGGCGCACGAAAGCTTGGAGGGGGCGGCGGATGGGGGGAGGGGGGGGGGGGGTTGTGTTATGTTGTGTGCTAGCGCCGGAGCTCGCTGTGCTTGCTTTGCTGTGAAGCACGCGTAGCTTTTGGCATGCTTGTTGTTAGCTTACGTACCGCGTCTGCATTGCGGGAAAGCAGACTTTGGTCATGGTGGCACCTTCGATAGTTTCTGGTTACGAAAGCTGAGCGCTTTCTCATTTCAGCGCCACGACCCGGGCGAAACGCAAGTATTGTTGCAAATATTTTAACACTGCCTAGGTTCGGAATATAGGGGTTAACGAACCAAAACGATGCTGGTAATAAAGACGCTGTAGGGGAGGGCTCCCGATAACCACCCGAAGCTCTTTCACGTGCACTGATATCACGCTACAAACATGCGTTCTCACAATTCGCTCATATTAAACGCGGCCCCTCCTACCGGGAACAAAAATGGGTGTCCCGGCTCAGTATAGCTACACACCCTAACTACTGAACCAATGTGGAGGGCCATTCTCAATACCTGAAAGCACCCTCTAAGTAAAAGGGGCCACGGAGCAAAGCTCTTTCCCTGCTTGTGCTTTGTACGACCGCATTGTGGACATACGCCCGGATATGGGGTCCGGCTCGCTTTTTTTTATATAGGAGTGTTCACGGGCCCAGTCTAGCAAGGCCATGGATTTGAGGAAGGTGAATGGAAGAACGCACCAGTTGGAAACCTCAAGAACAGAGAAGCTGTTCCAAAATTGTGGGGCATTGAACTGTCGATCAAACCTTCGTTACTCGCGAACCCGTGCGAGGAAATACGAGTAGGACCAGAAAATAGGATCTGTAGCAGGTGGCAACAAAGGGTAGGGCCACTGTCTCCCGATAAATCGCCAGGTAGGCAGCGCTACCAATGCTATACGCATTACAATGCAGAGGACTAGAAGTAGGAACAATCCAGAACTCTGACGGAGGGTAGGAGGTTTGCACTGGGGGCGTGATACGCGCTTGCTGGGCGACTGCTTGAACCGTTTCGACGATAGGCGATATTGATATATATGAAAAAAGCCGACACACGTAAAGACTAAATACGCTGGATTGAAACCTAGCCACTGTTGCAGAAAGTGCAGGCGGAATGCATGGACACCCATTTGCTGCGTAATGCGGGTGCAAAATAAATAAATCCTGGAGGCAGAACTTACGCGAAGCCCTCTTCCACAGCCTGCCTCATGCAATTCAACCAAGCCAGTCGTGAAATGTTTGCAAAAATACATCCATTTAACTGGGATCGCGGCGCTGAAAACAAGAAGCGCTCAGTTGTAAGCAGAAACTACACAACGCGCCGCAGTGAGCGATATGCGCTTTCCGGCTACTTGGTTGCGGCGCCCTGAGACGCAGCACGCATATCGAGAGTTGTGCGTGCTTCACAGCAAAGCTGTCACGGCACGCTCCCGAGCTTTAGCGGACGGCATGAATCCCCGGCTCCAAAACCTTTCGCGCCTGCGCCGCTTATCTTCGATGCGTGACGGCGGCTTGTACGCTGCATGTCCGCGGTGCATTGTCACGCTGCGCAGTGTTCGCCCCAAATGCAGACGACCCTGTACCCCCAAACGCTCACGGCTCCCGCTTTGCGTAGACTGCAAACCGGAACCTAATACGAAAGCGCTACTGTATATCACATTTCTCGCACAAAACTCCCGACAACTCTCCGTCTTGATAAGTACTCCACATACCATAACACCTCGGGTGAGAATGCGGCTACCTCCCAACGCTTGTCTCTTCTTTTTTTCTGGGGTGGTGGGTGTTCCAGCTGACCAGAAGCGGCTCGAAAGTCAAGAACACATGTTTATACGAGCCCGAGCAGCGGCGATAGCTCGTGGGTTTGTGGAATGTGGATATGTCGCACGCAATTTACTTTTCCCTCGCCTAAACACACTTGTTTAACGGACTCACACAAACTTATACGACACTGAGGATGCGTGGGTGCCGACATTATTATCACGATGTACTGCTTTTTAGATTTGGTACGAAAAGGAAGCCAAATAAACGTAACCACGAGAGTCCGCAGGCTAAAGTTGTTCTTCAGTGTGTTGACCTGGTGGCTTTGGCATTGTGCTGCTGATCCCAAGATTGCTGGTTCGATTCACGGCCGCCGTGTGCGCTTTTCTGATGGAGGCGAAAAGCGAAAACACCCGTCTGTTCGACATATCGACAAATTTATTTCCATGCCCTCAACTAGTGTGCGCCTCATCGCCTCTGTAGAATTGGCGCGTTAAAACTCACACTCACTCACTCACTCACTCACTCACTCACTCACTCACTCACTCACTCACTCACTCACTCACTCACTCACTCACTCACTCACTCACTCACTCACTCACTCACTCACTCACTCACTCACTCACTCAATCAATCAATCAATCAATCAATCAATCAATCAATCAATCAATCAATCAATCAATCAATCAATCCAATTGTTTGGACCTGTCAAGCAGACAGTGCAACGCTCAGCCGACGCGAATCTTTAAGGCCATCCCCTTTTTTCTATGCACGGTGTTGTTACGTTCCTTAACAGAGACTACGATCGCCTTCGTCTTTAGTAGGCATTAGCTTCTAGAGGAGACTACGTTTAGGCTGTCTGTGGTATCGCCCGCATGGCTCTGATGGACACAGCAGTCAAACTTTCAGTTGAATGCCAGATTTTGCCTTTTTCTTGCTGCGGTTATTCCCCGCGATGTGCATTATAGGCGCTGAAAACGCGCGACACAGTTACGTTTGGTTATAATGCGCAGACCACGTGAAGACCACTACCACAATGATTTGCGTTATGCGGGAAGAGTCGAGGAACAAAGTCAAAACCGAACACCAGAGAAGCGTGGACGATTTTAAAGGAATCTCTGTAGACACCAGCCAATTTGATCCGGCAGCCATGGTGTCAGACAGTTGCCAAACGATTCCACCTCACTCGGTAAACCTAGTGTAACATTCCAACTGGGCACCATGTTCAGGAAATTATATTGTAGAGACACTTCGGTAGAGTTTCCGCCTATTCTAAGGGTACAGCGGAGGTAGCAAGGCGATTGTTACGGTCAAGTGTGACACGCAACAACAATCACTAAGTTCGTTTTTTCCAGCCCAACTACTTAGTTTTATTCTAGCAAACACGCAGTAGCAGTGCATACTGGGAATAATAAATGAGGAATATTCCCTCGTGAGAGATATGTAGCCGTAACTGAAGCCTAAAACGTTATGAGATAAGCAATTTCTGTATCCACGGCCTTCAATGCCACTGCGCTGCGAAGAGCTGTGGACGGAAACAAGACAACCATGAGTTCTCCGTAAGCATGGTATCTGTATCTCCGTTTGCAGGTAGGTAACCTTGTAGGTTTCAATCCGCGTCACCGCTGGAATAACTATCTTGTGCTTCTTGACTTTTCGTCTGAGACACATAATCTTCCGGACCCACACAAATTAGCCAAGTCGAGTGTTGAGGCAACATTGCTGCAACCTGACAGTGATGGTGTAAAGATCAGGAGCAGGTTGTCCGAGAGACAGGGGCGTTGGGTTTCAAACTATCATAATGCACTCCGCCTGTGCCGCAAATCAAACTACCGGAAACCAAGCTAATGAAACCTGTGTGACTGAGAGTACAAAGGGTTCTTCCGCTTAAAAACGACGATTTACAGGAATGCCAGTAGCCACATGTCTCGTGTCGAGCTGCAGCTGGCAGCTCTTTAACAAATCTGGCAACCACCCTATGGTTCTGTTGCTATAAAGTGGGGCGCCATCGGCTTTGGCGCTCACTTCGTTTTACTGTAGAGGACCATAAACATATTTGGCTAATATTAGTTCTGCTGTGAATATTGCCATGATGTCAAAGACGACGCAGTGTCTTGAAGGAAAACAAGTTTATTGGAGCGAACTTGTGCTCCCCTAACAACTCAAAGAATACACAGGCGGCGAAGCAGCACTCAGCAAAGTGACGTATCCGCAAGCGAGCGTCGGCGATCGAATACCCCGGCGTCTGCTCTGCAGGCTTTTTATCTTTCGGCGCGCGTGGTTCTGGAACCGTCGATTCACATCTAGAATATTATAGATCCAAGAAGATTATTCTGGGCTGTTCACGTTAGATCGGAATGCTCTCCCTATCAGAACAGATAACACATGCGGCACAGAAAGAACGAATAGAACACGCGCTTCCCTTGGCACAGAGTTAACAGAGACTGGCGCAGCCGGGCGGTAAAAGCAAAAACACCAATAAACCCAATGCATGGTTCGCGGCATTACCCCCCCTCTGACAGTGCATTCACCCGATGCTAACGTAAGCGACAGTCCGAACAAATAAAAATAAAAGTTCGTAATCTTCCGTGGAAAGGTTTTAAGTGAACCACGTGGACGACTTCGGGCCGCGTGTGTCGTCGTGATGTGCCGGAGTCACCATCGGGGATCACTTCGTAGGTAAGTTGGCCAACACGTCGTAGAATCTTGTAGGGTGCGAAATACCATCGCAGAAGTCTCTCACTCAGTCCGCGTCGTCGGATGGGAGTCCAAACCCACACACGGTCTCCTGGGTGGTACTCGGCGGCTCGGCGTCGGAGGTTGTAGCGGCCGGCATCCAACAGCTGCTGGTCCATTATACGAACTAGAGCGAGCTGGCGGGCCTCCTCCGCACGCTGAAGGTATCCTTGGACGTCTGTGTTCAGGTCGTCGTCTTCTACGTGCGGCAGCATGGCGTCAAGCATTGTAGTCGGCCATCTTCCGTAGACAAGCTCAAACGGTGTCAACTGCGTACTTTCTTGGATAGCCGTGTTTTACGCAAACGTGACATACCGGGGCACTTCGTCCCAGGTCTTATGTTCAACATCAACGTACAAGGACAGCATATCGGTAATCGTCTTGTTCAAACGTTCCGTTAGTCCGTTCGTTTGGGGTGATACGCCGTCGTTCTTCGGTGATCCGTGTTGCTGTAGCGTAAGATTCCTTGCATGAGCTCCGCAGTAAATGCCGTTCCGCGGTCCATGATGAGGACTTCAGGGGCTTCATGTCGCAGCACAACTTGTCTTATTAAAAACTTGGCGACTTCTTGTGCAGTCCTCCTGGGAAGAGCGGCGGTCTATGCGTAGCGCCTCATGCAGTCTGTTGCTACGACAATCCACTTGTTCTTTGATCGTGACGTAGGGAACGGGCCGAGAAGGTCCATTCAAATTTGTTGGAAGGGCCTTGATGGGACGGCGATCGGCTGTAGAAGCCCGGCGGGTCTCGTCGGTGGCGTCTTTCGTCGCTGGCAGTCACGGCAGCTCCGGACGTAGTGGGTGACGTCGAATGCAAGGCCGGGCCAGAAGTAGTTCGAATTGATTTTTCCAATATAGCAAGCTGAGCCGAGATGACCGGAAGACAGGTCGTCGTGGCATGCTTCCAAAATTTCGTCACGAAGGTCTGTAGGAATGACAAGAAGATAATTCATTCTGGTTCCGGGGCTGAAATTCTTCTTCACGAGGACGGAGTTTTTCAGGCTGAATGCTGGTAAGTTCCGCTTGAAGGCCCTAGGAACGGCGATGTTGCGTCCTTCGAGGTAGTCGATCATTACGCATAACTCGGGGTCGGCACGCTGCTGGGCGGCTAGGTCACTTTCCGTCACGACTCCGAAGAATGCGCCGTCTTCGTCGGAATGTTGTGGTAGTGGGTCGACGGGGGTGCGAGACAGGCAGTCGGCGTCCGAGTGTTTCCTCCCGGATTTATAGAATACTGTAACGTCGAATTCTTGCAGGCTCAAGCTCCACCTACCAAGACGGCCAGACGGGTCTTTCAAATTAGCGAGCCAACACACCGCATGGTGGTCTGTCACAACCTTAAAGGGTCTTCCATACACGTAGGAGCGGAATTTCGAAATGGCCCATATAATCGCCAGGCATTCTTTCCCAGAGGCTGAGTAGTTTTTTTCCTCCTTGGACAGACCACGGCTGGCATAGGCGATTACTTTTAAGTGCGAATGCACTTTATAAGCGACCCCAAACCATCCACCGCCGGCGGCGGCGGCGGCGGCGGCGGCGTCCGCAGTGGTCCTCTATATTTAAAAAAGAAACAGCATCCGGCGCCAGGTTTCGATCCGAGGACTTTGCGGCCGCAGCGCGACGCTCTACCGACCAAGCCACGGACGCTTTTTTTTTTATTATTACGAAGCCACGGACGCGACGCTGATATCAGTGTTAGTGACGCGCCTTATATCTTTAACGCATTCAAACTACGTCGTCAGCGGTGTGCGTTGGCGACTCAGCGGCGTTATAGGGGCTTGATAACTGCGTGGTGTACACGTGGTACTACAAACCCGATGGAAGAGATGGAAGAGAAGGCGGCGAGGCGGTGGGCTGCGGGGGCCGAGCGCAAGCGCCGCAAGCGGGCCGACAACCGTGCATTCGCACTTTCACATTCTCCCCCTCGGGGAAATGCGGGGGAATTTTTTCGCACCCGCTTTGCTTTTGGACGAGGACGGCACCCAAGTGTATATCACTGGCGTCCGTGCGCATTTCCGTTTCGGCGTTTTCGTCGAAATGCGCGAGCACAGGCGGGATTTGCAGGCATTTTTGCAGCTCGCAGAAGGCTGTTTCATGGGCATTTTTCCAGCTGAAAGGGGTGCTATCTTTCGTCAAGCGTGTGAGTGGCTCTGCAATGTGTGCGAAGTTGGTGACGAAGCGCCGGTAGTATGCGCACAGTCCGAGATATCTGCGCACGCCCTTCTTATCTTTTGGCCTTGGGAAGTTCGCTATGGGTGAAGTTTTTGCCGCGTCAGGCAGGACTCCCGCGGCGTTGATGACATGGCCCAAAAACTTGAGTTCCTCGTACGCAAAGCGGCACTTGTCAGGCTTCAGCGTTAACTCCGACGTACGGATGGCCTCGAGTACAGACTGCAACCTTGCAAGGTGTTCTTCGAAAGTCCGGGAGAATACCACAACGTCGTCGAGGTATACGAGGAGGTGTGCCACTTCAGGCCAGCTAGCACAGTGTCCATGACTTTTTGGAACGTTGCTGGTGCCGCGCATAGCCCAAACGGCATCACCTTGAACTCGTATAGGCCGTCAGGGGTTATGAATGCAGTCTTCTCTCGATCTCTCTCGTGTACTTCGATTTGCCAGTAGCCTGTCTTCAGATCCATCGATGAGAAATACTTCGCATGGCAGAGGTGGTCGAGCGCGTCGTCGATTCGTGGCAGGGGGCACACGTCCTTTTTGGTGATCTTGTTCTATCGCCGGTAGGCAACGCAGAACCTAAGTGTGCCGTCTTTTTTCTTCATGAGTACGACCGGTGCAGCCCACGTACTTTTCGATGGCTGCATAATGTCGTCATTGAGATGTCGTCGACTTGAGTCCGGATGGCTTCGCGCTCGTGTGAAGAGGCGCGGTACGGTGACTGTCTGGTAGGTCGGGCTCCATCCTCGGTTATGATCCGGTGCTTCGTTAGAGGTGTCTGACGTAACTTTGAGTTCGACAAAAAACACTCGCTGTAGCGACGCAGAAAGGCCAATAACGTGTTCTTTTCTTCTTGCGGTAGCGCCGGATTCACGTCGAAGGGATGCGGAAGCTTGAAGGTATCGTCGGGTGCGCGTTCAAAGTCGGCGACTGCGATCACGTCACTTGCTTGTTGCGTTTCTTCGAGGAACACGATTGATGCGCCCTACTTTAAATGCTGGTACTCCTCTGTGAAACTGGTGACCAAAACGTGGGATTTACGCTGCTTATTCCGCGCAATGCCTCTTGCGACAGACACACCGCGGTCGAGAAGCAAGCTTTGGTCACTCTCCACGATAGCGTCGACGTCGGGAGCAGCACCTTCACAGTACATGGTGACAATCAAGCTTGCGCGGGGTGGCAGGGTGACGTGATCATCGGCGATCCTTACAGCTGCACGATGTGCTGGGTTCGATTCCGGCGTCATGGAGTGATCGGAGAAAAAAGTTATCGACTTCGTTTGCAAATCGATTATTGCGCCGTTGTCCGTCAAAAAATTCATTCCGATAATTACGTCGCGGGAGCAGTTAGTCAAAATGACGAACGCCGCTGGGTACGTCGTGCCGTCTATGGTGACGCGCGCTGTGCACGTTCCACTTGGCGTCACGAGGTGGCCTCCGGCTGTGCGTATATGCGGACCGCGAACCATCCATTTGGCTTATTTGTGTTTTTGCTTTTACCGCCCGGCTGCGCCATTCCGTGTTATTTCTGTGCCAAGGGAAGCGCGTGTTCTATTCTTTCTTTCTGTGCCGCATGTGGTATCTGTTCTGATATGGAGAGCATTCCGATCTAACGTGAACCGTCCAGAATTATCTTCTTGGATGTACAATGTTCTAGATGTGAATTGACGGTTTGAGAACCACGCGCGCCGAAAGATAAAAAGCCTGCAGAGCAGACACCGGGGTATTCGATCGCCGACGCTCGCTTGAGTATACGTCACTTTACTGACCGCTGCTTCACCGCCTGTGTATTCCTTGAGTTGTTTGGGGAGCAAAAGTTCGCTCCAATAAACTTGTTTTCCTTCAAGACCACTGCGTCGTCTTTCGCATCGTGACATCTGGTGAAGGTGCGGGTACATTTACCCTAAGCCATCGCTAAGCCGGCAAGCAAAAACACCAATAAACCCAAAGCATGGTTCGCGGCAATATTTACGGGTTCATTGTGTCAACAAAATTTAGAAAATGAGCGCCAGTACTAGCAAATTGATATTTCTTGTGTTACAGGGGTTTTTGCAGATATGATCACATTTTCCTAGTGAGAATAGTTGACTCCGGAACGTTTATTAGGGTGAAAGGTTCTTAGGCAAGCTGTCTTGACTTCCCGTGGACCAAATATAAAGCAACAAAAATAAAGCTTAGCGACAGTGTTTTCCTTTGGGGAGGAAGAAGTGTAAGCTCTGATTTTGAAAGGTAAAGCAACAGGCTTATAGAGAACGTGAAGGGAACCGTTGAGCAAATCGCAATAAGATAAGACCCGCCGGGGTGGCTCAGTGACTAAGGCGTTGCGTTGCTGAGCACGAGGTCACGGGTTCGATTCCCGGCCGCGGCGGCCGCTTTTCTGATGGAGGTGAAAAGCAAAAACGCCCGTGTGTACGAGATTTCGGCGCACGATAAAGATCCCCAGTTGGTCAAAATTAATCCAGAGCCCTCCACTACGGCGAGCCTCATCGCCTGCGTTGCGTCGACGCGTAACACCCCTCAATCAAGCAATGGGATAAAAAACAACAAAGAAGAATAAACGATTAGTTTATTCTTTTTTTAGCCAGCCAGGTATCAAACGATTAGCCAGCCAGGTATCAGAGGCGGCCTTTTGCGTAGCTGGAACATGTTCCTTGTGATAGACAATAGATTTTCAGCTTGATTTCTGCCTTTCGCATTTTTCAGCGATGACAGACACTCTAATGCTTAATAAAGGAAAAGGTTTTGGTTTGCACTTGAGGCATCATTTTGATTCGTATAAGCCCGCTCGTGGACAATTTACTTCAAAATAATTTTAGCAAGAACGTACCTCCCTTATGAGAAAATTTGTTTAACGAACACCTTTTACTTTAAAGGAACGCCCAATGGTTAATAATTCAAATGCAGAAACACGTTCCGTAGTTACGTTAAGTACCTTTACCCTGTTTTTTTTAATGCAAAAGCTGTAGTGCACTAGCCGAAAAAGGTTTTCCGGCGTAACATTTTCGCGATGCAATGAAGAAGCGATACCACGTGAATCTCCTCTGCTTCACGCACCGCTGTCTCGCAACGTTTACCAACGTGGCTCACCGCGTGGCGCACCGATAGCTTGAACAGGTAACCGCTCCGCGGTTTTGAGCCTCGCACTTTCTCGCAATAGGTGGGGCACTGCTTCACCTAAGCCATCGTGCGATGAAAGGAGGGAGCGACGACGCTGTTGCCCATGTGCCGATCTGATTATGCAAGCCTCCGCTAGCACAAGCGGGCCTAGCTGAACTAAGCCGCAGCAATTTTTCATATTCCAAAAAAAAAAACCTCTATGCCTATACTTAGGGCTTGCAAAGATGCGTTAAAAAGGTAAAGGTATTCAAACGCAAGCGAACGAAGCGGCGTGGAAGATAAAAAATGAAAACGCTCTAGTTTATTAGAATACACTCTAAAGTAATAAAAAGAAGTGCATCTTACCGCAAAGGTAGGTGTACATTCTTTAGTAATAAGCGTTTTTCGTGTATAGATTCGTTTCTATATTAGAGGATTAGTTGACGTAAATACAAAAATGCTCAAGCTTCCTTAACCTGGATTCACCACGCTATGCAGAATAAAAGCATTATATTTCAGAAAAAAGCAACTTGGTAACTTACCGAAGCCAAAGCACACAGTAAGTGCTGGCACAAGTAGTCTTGACGACATAACCGCAGTGCCGGTACGTCAATACGCAAGAATTGCAAGCAAGATCTGCTGCTTATATTCGGAAACCGTCACTTGTATTATTTAGCATCGCTAGGCTATTTCTAGCCTTTACTAAAAAGAAATAAACGAATAATTGGATAAAATGGCCAGAGAGACAAAGGTTAACCGCAAACAAGATTCCGCACACGTGTTCGCGCACACAAATATTTTCTAAATAAACTGAACTGCGGCGTCAGTTCTTTCTGGAAACGCTTTAGAGGGTTTCCTGAAATCGTCAGCGAATTTAGCACAGCAGTCGGAAATTTTACTTGCAAAATGTAAAAAAAGTTTACTCTTTTTTATTATTATTTTGGAGATTGAAACCCTAAAAGTACATACACGCAAGTGTAGCCGTCGAAGCTGCCAACATGCAGCTGTTGTTAATAACATTTTAGAAGAAAAGTATTGCCTTAGAATAAACATATGTACTTACCTGAGGTTGATTCCCAATGGCTGTAATTGCAGACATGATTTTCTAGAACACTAAATTTTGAATTTATTATTTTGCAGCCAAGTTGTACAAGAATAGCCCAAATTGTTTTTTGTTTGTGATATTCGTAGGGAAAATCAGCTTTTTGCCATGACCACGTTTTTGGCAAGAGGTGCTGAGCTGTCAATGAAATGCATGTAACTTCAAAAATCATGCTGCAACTGAACAGCTCGACTACTGCATCGATGGGCGGACTGCTACTTGCTCCAGGTGTAAATAGTCTAGTCAACCCGTTAACAATTGGGAATCTCTGGCTGCTTTCACTTCTGGGGCTTATACGGCAGAAGTCTGGTTGCGGGAAACGGCAGTGACTCGTGCTTGATAGGAACTAATCATAAGCAACATCACACGACCGTAACAGTAAGACGAGTTTTATATACTTTTCAAAGTTAGCTGCTCACCGCACAGGGTTGAGCAATTACGAATGTCTGTATGCGGCCAATACATGGGCTCTTTTAGAAATAGTATGACAACAAAAAACGGGAGTAAATCCTCTTTTTTCTGACATCTCCGGAAGCAAGTTTTGCAACGTTGGACAGTTAAAGCAACTTTGTAAGGCTTGTTAGTTTTGGTGGCACGTACCCGGAAAAAGTATAGTAGCGCCGCCTAGGAGTGGTGTGAGAATGGTGGGACCGGAATGGGGCACCAATAGCCTAACGTCTGCGCTTGGGGCGTGCAGCAAACATTTGTAAAACAAAGTGCCTTCCCAAGCTCCGACACTCCTTGTGTTGAATACACAAGTGATTTTAGCTGGTCAACTAAGATGTAGTAATAAGGTGACCAGGAAGTCATTTACCTTATGTGTTGTCTTGCTCGACGGTGCGAGCGGTGCAATGTACCGGCGTAACTTCACTCATTCCCTTATACGGTAACCACTGCAGCACCCTATGACATTATGCTCCCACAAAAGATGGTTGTGAGCATTGGTAACGGGGGAGTATGATGTTTTAACTTGGGTGTGACGTTAGTCATTGACTCTAATGCTGTCAATCACTAGATGAATCTTGTAGGACCATTGTTTGCCAGTTTCAGGGATACAATGTATTATGCCTACGTAAATTCATTACAAGGACTACTGCCCAAGGCTTTAGAAACTATTATCGAAGCAAAGAACAAATACGGGAACATAGTTACAATAGCGAATGTACGCGTTCGAAAGCTGGAAATTATTGATTACGCCTCACCGGCTGTAAATAAAGTTACAGATGTCCCCATATTTCTATTTGCTTTTTACATGTATTTCAGCTTGACCATCTCTTCTCAACAGAGCCAACTGGATTTTGTTTAGTGTTCTTGCTTTCAGTAAAGAATGCAGGCTAAAAAGTCTATTCTGCCTGCGTATCTATAATATATGCATATACTCACCTTTCATGCAAGCAGTACGTGTACGTTTAAACTGTTGGTTTATTTAGTTGAAAAGAAGTTTTATTTGTTCGAAATATTTTGTTACCTGCGAAGCTTTGTGCGTCCGTGAAAGATATGTAGCCCAATATGTCTTCCCTATCAAATAAGGTTATTTACCTTTTAACTCGGCTGTATATATAAAACGTCGCTCCGAAATACGTATGCTACTCGGATATGAAGTATTGTCGCGTTCAAATGTGCCTGTGCAGCATTTCGAAATGAGAAATAATCAGTTCTAAGTAATAGCCTTATTTTACAGGCAATACGAGGACGTGTTCCCGCTTGTTTTACAACAGAACTGTTAAGGGCTAGGTGCTAACCAAAACTGCGTGCGTCGACACGGTGCCTGGGAAAACATAGCCTCGGCCGAATTTTATCTTGGGGACAAAGCTAACTTTCTCTCAAATGCCCTGTAGTTAACAATCTGAAGGAGGTGTCTTAAAAAAGGCTACACTGAAGTCGGCTGCCAGGGCGGCTCTAGCATTACGCTAGCTGCTCATCCTTCTTCACAGAATGAAAGAGCCGCGAAATATTTTTAAAAATGTCTGCTACCGTGCGGGCGTCTTGAATACGCCGGTGCAAAACAATATCTTTGAATGCGAATACAAAATCTTTAGCTGACAATTTATTGCACTTCAATAATTTTGTATCTCTATTGAACTTTGCTTCCCCAAACGGAATCAACAGCCACCCGTTATCGATCTCATTCGTCGAAAGTTCTTATAATTTGGGCAGGCGGTGCTATTGCATCATGTGTAAACAAAACAGTAAATGCCGTTCTTGTTTGATAAACTGTCTTCGTTGAAAACAGCGCCACACAAATGGAAACCGCCAAGTACGGTATAACTTTGTGTTTTCAATATAAAAACATTTCGATGCGCTGAGAATGAATTTGGGCCAGGTAGTCGCTGGGTAAAGACTGCATGTGTAAGCTGATATTGAAACATAAATCTGAGATTTTAAGTACGGTTTTAGTGTGATGAAATAAATTCTCTTCTTTTGAGATTTTTGCAATCCCTATAGCTTTACTATATGTTTTCAATTGCCCTGAATCGCACTACGAAAACCTGTGCAAACTGTTTTTGATTTAAAAAAAATGGCCTTTGAGGTTTACGAGAAACACCCAAGTCGTCAATGCGTATCCGAAGCAGCCTCCACTCAAAACGCTTCAGAATGGGACGAATGTACACTTCAGTTATTTCAGACAACTGCCCAATGCTTCTGCGCCGGCAACACGAATAACTTATATCCTTAACCAACAGAGCTTGGAAAACTTCATTTAAAGTCATTTTCCCGGTCTTTCAATGTAAAGCTACAAAGGTTTAAACGCGAGTAGTATTTACAGCCTCGTGTGAGCAATGGGTTACAAGGTAATAAAACTTGTTTTCTTCAGAATGTCTATATTATGACTGATCCTATATCATGGTGACGTGGTATTTTCTGGTTGACTCCGCGAGCACGTTGACAATTTGTGTTGCTGTGGAAGTGCCTTTTCATTTCCAGGAAGAAGTTCATATACCGCATATGCATAGAAAAAGTACGTCAGCTGTGCGGTTCTTTAGTGCTCAATAACAATCACACGGGTATACCTGTGGATGATGGATATACGTTACACGGTGTTCCTTTCCCACGGTTTTAGCCCACGGTTTTAGCATTCCGTGTTATCCGTGTCTTCAGTGCTTACCGTAATGAACGGCACCTGGCGAAAAGCAAAAACGCCCATGTGCACGAGATTTCCGCCCACGTTAAAGATCTCCAGGGGATCCAAATTACTTCGGAGCCCTCCACTACGCGTGCCTCATCGCGCGTATTGCATCGGCGCGTTAAACCCTACAATCAATCAATTGGCCGGCACCTGACTGCGCCTGCGCAAGGAGGACACTGTCTACCGTAACAAATGCGCGGGCATGGCGAGAGCCATGCCCGCGCATTCCAACCTTACCGCAACCCACCCTACCCTACCGCTACGAATTCGCCAGTGCCGAATCTGGTCCGGGTCAAGATGGTAAGCATGGAAGACACGTAGCATACGAATGCTAAAACTCTCTATTGAAGGTATGCAGGATCAAAAACACCAGTGAAGTAAACAGAAACCCATTATAATGTTTACACGGGGGCTATTGAAGTCTTTTGAGCTTATTTTTGCTGCTCACAAACAGTCTCACCCGCTAAGTATGTTTCTTCATTGACGTCACGAGCGAAATTGCTTACTTCTATCTCTAAGAACATTGACTTAGATCTGGGGAGAATTAGTTTTTGAACAAATATATGCTATTTCAGTGGGCTTTAAAAATAAAAATTGTCGGCCTTTGCACTCTGTGAAGGTATTTGACCAGGGAAAGTTTATTGGTGACACGGCGGTGCTGCAGGAGGAATGTATCTACAGCCAATCTCTTAGATGATTTTTTTTTTCAGTCCGTACTGCCGTCGGCCTCCCCCACTGGGCGTCGCGGGACCACTCTTATATCTCGTGCCCCCGTAACGTCGCGACGTAGGCCTTTGCGCGCGCTCCCGTTTTTTCATGCTCTCCGGTTTTACCCCAAACTTCACTTTGGTGTAGAAGAAAGGAAAAAAAAATGACGCAACGGAAACTGCGCGACGAGGGGAAATCTTATTTGTATTGACAGACTTAGACGCAGCGATCTCTCGCTTAGCGTAGACGGTGCGTATGAAAAAAGGGAATAAGTGAACGTTTCCAGAAATCTTGAGCCTATTCTCGTTCCGTATTAATGAAGCAGTGGAGTGGTGTATAGTAGTGCCATTTTATGTAATCCTACAGTTCGTTTGAAGGCGCATGTTTTTTTTTAACATGTTCATAACAGTACACCGTGTCAGAATGCGCGCTGGCGTGGATTTCAAAGGGCGAGAATATCTTTGCAGCTCTTGCAACCCAAAATTTTAAAATATATACTGAACTTGCATATTTAACCTAACTCTCCCGCATTTTCTGTACAGTCGGTAAGACTCTTGTGCATCGCAGCAATTTCCCCTTCAAATAGTCACATATAAAAACTGCCAAAACACACTCTTTACAAATATGTTTAGAAACAGGGGAGAGCTAAAAATGCAGAGCGGCGCAGTAGTTTTTTTTAATCCTGCTCGGGCGAAGGAGGATTAAGCTGGAGGTAAAAAAGTTATGTTACAGCCAAGCGTTTTGCCGTCTGTACGTCCGTACCATTAGCTGCAAAAGTCGGCGCTGGTCACTGACATCGACTTGAAATAAGCCAGAAAACATTGCAGCATATGTGCGGCAAAAATATGCGTTTTCTCAACCAAAAAGGAAGCAGCGATAACACGCGTAATAATGGTTTCAGCGAATATAAACAAGGATGCTCTTTTAAAATATTCTCTTGCTCCAGAACAGTAACAAGTTCACATAAAAATCAAATACTTTCTTATTTCAGCAGCAAGGAGCCCTTTCTTGCCGTAAAAACAAGTTCGCATAAAGCTTGTAAAACACACATTTCCAAATAACATTACGATTACGTACGCCCTGCATAATGCATACCAAAATTACTCTACTCCAGTTACATTCTGCGGCATTTTTTTTAAAGTATCTTGTGCGACATTGCTTCCTTATGTTAAACCAAGACGGAAAAATGTATGTTCAAGTACATTATATTGCGAGAAAAACTAATGAGATGATAGACCTGCGGATGAGAATAACACCCAGGAATGAAAATATTTTTTTGGGACAGTAAATATGTTCACTGCGCCCCCCAACAAAGAAGTCCCCCTCAGCTAACGAAGATCGCATACTGAAGCGGACCTGGTCAAAATACCAACACTTGCGCCACTGACGGCCGCCCAGGACAACAATAAAAACTGGCACCGACCAAGAATGTTTATACAATTTAAGAAAGACGTTTCGGCTCCCGTAGGGGTGCTTCGTTCACAATAAAAAGTGTGGAGGAAAAGTGATATGGTTATGTTGGTTTCAAGATGTGAAGTAGGCAACGTACGTTCACGTCTGGATTGTTGCCGTCATTGAGATTAACTGTGTGTTCCGTGGTCTGGATTGTCAGGTATTCAGAATAAAGACGTGAGGTACAATTCTTCCCTTTTTTTCATTATTTTCTCAATGGCCCAGTCTTTTTCAAGACGAGTTGCTTCTGCGTGTTCGCCGAGAGCGTTATGACACGTTTTCCTGTCTTACGTAGTACATGGGCTCCTTAATTAAGCATTTGCTGAAAATTCTTGTAGATGCTGTAGAATTCTGTAGATAATTGCTGGGAAATTTTCCTCAGTTAGCTTGTCCTGTTCCACACGCAGAAACAACTCCAGTGAAATATACTGACCCATTGCCAAAATAATTGAAAAAGAGAGGAATACTACCTCACAGCTTCATCTTGAATCCCTGACAATCCAGACCACAGAAGCATAAATTTAATCGCAATGACGGGGACTATCCGCACGTTCACGTACGTTGCTACGTCACATCTTGACGCCAACGTAAGCGGATGACTTTGGACCCCATTTTTTATTGTGAACCAGTAACTTCTAGGGGATCTAGAACGTCTTTGGGGAATTTTTTAAACATTCTTGGTTGGTGTACGTTTTTATGGTTAATATGCGTTTCCTTGGCCAGACGGGCTTGCATCCAACCCTTTATTTCATACGACAGCCCATCCGCGATTCTAAGGTGATGCTGTAGATGTTTAGCAGGCAATGATCTGTACACTAGATAAATTCTACAGAAAAATGGCAGCATCTCCACTCCATGGATCATGGTGAGGCAGCGGAGTAAGGGCACTCGAAATGACATCTAAGTTGCGCCCCGAGTGACACTCGATTTGCGGCCCGACCGTCATGATATTTGAGCCATGAGTTGCACCTTGATTATTCACTAACTGAAACTGCAACTCACGACTCAAATAGAATTTCGCTTGCTTTTCGCTTGATGGTGGTGTGCGCATGGATTGACGCGGACGGACATTGGGAAGTCGTAACGTACTACGCACCGTCACAGTTGTGGGAGTAAGCAGTTTGAGTATTGGGTGCTAACTCGCGGTAGTAGCCCAATGGGTAAGACGACTGACACTAACTCTGTCTGCTCTACCAGACACTGACCCAAATCCTGCCGGTGCCTGTGTGATTTTTTGCGATTGTAAATGCTATGACAATGGACGCGGACAGACATTGTGCGGTTCTAAGGTACTCCGCACCTCAAAGCTGCCTACAAGAACCCTGCATTACTGTTTTTTTCGTTATTCTAAATCCTAAAGCCTTTCACGAGGTAGAAAACAAACACATCCATTAGTTACAATAGGATGTTACGAAGTTCCTTAATCAAAACTAACTGCTGTATGCCCACCAAATGACTTGGAAACCAGATCAAACAAATTTTTTTCGTGATCCTGGCGTTCCCCGAACGCTGGAATTACGTCGATACAGTGGATAGCAGCTACTGGCCCGCTTTCCTTCAGTTGCCGCAATAACGGAAGCCGGATATGCTGCGATGTCCAAATCATACAGGGGCCCTCTGTGCTGGCGATAACTATAGCAATTAAGATTCTTTAGGACGCGAAGGAAAGAGTGAAAGCGTTTATCAGGAGTGTTGTTGAGCCCTTTTAACCAAAAGATGCCTCAGTGTTTATAGCAGCACAAAATAGTAATATTGTTCAAAGCCACTCAGTTTTACCGACAGCACTTCTCCCCGCGATTTCCGTGAAAGCTGGCATTTTGGGTGCAAACATAGTTTAATTGTGCCTGATTTGAGAGTTTCACAATCACAAGAATCACTAGCGAAGATCTGTTAGTGAGAAAACATCTTCCAGATTCCATTTTTTTGCTGCGTTTTGAGCGGGAGTAGAAATATTGGGATGTTGTGATATTCATTCCCACCCGGCAATATTGTTGTGCGGCTGATGCGCATGAAATTATTTTTATTGTGTCTTTTCCAAGGCAGAGAGATTTTATTCAAGCCACTTTATGGCGGTTTTTTTAGGAGATTACATATTGAATACAAACGAAAGCAATCATTGAAGCAAACGAGAGTCACAGAACTTAGTAGTACCTAAAAAGCATGTCATACGTCGATGTTGCCGGCCCACATTGAGCCATGAGGCAATTTTGATTGCTGTACAGGAATGCGAAAATTGTTGCTTGCGCCAGCAGATAATTTGTTATATCGGTGATGTCACGTAGAGTTGACGTCCACAACACACCGCCAACTTTAAAAATGCCTTATGTTTCTAGACACAAAACAATTCCGCTCATTCTTAACACTGCATCTTTTAAACCCGTATATCCTCTCCTTTTAAGTAAAGCAATTTTACCAGTAATTTTCACTCCAAGTAATTTTGCCTTAGAAGTACGTAAGATTATCGTACATGCACTTGGTTTCAGTTTTCTGAGATATGGAGTCACGGTATTTTTTCATTGTTATTTAACTTGGCGTTCGAAAATAAACTGTATTCTGAAATTATTGCTACGAAATATAGCCTGCAATATCAACATTCAAGAATGCAATAGCTCATTTTCTGTTTTGCAATGGCCTTCTTCCGATGCAATATTTTTTCACAGTGTTATCTGTGGCCATTTTTGGAACAGTGATTTTTTGTTTCGTTTTATGCCTACAAGACCCCTGAGGCGTCATCCTTTGTTACGCATACCCCGATGTTACACGCGATTTTGACGTTTTGTGCGCAATTATTATGTTCCCGATATATTCAATTTTACGCCCACTGCAATCAACTTCATTTCATCGACAGATGCTCTAAAACTGTATTAAAAGAAAAACTTTTCTGAAGTTTAGTAACCCTGCGTTTTCTCTTTTGTATGTATGTATTACAAACTGCTTTACTGCTTCTGGTCGTTTTCCTTCTTTGTTATTTTTGTTTTTTGTTGTTCTTTCTCTCTGTTCTTGTTTCTTTTCGCCATCACCTTTCTTTTCTTTCTATTTTTTTCCTGCCGAAATTTATAGTGTCCTGACACTGGCTCCCAGGTACATCCCGGCAAGCCTGTATGGTTTGGGCTGACCCGTCATGTACGCGCACCTCTACGACAAATAAAAACATTTATTTTTATTATTAAAAATAAACATAATGCTGGAACCCATTTGTTACCGCCGATGTGCGTGCGTAAATAAAATATACAAAATAGAAAAAAAAATTAGAAATTTTGTTATTACTTAGGAATATTTGATGTGGGTGTATTTAAATTTACCGACCGGTCCCAAAGCCACATTTTAAATAAGTCGACCACTGACTGAAGACAAAATGAGGGCCCTTGTCAGTCCGGAACCAGTAGGTCCGGAAAAATTACCTAACCGGTATTTTTCCCGTAACTGAAACCGAAGCAGAATGGTTATATTTTGAGCACGCTGAACCCGAACCGTATCTGAACCAATAAACAAATGCCGGTTACCGGTTATACATGAAACGGTTCCACCATCCACAGTTGATAATGCGTGGTCAGCGCCATTCGGGGCATTTGTCTTTCACGCACCATCAACTTCCGCACTTTCTCCTTCACATCAGTGCCAACATTATCAACGCTCTATTTATTTTCACAAGACGACCAAAGGTATAAGCCCAATGGTGCAATTTATGCTACTACTGGGAGCGCGAGAAAAGTGCGGGGCTGAGCAAACGACGTCTCCCAGTCGGCAGCCTGCAGGCAATTTGAAGTATCTATTTTGCCTTTCCTTCACGCTGAGACTGTGTAATGACAATCGGGACTGAATAATGCTGCACTGCGCAAAGCCGAAGCCCAATACCCTAAATTTGCGTAATTGTTGCCTTTCCTATTTTTATTTAAAAAGGTCGCACAGCAGGAGAGTGTAAATACTTGAGAAATGTGAGCCTGAAAAACTGCTTGGAGAGTGAGCCGTGGGCTTCTGACCACAAGAATGCGTCGAAATCTCCATGTGGAGATTTCGACGCACGTAAAGATTCCCAGGTGATCTGAATTGCTCTGCTGGCCTTCAATATACCCTGCTCCTTATTGCTAAGGAGTAGCTTTGCGGGATAAACCGCGCCTTGATATTTTTACAGGTGAGTTTCTACGGCCGATTTCATGGCTTTAAATTCCCACAGGATTATTTAGTCTCTTTTGTCTTACCTTCAACTGTGAAATGTGCAAAACACCCGAAAGTAGATATTTCTCTAGACATCCATTCATTTCTCCTTTGTCTTCTGTTTATATCCAAAACGAGTCATTATGTCGAATGTATCGAGTGGTGATGCCTGCTATAGAGTCAATTTTTCAGGACACGTAGAGAGGACTACTTTGCATCAACAGATCTAGCAGAGAACACTGTCAGCGTATCGGACGCACTTTCTTTCTTTCAAAAAAAAAATTTTCTCCGACCTTGCCGGCGCTACGTATTTCGTCTTGTACAGAAAACGGTACTAAACAAGTAAGCGACACCTCCAGAAAGGCAGGCCGGTCAAGCAGTATTGCATTTTGCCTACGCTAGTGCTTTGCGCTTTTTCTGATATGTATTCTCAGGCATGCCTTTTTAAGATATGCACTTCACTATCTAACCCTCTGCTCTGGTGCTACTGCTACTAGATCGGGGGTTGAGGGGTGTGATACCGGTACCGGCAAAATAAAGAGCTTTTATCTCTCTTTATTTATCACAAGTTTTATCTCTCGCTATATGAGTCCCTCTGCCGTCCTGGGTTGTATGCTGGCGAGCAGGTGCGCTTCCTTTTTTCCCCTTAACACAGCAACTACAGCACAATTAGTCTTCAGTTTGTAATCGGATAATCTGGTATAAGATTCCGCAGCTTAATGGGAGGCACGGGGCGGTCGTTAGACATAACGGAAACGTATTCATTGAGAGAGAGAAATGAAGGTGTTATTTTGTCTTTCGGGATCAGGTATTGGGGCTGGAAGAGGTCCATCGGGTCGCCGCTACCGTAAGAGCCTAGGAGGTGCACATGACATGGCCTCGCTCCCCCGATTCGCGAGTTGCAACACATCTGCTCTTAGTTGTGAGGATTGAAGGGGGTGATGGGTGCGCGAGGCATTCTCACAGGGAATGGTAGTGAGTCTCTAGTAGAGCACTGCACGGGCCCGGGCCGGCCCGAAAGCCCGGGCCCGACCCGGCCCGCGGGCCGGGCCGGGCCGCCCGAAGTCGATTATCGGCGGGCCCGGGCCGGGCCTGGGCTCAGTGCCGCGGGCCCGGGCTGGGCTCGGGCTCAGTGCCGCGGGCCCGGGCCGGGCTCGGGCTCGACGCAGCGGGCCCGGGCCGGGCTCGGGCTTGAATTCATAGGCCCGGCCGTTAATAGTTCCGACGTGAAGTGTAGAAAAGAGCACAAAATTGAATATTCTGGGTATACTTTTACGCGCTTCTTGATGTTAGTTGTACGCATTGTTTTAAAAACGTGTTTTGCTAGGTCTGATAGTCACTGTACTGTACTTTAATGACATTTCATTTACTGCATCAAGATTTTATATTTTGGTGTATAACATATCAAAGATACGGTTACAAGGAATGCCCTAGCGGGGAAGGAATTAACTAAGCCACCCTGGAGCTGTGCACCTATGTCTATGTACGTGTATTTTAGATGTGGAACCAATCTAAATGTGGCTGCCGTGGCTGGAAATCAAACTGGCGTGCTATAGAAGCGCCACCGCTTAACAACCACTCCAGGGAAAATATTTCAATGCACGCACATACTCGTGGATTCAAATGGAGAGCAAGAAATTTCATTAATACCAACTTGTGACCGAAACAACCACATGAAGTTGCCAAGAGTCTGGTCATCAAAGGTGATGGTGTCTCTCGTGTAAGTATACGAGCTATTATTACGCCCATGTGGCGTGAAATGGAGACGGTGTGAGCTTAACTACGTGTACTTTTAAACCCCTATTTTTTGCGTTACAATTCAGGGCGTGCTTGTACAGCCTAGAGGCTCTGTTTGATTTCCCGCTGCGAAGACACTCGACCAAATATAATAAACAAATTTTCTTTAACGTCTAAGACCAGGCCTGGTCACATAAGTGCGGGCCCTCCCTAGGCTAAAAAAAAAAGTCCGTGCCCGGGCTGGGCGTGGGCTTAAGACGACGGGCCCGGGCCGGGCCTGGGATTGAGACAACGGGCCCGGGCCGGGCCTGGGCTTGAGACGACGGGCCCGGGCCGGGCCCGGGCTAGGCTCACTTATGAATGCCCGGGCCCGGGCCGGGCCCGGGCTTGGTGTTACGGGCCCGGGTCGGGCTCGGGCTTCACAAAGCGGGCTCGGGCAGGGCTCGGGCCTTAAAATCAGGCCCGTGCAGTGCTCTAGTCTCTAGTACCCCGCAGGCGGAAAGGTAAGGGTAGTTAAGAGGTGTGGATCCGTGTGTATCAACCATGTTCGCTGTCGGAAAGTCGGTGTTGATAGGATGCACAGCATGTGGCCTGCATCCGAGAAGAGGCGTGGGCTACCCCAGAAAGCGGGGGGGGAAATCGCCCCGCCGGTAGCGTAGTCATTATCGCACCAGACCGGTATTCTGGAGGTTGTGGGTTTGGATCCCACCTAGGGGGCATTTTTTCTCGGCTTTCTTTCTTTGTTTCCAAATTCTTTATCTGTTTCAATGACATACCACAACCTCCCCTTTGCTTTCCGAGGTTTTCTTGGCTGCCAACCCTTATTTTTGCGTTATTTCTACGAGCCCCTCATTTCCTATTCTGATTCGCTACATGCATAGCGAGGGCCTCTGTTCTGGCAGTCTTCGTGCCATAGGGAGCTTAAGAGGGTTTAACGCTGGTTGACCCCTCTCGACATGTCGTAGACACTCGAGTCACGGTGCGGAAATTAAAAAGAAGGTCCCCTTCACGCCGAGAAGTCAGAGTGGCGCTGGCTGGCACCCCCAAGCACAGGAAAAAATAACATTGACATAAATAACCCAGAAAGCGGGGGGGGGGGGGGGGGGGGGATGGCCCCGCCGGTAGCGTAGTCGTTATCGCACCAGACCGGTATTCTGGAGGTTGTGGGTTCGGATCCCACCTGGGGGGCATTTTTTCGCGGCTTTCTTTCTTTCTTTGCAAATTCTTTATCTGTTTCAATGACCTACCACAACCTCCTCTTTGCTTTCCGAGGTTTTCTTGGCTGCCAACCTTTATTTTTGTGTTATTTCTACGAGGCCCTCATTTCCTATTCTGATTCGCTACATGCATAGCGAGGGCCTCTGTTCTGGCAGTCTTGGTGCCATAGGGAGCTGAAGAGGGTTTAACGCTGGTTGACCACTCTCGACATGTCGTAGACACTCGAGTCACGGCGCGGGAATTAAAAAGAAGGTCCCCTTCACCCCGAGAAGTCAGAGTGGTGCTGGCTAGCCCCCCCAAGCACAGGAAAAAATTACATTCACATAAATAACCCAGAAAGCGGGGGTGAAAATCACCCCGCCGGTAGCGTAGTGGTTATCGCACCAGACCGGTATTGTGGAGGTCGTGGGTTCGGATCCCACCTGGCGGGCATTTTTTCTGCCCTTTCTTTCTTTCTTTCCTTATTCTTTACTTGTTTCAGTGACCTACCACAACCTCCCCTTTGCTTTCCGAGGTTTTCTTGGCTGCCAACCCTTATTTCTCTGTTATTTTTACGAGCCCCTCATTTCCTATTCTGACTCGCTACATGCATAGCAAGGGCCTCGGTTCTGGCAGTCTTGGTGCCATAGGGAGCTTAAGAGCGTTTAACGCTGGTTCACCACTCTCGACATGTCGTAGACACTCGAGTCACGGCGCGGGAAATAAAAAGAAGGTCCCCTTCACCCCGAGAAGTCAGAGTGGCGCTGGCTACTAGTTCCAAGCACAGGAAAAAATTACATTGACATAAATACCCCAGAAAGCGGGGGGGAAAATCGCCCCGCTGGTAGCGTAGTGGTTATCGCACCAGACCGGTATTCTGGAGGTCGCGGGTTCGGATCCCACCTGTCGGGCATTTTTTCTCCGCTTTCTTTCTTTCTTTCCAAATTCTTTATCTGTTTCAATGACATACCACAACCTCCCCATTGCTTTCAGAGTTTTTCTTGGCTGCCAACCCTTATTTCTGTGTTATTTCTACGAGCCCCTCATTTCCTTTTCTGCTTCGCTACATGCAATGCGAAGGCCTCTGTTCTGGCAGTCTTGGTGCCATAGGGAGCTTAAGAGGGTTTAACGCTTGTTGACCACTCTCGACATGTCGCGGACACTCGAGTCACGGCGCGGGGATTAAAAACAGTCCCCCGCATTTCCCCGAGGGGGAGAATGTGAAAGTGCGAATGCACGGTTGTCGGTCCGCTTGCGGCGCTTGCGCTCGGCACCCGCAGCCCACCGCCTCGCCGCCTTTTCTTCCATCTCTTCCATCGGGTTTGTAGTATCACGTGTACACCACGCAGTTATCAAGCTGCTATAACGCCGCTGAGTCGCCAACGCAACGCCGCTGACGACGTAGTTTGAATGCGTTAAAGATATAAGGAGCGTTCCTAACTCTGAAATCACCGTGGCTTCCGTGGCTTAGTCGGTAGAGCGTCGCGCTGCTGCCGCAACGTCCCCGGATCGAAACCGGGCGCCGGATGCTGTTATTTTTTTATATAGTGTAGTGGCGTGGCTGGCTGCGCCGAGCAGAAGACCGTTGCTACGCACGCTCTCTCTCCTCCTCCGCGCCGTTGCTTGGACAGCTGCGCCACCTCCCCGAAGGGGATCGTGCGGAAATGCGAATGCATTGGGTGCACCGAATTCTTCTTTGCGGTATCGTTGTCGCGAGGGATTCGACTTCACCGACTTCCATCGCTATCAAGGCGCCAGTTGGCAAGCAGTCACGGAGCGAGGCGCGCGGTCCCTGCATTTATATGCGCAGCGAGCGGAGAGGGGTACGCGGTGAGGGGAGAGAGATCCGCGCCAGCCCGCGCGCGAGCTCTCTCTCCGCCCCGAGCTCCGCGATGCGAGCGCCCTCACACGCCGAGCGCGCTCCTCCTCTCCCCGTGGCCCTCCGCTAATCCGCACCTGCTCCGGTTGCTAGGCGCGCTCCACAGCTGTTGCTAGGCGCACGCCGCTCAACGACGCAAGACAATCTGCGGCTAAGAAATGCCTTCGCATTTAAAAGAAGGTCCCCTTCACCCCGACAAGTCAGAGTGGCGCTGGCTACCACCCCCTCATAGGTCTACCTCATAGGAAAGTCTACGTCACAGGAAAAGAGAGCAATTGAAGTATGACTGAGACGGTCAATACCATATATCTTGATATAAAAAGCTTCCAGTATTTCACACGCTTGTGCATAATGATTTCTGCGCAAAATCTTGATTTCGCTAAACCGTCCAACACAATCCGTCCAGTTCCCGCATTGTGCACGCATGTGCGCAGTCCACCATTTCTTAATGCAAATTCATGGTCTCATGTTCTATCAATATTACACCGCCCCGTCTGGCTGATATAGGTGTTCCCGTACGAAAGCGGAATTTAATGCACCACCCGAGTGCAGCATTTCACAAATGGCCTTGTGTTTCTTATGGGATGCTCGCTTCTCCGCAGCAGAAATTCGAAGACACAGGGCAGAGAGCTTCCTAGGTGCAAAAGGTATCCCACCACATAAAGAAGGTGAAAAAAAACCCAGAATCCCTTTGTATTTCCTGCACCTTGGCCCTTGCATTTCTACCGCGCTGAAGTGACCATGCGATAACAAACACGCCTGTCCATTTGTGAAATGCTGCACCGGTGTGGTGTATGATATTCCGCTTTCTTGCGGGAAGGCCTATATCTACCAGACAGGGTGGTTTATTAAGGATCGAGCACGCAAACATGAATTGGCATCAAGGAATGGGGATTGTGCACTTGCCTGCAGATTACTGAATTTGTAAGGATTGTGTTGCACGGGTCATTGAAATCGAGGTTTTGGGCAGAAGCCACAATGCAAAAGCGCCTGAAATACTGGAAGGTTTTTATTTCAAGAAATATGGTAATGACTGTGTCAGTGATACTTCCATTGCTCTCTTTTCCTCTGAGGTAGACTTTTTATATATCATGACTAAGTGTACAGGCTGGTGTTATCTATGTATCTGTTGCGATGATTGTTTCGGAGCTGTGTATTTGAATGGTTCACGCTGGCATGGTCGGGTTTTTTTGTGCTATATATGCGAGAATGTAGCTTGAAAATAAATCAGTTAAAATAGCGCTCTTCCTCTTCGTTTTCTGTCTTGTCTTGTCTCTTGAAGCCCTAACCTCCTTTATGTTAAGCTTAGGTATGTATTAGGACGCCTTAGACACTACACAATATAGAAATATGGCATCCCATAGGTTTGAAACGTAAGGAGGATGTGATTACAAGATTGATATTTTTCATCAGAACAATGAAATGTCCGGTCCCCGATAAAAAAAACGTGCAGTTAAATTTCAAGTATTATATTTAACAGGAGGATATTTATCTAAAGCTTGAAATGACATAAGCTCTGACATACAGTTCTATTGTTCCAAAAGTCATCTTAAAATTGACTTTTCCGTTTGCGTCCTAGATTGATAGGCACGTGGGTAGCCTCTAAGCATTACGTGGAAAAACCAGTCATGGTTGCGGGCATGTAGTAAGTTACAGCTTGTCCTTCCCGAGGGGATTGTTCGACGTTTTTAGGAAGACAAAAACATCACTGGCTTCTTTTACATACGACGTTCCCGTCAATAATGATTTGTGGCAATATTTCTTTCGACTCTAGTCAATATTTCAATAGAGCAAAATATATTCCGTTACGTCTATTCTACTTTACTCTGCAAAAAGTGGGGCTTATGAGGTGAAAAATACAAAATGCAGTGCTTTGTACGCTCTAACCGAAACTTTTGCTTGCACATATTGGTTTATATATCGCCATCAACGTATGGAGCTCCAACGATACATCAACAAATACTATGGCACTCGCAAGGATTTTTTCGTTTTTTGTGCTTACTTGGAAGGGTATTTTTGCCAACCGACCTAGCGTGGTAGTATTGGGTAAATGTATACTCCAGCTACAATAATGTGTATGATTTGTCTCCCTCTAATATCATAGATTACTACGCGAACCAAGAAAACCAAAACTTTTCAACGAAGCGTTTTCTGGACCTTTGTAGATACGCGTGCTCATTTTAGCACTTTGTTTTTAATTTTACAAAAGAAAGTTACGCCTGCCATACTTATTTACGCAATTACCCTTCACGGTTTATTGCATGTATGACTATAAAACGGACCCGATATAACAAAGAAATGGTTAGCATTTCAAGCTCTACATTGTTACAAAATTAAACTAGAGTAATGTCATGCGTTTTGCCGGGAACGTGTTGATGGTTCCTTTGGTGCTCCGTGTTCCACCATAAAAACCTGTTCTAAGAACGCATTTCTGGAATTGAGAAAAATTTAAATTTGAGGAGGTGTAGGGGTATTGCAGTATAACATTATTAGAGATTTAAATCCTATTGCCGTGCTTTAATATTTTCTCCAAAATTCCTAGCACATGTGGTATTACAAGTCTCGCGGGCAAACCCGACGCCGCACCCAGTTTTTCCTTACTACTCTGGTATAAGACATAGCGAAACATCGCAAGGCATGCCATATCGGCTGCCCATGTTCATCATTGCGAAAGGCGTTAGGCATGCTTTGGTAATTGAAATCAATAATGAATTACTACGGGGTTTTAAAACTTTCAATAGTAAAAAGTAGTCCGAAAAAAAAATAAAGATGGCCACGATACCGTCTGCAAGAAGTAATCGTAGTCAGCAAGTTTGTTTTTATTTCGGAAGCATTAAAACCCTATTTCGTCGGTTTTCTCAAAAGTTTGTAACGCTACTCTTATGAAGCCGTTTTCCGCAGGAATATTCGGTGGAACCGGTTTTTTGATAGAAAAAGTCATCAATAATTGGGTTCTAAAGCTTTATAATTAAGACTGGAGGTGCGTATTGGTCAGCTCTCAATACTTTTTTATACAGCTTCTACAAGGTGATGTACGTTATCGTTGAATTATAGATTGTTTAGCACGTAGAGCCACAACATCCAGTAAAAGTGAACTAGGACTTTTGTGATGACCATTGTTTAAAACATGTGCAGTTTCCCGCTCATTGCAGTCATTTCAACATTGATTACTCTGTAATTTCGTAGCGAAATGAAAATGTTCTGTTGCACAGCTAATATTTGAGGTGAATACTTGCTTTGTGCACAGTTTCAAGTCGGGCACGTTGCGCGACTGGGTTCCTGAGCCATGGGAACTATCCCAAAGAAATGCATGGGGAGTTAGATTTGACAGCGAATTACACAAAGAAATATTGAGAAACCTGAAATGTTCTTTTAGCGTTTTAATCTTCACGTTGACTTGTAGCTTTATGCCAAATATCATTTTTCTAAAGTGGTTTTTCTAGGTTCCCCAGAGGTTGTAAGTTTGAGCGAGAAAGCTGGGTATGTGTAGCCCTTACACTACAATTTGAGCGTTACGGATGAAGCAATAACAACAAACGACGAGCGTACGGAGACACAACCACACCATGCATAATATAAGCTTTCGTATTATTGATGCACATCTCGAGCGTCAACAAAAGCTGGCTGTTTTGTGGTAAATCCAACAAACTCAGATAGAGTTGAGCTAGTTTTCTTAACACGCAATACATTTGTTAAAATCTGTGCTTTCAATTTAAACACACAAATAAAACATAAGCCATGAAGAGTAGCCAATGCTGTTTTTACTGCTCATTCTTCTGAGTTTGTTTTTATTATGTTCATACATACTAACTGTCGTCTATGAGATAGAAATGTATTATTTCTGCTGCTCTGAGTAGTCTAGAACGTCATTTATTCATGTGCTTATGAAATGCATTTGCATCGGTGCACCTCTGATACAAAGAAATTGAGGTCTTACGTCTTCCGAATATTAAGGATGGCGAAAAAGAAAAAGGTTGCGAATATTTAAGTTTTCGGGTTGGTGTATTTTTACTGACCGTGAAAAAACCGAACCCCAACGTGCCACTTTGAACGTCATCAAATAGTTTCAGATTGCTTCGTAACGAAGTTTTGAATATATCAAAACTAAGTCACACTCGGGTTATAGTTTTACATATATTCCACAAAAATATGTTAAACAATTCCGGACATATCACATGAGCGTGTAAATGACAAAATTTACCATTTTTTGTGCCCCACACTTGCGAGGGCCTCTGTTCTGGCAGTCTTGTTGCCATAGGAAGCTTAAGAGGGTTTAATGCTGGTTATCACTCTTGACATGTCGTAGACACTCGAGTCACGGCCCGGAGGTTAAAAAGAAGGTCCCTTTCACCCCGAGTAGACCGAGTGGCGCTGGCTACCACCCCCAAGCCCAGGAAACAAAAAGCCTAACATACATACGCCAGAAAGTGGAGGGGAAAATCGCCCCGCCGGTAGCGCAGTGGTTATCACACCAGACCGGTATTCTGGAGGTCGTGGGTTTGGATCCCACCTGGCGGGCATTTTTTTCTCCAATTTCTTTCGTTCTTTCCAAGTTCTTTGTCTGTTTCAATGACCTACCACATCCTTCCCTTTGCTTTCCGAGGTTTTCTTGACTGCCAACTCTTATTTCTGTAATATATATATATATATATATATATATATATATATATATATATTGCGATAATAAGTTCCGGGATTCAATTTGAAAAATACACAACAGGTTGGACGCACATATTAAAACGTTGGTGGAACTAACATTTCGATAAATATTCTAGGGAGTTTTAGAATAGGGGGCCCAAACGCTCTGGGGCCTCCAAGCGCCTTGGGGCGTCTTGCTGCGCATGCGCAGAACCCAAGCCATCCTTGGGGGTTTTGGGTTTTGGTTTAGCGCGCACGCTATTTTGCTGAAATAGCGGGCAACCCAAAGCTGGAGTTTGCGTTCTTGCGTCGCTCTCGCAGCCGGCGAGACTGCGCGTGACCATGGCTGAAGCGAAATCTGCGGCTCATTCCTCGACTGACCCGATCAACTACCACGATCACTGAGCTAAATTTGTTGATTCCGCGCGTCGTTTTTCTAGACATGGATAAAGCAGGTAATCGTGAAGCGTTTTCTACCTTCAGAAACAGTCCGCGCACATGCCGGCCGCGCCTGTCAGCTCGGCACGCTCAGCAGCTCGAACTGGCGCAGACCACGGTGGCAACCGCTTGTCGCTGCTCTTCCGAATCAATCTGATCGCTAAAAAAAGCTCCACATGCGAAAAAGTTGGTGTTATTGTGATGACAAATTGTGCTAGGGCTTGTTGTCAAAGCTTATTTTAAAAGCGCAGATCAGATATCACCCGTAATGCTAAGCCTACACTGACCGGCCGCGGACGTTCGGCGATCCGACCCATCGCCGCGGCGCGCGGTGCGCCGAGCGGCCGAGATATGGCGCTACCTGCGCGGAAGCATCAAAACATGTTACGCAGATGTCGTGGTCACCGATCGCTCGAACGGCAGTTATAGCTGAAATAAAGTTCCACATGCGAGAAAGGGGATGATAGTTTGGTGAAAAGTTATATTACGGATTGTCATTCGCAGTTGCACAGATAGCGGCGATCAAATATCCGCTACGATGCTAAGCCTAAAGTTCCAGTCACTCCAGCCGACCCTACCAACGCAAGCCGGTAGCGGGCTGCTAGGGGCGCCCCTCTTCTAAAACTCTCCGCGCGCGAGCGCCTTGCGTTTGGGTTCTCCTAACTTCTTGGGAGCCCCCAACGCCGGCTTCCCCTATTCTAAAACTCTCTATTGTACGCTACAGTATAGCGCAGCTAAGGGAGACTCCAATGCTAAAGGAGGCAACAATCAAGCTGGAGACAAAGCAGTTGAGAACTATTATCTGGGCTGTAGAAATCGCAGGGGGGACCAACTAGTCGAGTTCGCAGAACGGAATAACCTACGCGTCATGACTACCTTCTTCTGCAAACGGGAGAGCCGGAAGTGGACGTGGAGGAGCCCGAATAGGGAGCATAAAAATGAAATGGACCATAATATTTGATAACCCTGGTGTCGTGCAGGGTGTAGAAGTGCTCGGAAGGGTAAGGTGTAGTGACGACCGTATGGTGTTATCTCGAAATAGGCTAGATCTGAGGAGGGACCGTAATAAGCCAGTACGAAAGAAGCCAATTAATGAGGTAACACAAAGGCGTAAAAAGAAGAATTCGGGATCGCGCTGCAGAAGCGATATTCAGCTGTTACCGAGGGAGCAGGGTTTACGTCACTGAAGCCAGCGACAACCTTATACGCATTATCACGGAGTGGGCAGTAGAAGTCGGGGGAACGATGGCTAGACAGGATACTGGTAAACATTCCCAGGAAACGAAAGGCCTAATTAGGAAACGGCAAACCATGACAATCTCCACCACAGCTGACAGAATAGAACTAGCGGAGCTTCCAAATTTAATCAATAGGCGTAAGACAGCTGATTTATGGAAGTATAATATTGAGAGTATCGAATACGCTGTAAAGAACCGAAATAGCCTGAAAGCAGTGAAGAGGCGTCTTGGCGTGGTGAAAAGCAGATGTATACACTTAAAGACAAACAAGGCAATGTCATCACAAATAGGGATAAAATAGTGACAGTAGCGGAGGAGATCTATAGGAATTTGTAATGTAGCTGGGACATCCAGGATAATGCCGAACGACAAAGTAGTTCAGAGGACATAGACATCCCACCAGTAACGACAGAAGGAGTAGGAAAGGCTTTGAAATAAATGAAAGGGGGCAAAGCACCTGGTGAAGTTCAGATAACAGCAAACCTCTTGAAGTATGGCGGAGAAAGTGTACTTGAAAAACTGGCGAACCTGTATACGCAATGCCCAATGACCACAAGTGTACCGGGATTTTGGAAGAACGCGAACATCATCCTATCAGCATCAACATCATATATATTTTCAGAAGTGAAAATATTAGTATATTTAACTGAGCTTCAACGTTACAACCAAATGTTTTGACATTTCGCGACCTTGGTTACCGTTAGCTCCAAATGTTTCTGCTTTTTATAGTATTGACCAAAACTAAATGAAACGACACCAGGGTAATTTGTGTACTTGTTCTACCAAAATACGGCTTTTATACTCAACCAAAATACTCAAACCAATGACACACATGTATTTTTTTTTGTGTCGCCGAAGATCAATGAGCCCCCCTCCCCCTTTAAAATGTCTCAAAATTCTGTGCAGGAGAGATAGTAGTTCGCATAAGGCTCAGACGAATTTATATTTCGGTAGCAAAACAGCATTTGAGCAGGCGGAAACGACTTGGCTTATCTGTGATCAAGTATGTACTTCGCAATGGCGCGAGGAGTGTTTCCTATTTCAGAACGGCCCACCTACAGTACTTTATTCAAGCGAAATCCGGCAACGTTTGTATATGTGAACGACTCTTCGCCCGTATGGGCCGGTTAGTCCAAAGATGTAAAATGCCTTCGAAAAAAGTAGCACTGCGAACAAACCTACGTAACGGTGTGCAGACATGCACCTAAAAATACAATACATAACAAATACTTTTTCTGTCAAAGTAAAGGGTCTCACTCTACTCTCGGAACTAATAAATCGCCGCTTACCCAGCGAAGGTCACAAACCGCTTAACATATTTGCGCGACAGCCGGCGGCGAGTACCAATTCTAAGGGGATGCTTAACATCTCTTGAATGACACCTAGACGCTGCGTAAAATGTACAGACCAATCTGCCGTGCTCAAATGGCCGCACTGTTATTAATATAACCAAAGAGCAGTGCAGTTCAAAGTCCATCAGTTCATTCAGCCGGCACTTTTCTCTCCGATAGTTCTGAATACCGTTATTTCGGGAACCAACATTGTAGCACATGTAAACTTAAACAAATGTTCCTTTGTTCACAAAACTCCTTTACGAAGCTCGGTTTGTTGTAAAACAAATTCTGATTCGCGTCATAATACCCTGTCTTTTGATTAGAAAGCGACAGATTAGGATGGGGAGGAATTGATATACCGGATAATTAAAAAAAAAAACTAACGCTCACCAAACGATCGTAATTTTTTCCACGAAAAAAAAACACTTTGATTGAAATAGCTGGATAACCATCTCATAATGTAATTACATAACGAATACAGGCGACAGCAATAGAAGGCATTACTTGTCACTTGCTGGCATTTGTATTGTGCATAAGTAAGAGGAAAAAAAGTGAGCACATATACAACATGCCATGAGGCAGACTGAGAAGATTATTTTTTATGGCTGTAGAAGAGTGCGCAAAGAGCTATTACGGCTAAGAGATATTTTTTTGCATCGGTGAACTCTTAGTAAGTTGAACGTCACAACAACCCCCCGAACCGTTAAAATATATCTTCTTCCTTAACCCGAAACCGATTTTCTTTTTTTATCAACGCTGGATGTTTCTAAACCAGCACCTCTTCTTCTTGTCTGTAAAAGAACAATGCTGAAGCAGCAACCTTCTCATAACTTTATCGCTGGAAGGTGTGGATAAAGAATGGAATACACAAGGTGTCAAAAGAGCAATTCAGAATGGCATTTTAACGTAATAAGATTTTACTTGTATGTATTTAAAATTTACGCGTCGGGCCCCCAAAAGCCACACTTTCTGAATCAGAAAGGCCCTTCATTGAAGAGAAATTGAGTCTCGTTGTTATTCGGCAGGTCGGTGGCGGATATAAAAGGAAAATTTTAGCCGATAAGTGGGTAACTTTTTGATTGATTGATTTATTGTGGGGTTTAACGTGTCAACGCAACACAGGCGATGAGGCTCTATTGGAGGGATCCAGATTAATTTTGGACCACCTGGGTGATCTTTAACCTGTGCTGAGATCTCTTACACCCGGGCGTTTTTGGTTTTTCCCTTCATCATAATAGCGGCCACCGCGGCCGGGAATTCAACCCACGTCCTCCTGCTCAGCAGCACAAAGCCCTAGCCACTGAGCCAGCGCAGCGGGTGGGGAACTTTTTCTTAGGTGACCATCGGTTTCGGAAAGTATTAAGCAGACGATACAATACAGGAGTGTGGCGCCAGATGGGTTTGAAACTTAGGTTTGAAACTCATTCAACGACTGTAATGCTTTTCATCAGAAGGAAGAATGCTCGGGCTCACTGTAATTACATTGCAAAGCAATCCCAAGTATTTTTGAAAGCAGTTGGGTTTTGATTGAAAACTTCAAATGACATCGGCTCTGACGTACAGTTCTATTGTTCCAAAAAAGGAATTTTCCAAGTGAATTTCGTTTTTGTGACTGTGAGTGACATGCACTCTGGGGGCCTCTGAAGAGATTGCGTGGAAATGAACCTGTCCTGATTACGCGCATGCACTGATTTACTGCATCTCATTGAAGAGAGAATGATTGACTTTTATTAGAAAGCACATGACAAGCTTCTTGATACACACCAATTTCCGGTCAATATTAGAGTGTGGCATACTTCTGTTCCAGCTCTGCTCAATATTTTAGTACAGAAAAGCAAATTCAAGCTGATGCTTTCGAGATCAAATACAAAAACAGTGCTCTCTGAAGTGACTAGAAACTGTGATTAGAAACTAGACATTGCCAGAAAAGGTTGCTTCCCCATATTTATTTATGTAATGCAGTGTACAGAGCCGCCAAGACAAATAAACAAAATAACAATATAGTATTCCCAAGGAAATTTTTATTCCTTCGTTACAAGGTGTTTTTTGTCCATATAACCCAGGGAGGGTATTCTGTAACACTAAGCAATGTATATGTTTAATATGTATGCCTGTATCGTCGGTGTAAATTGGTACCCGCTCATTGAGAAATCAGCGGGCCTATCTGCGACCGCCAGACCTTTTTGTACGGTACGGTCAAGTGACACCAGGGCTATTTATACATTCGAATAGTTAGTGCGCAACAGAACGACCTGAAATGGCTCATTCCTAAGGCAGGTGCCATTGCGAGGCTATCCGAGAATGTCTTTTAAGATGCTTTGTGTCGGCTACAGACAAAGGAGAGTTCATTCATTTTTGTCTTAGATGTTCGCTTAGGCTTACGCGTGCCTTACACAGCGTGTACGCTGCCCGTTTTTGGCCTTCTTGAGTAGCCCAGAGAGAGTGGCACACGCCCGATTTCACGTCGAGGGGAAAAAGGAAAGCGTGAAAGAATGAAGAAGTAAACTGCACACCAACAAAAGAAATTATCTATAAAGCCACACCCAAAAAACTATTAAATAAAAATATCCCGGAGTGATATCGGGCTCTACAGAAGCTGCCGATTGTTGTTTTTACGTTCCCTCCCAGTGAAATCACGAAATGGCTCGTCCTTATTGTGAGAGTACACATGGCAGCAATGTAAGGTTACAGCGTAGGCTACGACAGTGGCACGAAAATAATTATCAGTAGATTAAATTCATGATCGTAAAAGTTAGCGGCCTTGTACGGCCTGATGCATACGCCCCCATCGGAAGACCGTAACAAAAGAATACATTCACTCAGTCCGTTAGGTTAGAATAAACTCATTTTTCGCGTTCAGTATGCAGCAACAGAGACCCGTGAGTGACAATATTGCTGCGAAGGCTTAATGCGAAATTCCGTCAGGGCAAGCATCTCTGTTTCTACGCGGCCTAAAGCCGTATTCTACTCAATCAAGCTCTAAATTTCTTTTACACACATGATCATGTTCGTCTTGAACTTCTGCTCCCCATACGACCAAAATTCTCGCGCTCCATCTGGCGGTAGGCGGCTACTGGGGATCGCTCGTCAAAATATTTCTTTCATCTCGCCTAAGCAGGTTCGACATTCATTGTCATTTTACTACTGCACGTTTCTTCGCGAAAACATGAAAATATTTGGCAGCACCTAAATCGCCCCTCCTCGCCCCGGGCACAATTAGCATCGAGTACGTACCGTGGTGCCCCGAGAGGGAAGTCCCTTATAAAACGCCGGGTTTTCTTGTAATCTTCTAGAACTCATTTTCTGTTCTTATGCTTCCGCCTATCTTGCTGTTGTTCTTGTTGTGGCCAACTTGCGCCGCCTCCTCGTGGTTTTGATGCAAATTACACCGACGTCAGGTTTACAGACATAATTATGCGGGCAAGCAATCAGCGACTCGCTTGGTCGCGGCGGTAGCGCCGCGCCTAGACAGGTGCTATCATAGCGACCCACACCTCCTACGCAGCCACCTAACGCCAAGAACGATGCTAATGATGCCGAGAAAAGTACGCTGTGAATTCATTTAGAAACACTTGCGACGTGACATGTCCGAGACTGTGTGGGCAACAAAAATAGACCTTGCAAATGGAAACGAAAACGTGCTGCTCAGTGTTGATCTCACCACGCGTACTGTGAACATTGCCTGATAAATAAATGGGTACGTTAGATGGTGAGCAGATTGCTTCGCAGCATAAGCTTATATGTGCTGTTACGGTCCGTAGTTTGGCTTCAGCCGTGCCTAATGTTTTCTTATAGCTGAGCCCTCGTTTGACTAACGATCACTGCTTACTGTGTACAGCTGATGTTCTCTTTTCGCGACACCTTGTCCACACATTCTGTGTGGTATGAAGTTCAAAAGGAGGTAGAATAGGTCTATTTGGTGCTAGAATGGGGCTAGAATGGGGCAGTTCCGCCTCGTCCCAGTCCTGTTAGATTCCTATTTATCTTAATACGTAGCACAATTCAATACGAGATGGTATGAAGGCGAGTTTTCAAAGCCTTCGATCACGTTTAGACATGGCTATGTTTAATTTTTATTTGAACGTCGCTGTGGGAATCTGTAATTGGACCGTGGGCTTCACTCTGTTTACAGTGAGCCTGCCTTTCTCTAGTACGATGACGGTTCAGAACTTACGACTGCTCACAGAAGGCGAGGCTTTGTGCAAGGCGAAACACGTCGTGGCGTATTGATTTGTGGCAATGGGCACTTTTAGAATAGCGGAACCAAGCGTTAGGATCCGTCAAGAAGTTAGAGCAACCTAAACGCAACACTCTCGATCGTGACGAATTTTAGAGGGGGATCTTCTCCAACAACTCGCCGTGGGCTACGGATCCTTGGAGTCGGATATTTTGAACTTTAGCCTTAGGATCGCGGCAGATCTTTCGTCACCCCTATCCTTACAGTTGAGAATGAGAGTCCATAACACAACTTTCCACCACACAGTCACCCTCTTTCTCGTATATAGAACTCTGTACTCGCGGTGATTGCCTTTTCAGAGATCGATGATCTAGCCACCTGCCACGGCGTCTGCCGATTTTTGCACGCAGGTATTGCCATCCTTCACCCGCTTGCTGCCGCGTGCGCGAATGGGCGGGCGGTGCCTGCAACGGGCTCCGCAGCAGGTCGGTGTATATCGCAGCAGATATAGCAGCATTGCTTTGAAAATCACCGCTGATGATAACACCTAGCACAATTATTTACCACGCAAACTTTCACTTTCTGTGAATGCGAAACTTGTTTTCTACAATCAGTTCGATTTTTGAAAAGCGGCAACAAGGTGTTGCTGCCGAGACCTGTGTCGTGGGCCGTGAGGACGGGAACAGCGGGCGCGTGTGCGGAGCGTCTCTGAGTACAACAAACAATTCATATTTTTCTGCTTAATTAATTTCTTGCGAACGACAAGCGAAATATAGTTATTTAGCTCAGCGATCGTCATAGCCTACAATGTTAATCGGGGTAACAAGCCGCAGCCTAGGCTTGCACCGAGTTCGGTCGCAGGCGTCCGCGTACACCACCATTGTCATGTTTTTTGCAGCTAAAAAACCGTACTTGCTTTCAAAGTCCCCATGACGTCAAACTACGCTTCGTATACGGTGAGCAAATTTCAAACGCTGAATAGTAAAACAAGAATACACGTAGAACGCGCGTCCTAAACGGAGTGTCACGAGCTGCAAGCCAACTAAGCAGAAATATAGCTGCGGGGATAATACAAGAGACGTGAAAACCATCGCAGCGCCAACTTCTCCAGTGGTGGCCCTCGCGGCCAATATCACTTGAGAGAATTTCTGCTGTGCTGCATTGTTGCGGAGCATTGACAAGCGGAGTAGTTTCATGCCACTGATAGGCGTGGACTGCGAACGTGGATGGTGCGACGCCACTATGAGGAACAGCCAACATTTCAAAATGATAAACGTTGCTCTGAGAAGGAGCAGGCCATGTTGTAACTTTAGCTGGCAGCCTTTTCGACCCTTTGGGGGCATCTGACTACACGCCGAATTTAACCTTCTGGGAACCCGAAAGACTCTCATGCCGCTTCCTTTGCTCGCTAGACTAGCGTTGCCAAAAGCACAACACCATACGGGCTGCAGAAAAACCAACACAGGAATAGGAACACCAATTTTCGCGCGTCCAAAGCTGCTGAGTACATACTCACCGCCCGCTGGTCCGACGTCTTGCCAACCAACCGTCCCGCAACACCGAGCACTTGCCCGGGCCGTGCCGTCACGGTCGCCGTTTGACGTACCCTGGGAGAGATCTATTGTGTGCCTGCTTCTTAGCGTAACCGTGAGGGGGCTCGTGAGCTTCGTGCGAACCCGGAAGTTCGTCAGGCGAAAGTGGAGGCCAAGAAGCCACGAGGGCCTCAGTTCTCATTCTTCATTGCGTTTTTAGCCTATAGGTTTGCATGGTGCACCTTCTAGTTTTAGAAAAGAACGCATAATGTGTGTTCAAAGGAGTTTGTTCAAACGAGAAAACTGCCTGCGTGGTTCATTTCCTTACGTTTTTAATGTATCGCCGCAGTATTTAATAAATGCAGAAGGGTGACGTCCACTTTTTTTTAGGAGGCTCGCGTTTGCAGCTATTGGTGTTCTGCTCTTAAAACACACTTTTACATGCTGTCCAGGCCAATTTTTTATGCAGTGCCAGAAAAGACATTCTGGTTCCTGCTTATAACTCCTGCAATCTGTGTGACGTGAAGGCTGGAAAACATAGCCGGAATTCTTTATATTTAATAAACGTCAAATGGGAGGCGTACACCACGTTTTTTTATGACTCAAGATGCTAAAAACAAATTGACAATGCTTAGACAGTACAGAATTACAATGGTCGTGATCAGGAGTCAGTTTTGTCTAGTGTATCGTAGAAATCATTAAACTTGGTTTAACATTCTCTTCTGAATAAAACTTTATCCGGAGATGGTGTTTGCTGCCAGTATTGTAAGCGTACTCCTCACCTCGCTCAGTTTGCGGCCTAACTTGCGGATAATAATAATAATAATATTTTTATTTTTCTTAGAGGAACAAAATACATGACGGGTCAGCCCAAGCCAGACAGGCTTGTCGGGCTGCACTCGTATTTGCGATATTGAATGAACAAAGAACTTCAAAGAAAAAGGTGCCCTTAGACGTCCAGCTTATGCACAGTTTTGTACGTCTTTAATAAAGAGACCTTATTCTTGTGAGAATTACTAGACAAATTCGACTTTTGGCCAATTAAATCAAGTTGTCCCTAAAAATTTGCCCCATGAAGGTTGCACCTTTCGAATCAGTCATTTGCAGTTCTGGATAACGTGCTCGGGGGCGAAACATAAATAGTTTTTTAAAAAACAATTTTAATGATACAACTACAAGATGTGCACGTATGAGAAAGTATGCAGCATAGCACATTGTACCTCGAAGAGTTTACTGGTGTCGTGACACGTAACTTCGGTTGACTAGGCTCTCAGCTTTTCTCCGCATGTTAAGTATTCGACAAGAACATATCCTGTCAATTAGCAGTTCTATCGCCAATTTCACTGTATTTGTACTATGCAGCTTGCTTAACACGTTTTCTTGCAGTCTCTAAAATTTCGGCACTGTTTTTGGTTCGTTGATCTCCAATTATGTTATATAACACAGGTTGGGTAGTTTAGGGATGTATAAAAATGTCTGTTAAAGGTATTTCATTTTTATAAAAGAAATAATTGAAACACTTGTTTGAATTCAACATGCTTTTCCAAAGAAATAGTTGCTGATGCAGCAACAACGTTTTTTTGTTTCTTTCCCTTTATTTTTTCTCTTTCATGCTCGATCGCCTCAGGCCATAAATCACGGACAAGTTGACAAATGTGTGATTGAAGGGGAAAAAAATGAACGGGTGAATAAATAAATAAATTAATAAAAAACTAATGAATAATAAATAAATAAATAAATAAATAAATAAAAAACAAATGAATATTAAATAAATAAATAAATAAATAAATAAATATATAAATAAATAAATGAAAAAAAGAATGAATGAACGAATGAATGAATTAAGACATCAGGCTCCCATATTTTGCATTCAATATACCGGTACCGAAAGAAATCTTAGAGCACATGTCGACTCCAGTCATTGGGGCCGATTTTTTCTTAGTACAGAAGGTATTATTTTTCAGCGGTGCTCTCACTTACGCATTCTTATAAATACTGCACATAGTATCTCGAAGAGTTTACTGGTGTCGTGACACTGTAACTTCTGTTGACTAGGCTCTCAGCTTTTCTCCGCATGTTAAGTATTCGACAAGAACATATTCTGTCAATTTGCAGTTCTATCGCCAATTTCACTGTATTTGTACTATGCAGCTTGTTTAACACGTTTTCTTGCAGTCTCTAAAATTTCGACACTGTTTTTGGTTCGTTGATCTCCAATTATGTTATATAACACAGGTTGGGTAGTTTAGGGATGTATAAAAATGTCTGTTAAAGGTATTTCATTTTTATAAAATAAATAATTGAAACAATTGTTTGAATTCAACATGCTTTTCCAAAGAAATAGTTGCTGATGCAGCAACAACGTTTTTTTTAGTTTCTTTCCCTTTATTTTTTCTCTTTCATGCTCGATCGCCTCAAGCCATAAATCACGGACAAGTTGACAAATGTGTGATTGAAGGTGGAAAAATGAACGGGTGAATAAAAAATTAAAAAATAATAAAAAACAAATGAATAATAAATAAATAAATAAATAAAAAACAAATGAATAACAAATAAATAAATAAATAAATAAATAAATGAAAAAAAGAATGAATGAATGAACGAATGAATGAATGAAGACATCAGGCTCCCATATTTTGCATTCAATATACCGGTACCGAAAGAAATCTTAGAGCACATGTCGACTCCAGTCATTGGGGCCGATTTTTTCTTAGTACAGAAGGTATTATTTTTCAGCGGTGCTCTCACTTACGCATTCTTATAAATACTGCACATAGTATCTCGAAGATTTTTCTTAGTACAGAAGGTATTATTTTTCAGCGGTGCTCTCACTTACGCATTCTTATAAATACTGCACATAGTATCTCGAAGAGTTTACTGGTGTCGTGACACTGTAACTTCTGTTGACTAGGCTCTCAGCTTTTCTCCGCATGTTAAGTATTCGACATGAACATATTCTGTCAATTTGCAGTTCTATCGCCAATTTCACTGTATTTGTACTATGCAGCTTGCTTAACACGTTTTCTTGCAGTCTCTAAAATTTCGACAGTGTTTTTGGTTCGTTGATCTCCAATTATGTTATATAACACAGGTTGGGTAGTTTAGGGATGTATAAAAATGTCTGTTAAAGGTATTTCATTTTTATAAAATAAATAATTGAAACAATTGTTTGAATTCAACATGCTTTTCCAAAGAAATAGTTGCTGATGCAGCAACAACGTTTTTTTGTTTCTTTCCCTTTATTTTTTCTCTTTCATGCTCGATCGCCTCAAGCCATAAATCACGGACAAGTTGACAAATGTGTGATTGAAGGGGGAAAAATGAACGGGTGAATAAAAAATTAAAAAATAATAAAAAACAAATGAATAATAAATAAATAAATAAATAAAAAACAAATGAATAATAAATAAATAAATAAATAAATGAAAAAAAGAATGAATGAATGAACGAATGAATGAATGAAGACATCAGGCTCCCATATTTTGCATTCAATATACCGGTACCGAAAGAAATCTTAGAGCACATGTCGACTCCAGTCATTGGGACCGATTTTTTCTTAGTACAGAAGGTATTATTTTTCAGCGGTGCTCTCACTTACGCATTCTTATAAATACTGCACATAGTATCTCGAAGAGTTTACTGGTGTCGTGACACTGTAACTTCTGTTGACTAGGCTCTCAGCTTTTCTCCGCATGTTAAGTATTCGACAAGAACATATTCTGTCAATTTGCAGTTCTATCGCCAATTTCACTGTATTTGTACTATGCAGCTTGCTTAACACATTTTCTTGCAGTCTCTAAAATTTCGGCACTGTTTTTGGTTCGTTGATCTCCAATTATGTTATATAACACAGGTTGGGTAGTTTAGGGATGTATAAAAATGTCTGTTAAAGGTATTTCATTTTTATAAAATAAATAATTGAAACAATTGTTTGAATTCAACATGCTTTTCCAAAGAAATAGTTGCTGATGCAGCATCAACGTTTTTTTGTTTCTTTCCTTTTATTTTTTCTCTTTCATGCTCGATCGCCTCAAGCCATAAATCACGGACAAGTTGACAAATGTGTGATTGAAGGGGGAAAAATGAACGGGTGAATAAAAAATTAAAAAATAATAAAAAACAAATGAATAATAACTAAATAAATAAATAAAAAAACAAATGAATAATAAATAAATAAATAAATAAATAAATAAATAAATAAATGAAAAAAAGAATGAATGAATGAACGAATGAATGAATGAAGACATCAGGCTCCCATATTTTGCATTCAATATACCGGTACCGAAAGAAATCTTAGAGCACATGTCGACTCCAGTCATTGGGGCCGATTTTTTCTTAGTACAGAAGGTATTATTTTTCAGCGGTGCTCTCACTTACGCATTCTTATAAATACTGCATAAATTTATTTGTCCTGCTACCACGTAAATTGTCCATAAATTATACTAAAAAATGCCGCTTGTAAAGTTTGAAAATTCCCGTGGAATATGTGACATTCTCGCACAGGATTTTCTGAGATATCAATAAATAAGCCACTTTCCTCTCGAAATCAGCTTTTAAGATACGGCAGTTACATGTGACCATACATTTACATGTGACCATACTTGTTACCATATCCACTTGGGACTTGGCTTCTGTTGTGGCGCATTCTGTACTTTACCTGTTCAGACTCTTTATTCAGAGTGCAACACATGGTGCTTAGCGCACCAGCGGACTGATGTTGACCTTCTATATGCCTCTAAAATCTCATCAATGGAAAGCCCTCTATTTACACTGGTTTTTAACGATACATCCACAACTCATTTTTTAAAACCTCCAATCAATTTTCGTTCCCTTCTAGCAGAGTTTCAGTGACGAGGTGACTATTCGTGAGGTCACAATTTAAGACATATTCAAATCGTCTCACACTTGTTTTATAGCACCATGGCATCTTCGCCCTGTACTTTGTGACTTATCTTTCGCCCAAGACAATAAAAACTGAACATCAAAAACTGACATTTGGCAATATTTTATGTCACTTCACTCTAAATATTGGGCTGCAGAGTTGTTCAGTGATGCATCAAAAACTTTCAGTGTGGTGTGTTGTGCTCCGCACGGACGCAATTTTAAAGAAAGCAGATTCATGAACGTAAAGGCAAGTATTTTTACAGTAGAAGTATATAAAAGTTTTCTTGTTGTAAGTCACATAGTGGAACATCAAATTCCTACGTCCATAATTTATACAGAATCGCTAAATATCGTCCGTACATTGGCATCCAGAAAATCATTGAAAAACCACATCCCTAATCTTGTTTCCAAATTAATTATGTTAGCCTATTCCTCAAACCTTCACGTGACTGTGTGCTAGGTGTCAAACCGCTCTGGCATCGGCGGACATGAGTTGGCAGAGGAAATGGCCGCCAGCGCAGCACTCCAAAACATGGTCAACATAACAACACTAGCTTACACACTTCCAATCCATACATCAGACAACAACTCCGTAACACATGGCAAGCAGAGTGGACCGAACAGACAGACAACTAACTGCACATAAGAAAACCACACTCGGGACTGTACACAACTGACTCACACAATACAAACATTGAAGTTACCTTAGCGAGTTTACGGATAGGCCACACACATGTAACACACTCGCACATGCTCACTGGATCTCCAAGACCCCTGTATACCAGGAGTGGCGAGGGCCTATTCGTGATACCCATCCTCATTCAATGCAAGGCAATTGACGTTACACGACCTAAACCATCCAGAGAACTCTACACACAACACCTTCCATTACATCCATAATACTTTTTAGGAGACAATGCCATGTTTTCTGCTAAGCACACCGTTAAGTCTCTGTCAGAGCTTCAGGTCTTACAGCTCATCTCATTCCACGCATATTTTTGCCCTGTTCCTATACACCAGCTACATTATTAATCTTTTAACCGCTCTTTGTCTTCATCCTGGCCGTGTACACCAGTCATCCTCATTTCCTTAAATTGATTTTATTTGTGTTTACTCGAACAGATTTTAGTAGTAACCTATTATTAAAACACTTTTTTTGCAATCTTTGCCATAGTTAACCTTGCGCGTTACATTCAAACATCGTCATCACCATTTAACGAATTTGATGCTTGCTATCTTTTTTTGGTTGAATTGTGGATCGTTATTTGTGTGCGCATGTATTTTTGGGCTTTAAAGCACGTTTATCTTAGAATATGTTTCCGCATTTAAACCTTGAAAAGCTGCCTATTTCAGTTTAAACATATCCTCTGATTGCTTGCAAATCCCGGTCAGCCACAGTCACGTTTAACCAAAGCCATGATTGGACGATGAACGTATTGGCAACGATGGCATTATGGTGACGATGCTTCCTTGATTGGTGTACTCTCGTGAAGAATTCGCCTCTTTGTTGAATGTTTGAAAGGCCGGCCACTGGACTTCCATCTTGTCTTACCAAGGCCGGCCTCCATGGCACCGACATGTGGCACATCTGCATGGCAAGAAAAACGTAAGCTACGGTCGAGTGTTCTCTCCCTTGGGCAAATGTCGAATCTTGTATGCTCAACTGACATTCAATCTCCGGTTCACCGTGGACTTGTATGTTCCTGCCATCGCTATCTTTGGATATTACTAGGCATATTCACATAGCACGAGCCCCGTCCTTATGCGTTTCTTGGAACACAGAGACGAGATAAATTATCGATCATAGTAACAGGTGTGTTCGGAGTAGAAATATAAAATTGGTGCCCAGAACCATGTTTTTGAATACCAACTGCTGTTTAAAGTGTGCGTGTGCTTGTTGTTGTTTGTGCTGTTTATCTGTGCAATGGCAGCTGGGGTGTGTCTGTACCATAATGTCTATGAAAATATTCATTACTTAACATCAAGGTACATTCCAAAAAAATTGTTCAACTTGAAAATGTTTAATTAAAGTAGTTTTATATTGCAATATTTTAGTCGGATTTTTCTTCCTTGCGACTGGGCGCTTTGTCCTGAAGTCTGGCTTTCATTTCAAGTTTTCTACTTTTGCGCGTCCATAATTTGCCCACATAAACTCGTCCGGAAAAAGCGAGGCCAAGTGTCAACCCACAAAAATGTCGACATCCCTGATTTTCAATTTGCAATTAGAGAAGGCTATAAGCGTCTCATGTCATACACGGGCACATGAGAAACTCATTATTGAAGAGGTTCGGGGGTATTGTCTGCTGTCACGCTCCGTAGGATACTTTTCTCGACGACTGACAACTTCATTTATTTCTTGACTGCAACAACACTTCACATTGCAACGTTACCTATATTTCTGTATATAGGTATTTTTGCGTACAAAGCCTGCTTCAAATTTTTGACAGGACCAATTAGGTGACACCAATTTTTTGTATAAATGGCTGCCCGAATTTCCCATTGTTACATCTGCTACAAGGCACCACTACTGCTGCTTTGCAAGTAAGTACGTACAACTTTCGGGTTTGAATATTTCCGTTTGCACTCAGGCTAGGGCATGCTTTTGAAAAATATAAAGCTACCATGTAAACGTTCTTTCTCTGCGTGCTCTCAAGTACCTTATAGATTGAGCCTTAACGTCGCTCAACGAACACACCGAAAGTTTAATTTTGCAGTGCATTAAATATGCACATCCTCCGAGCACCTTTACGTTCTTAGAGACCGCCTCTTGCCTTTCACCACAAAGTTATGTGTCCACGACAGAATTCAATATTACGCATTGGTATTTGATAGTGTAGCTACAAATCCGGGAACGATATCATTGCTTAAAAAAGGGTAGTATTGGGCGTGTAATAGTGCCGTAACTATCACAATATGAGAATACTGTTTTCATACCCGAGGACGTGTTGATTTTGACTTGATTGTAGGGTTTAACGCACCGTCGCAATGCAGGTGAGGAGGCGCGACGTGGTAGAGAGCTCCGGATTAAATTGGATGACATGGGGATCTTTGGCGTACGCCGAAATCTCGTCCGCACCGGCGTTTTATTCTTTTCGGCTCCATCAGAAAAGCGGCGGCCGCAGTGTAGACTGGAACCGGCGTCATCGTGCTCAGCGGGGCCCCGAGGACGTGTATTGCGCGATAATTTTGGCATCAACTAGTGTAGCTTGCGCTATATGTTAAGTAATTTAGGGAGACAAGCCCGTTTTTGTTTAAAAAGCCAGTACCTCACGAATAAAAAAATCCATATTGACCTTCCCAACATGATGCACCAAAAAACCTTGGGGAGCGCAGTTGTGAAAACAGGCGTAAGCGACAAAACGCGAGTTAAATAGGTGCCCACCAGCCACGAGAAACATTTCTTCTTGGTAATACGTGTTCTGGAGTTTATCCAGTCGCCCTATCGAAGCGAGGCGGGCCAATAGACGCAACAAACGCATCGAAAGAGACGCAAAGAACACGACGAATATAAAAAGCTATTACAAGTACGGATAGGGAAAGCCGTGGTGCTTTGGCCTTGAACGCATTTAAAAAACCAGACCACATCAACTAACGTGACACCTGTGGATGGTCGGAGCATGCATTGCATTCACATATTATAAGTCTCGCTCTTGCGGCATAGCGCGAGCTGATTAGGCGCCGGAGAAGCGGCGATGGAAGGACCAGCCACGCACTTGCTGAGGCGGTGGCGCCCTCTCTTGCGGTGAACAGGTTTATGCGAATAAATGCGAGGCAGACTGACCGCAAGTTGTATTCGTTTTACACACGCTGTAGCATGCCAAGAGGTATGTTATACAAAAAACCTGGCGTTGGAAACCAATGTTGAGGCTGAATTTAAATAATTTAATTTAGGAGCGAAACCCCTTACGAGCTCGGGCTGTCGTCGTCTTTTGTCGTCGTCGTATTCGTAGTCCCTGTAGTCACGGTACTAAAACACCCGGACAATCGACTATGCCTCGTGCGAGAACGTAATGCGTACTAATAACCAATGGGGTACTCTTTTACGCCTCGTGCTGGAATGCCTCATAACGGGTACTAGAAGAACACTGGGACTTTCGTTTACTCTTTGCGCTAGAACGCTTCGTCGTCAAAAACACAACACGTTTACACCTCAAGCCCTCAAACCCACTTTTGCCAATCTCCGTTGGAAAAAGCGCCAAGTCGCCAAGAAGACTCTTACACACTGCATGCTTAGCCCCCTCCCATGTTTCCCGTTAGTGGAGATGGCCCGGGATTTTTTATCACTGCAAACAAATAATCATCATTCCTGTATTTTAAATTAGTTGAAACCATGTTAGTTGTTTTTCATCAAGTAGTATCCATAATACGCTTTTTTCAAAAGCGAATCCCGTTAGATTGTCCGGCTGCAGCGTCTCCTGTCGTTGTCGCCTCATGCAATAACGGTACTAAAATACCAGGATACTTGTTTTCAACTCCTCGCTCTAGAACGTTTCACCTCCATGGGCAAAAACGTGTACTAAAAGAACACACCGACACTCGCTTTCCAACGCCTCACGCTTCAATGCGTCTTGCTTCAAAGACACGAGACTTCTACAGCGAAGCTATCTACAGTCAAACCCGTTTATAGCGAACTGCAATATGCACCGCGATTAGTTCGATATATCCAATAGTTCGATATAGCCGAGCCCACCTATAACGAGCTTATTCTTACGATTTCGCCATCCGCGGGAGCCCCCCCCCCCTCCACTCCCCCCCTCCCCTACGCCGCCATCCCCGCATTCAGAAACGAACACAGTAAAGTAGTCATTACCATACCCAAAATCATCCATTTGTTGCAAGTAATAAAGCTACTTTCCGCCTTAACTGCCTACTTTGCAAAAAAAAAGCGGTGATTTTTGTTTTCACTTTCGTTTTGCTGGCTTCGACTACCATAGCATTCTCTACACGAAACATTGTTTGCACCAGTTCAAGTCCGCTTCATCAAAAATCTATGCAGCGTTGGCGGAGCCCATCGACTACCGAACGCGCTTCATTATAAGCGTCGGACGGATTTCACTCGCGACATCATCGGGAACGTGGGTATAGCTCTTCCCACAGTTCACCGATGCTGCTGTCTTGGTCCGGACTCGCTGACTGGGCGGGTTCCGTCGCGTGTCCCGCGGGTCGGAAACAGTTACGGAAAGTATTGGGCGTCACGTCGCTACGTGCGAGGCGCAATGTCTCAGTCGCGGCTCTTCCTCAGTGGTCGCGGCCAGTCCACATCTCAATCGCCGCTCCGAGATCATGCATTTCGGCGGCCATTCTAGGCGCCCAGAGTTCGATATATCGGATGTGAACTTCGTTATAAGGAATATGTTTCCCAGGTATTTCCGTAACTGAAATTTTTTTGTTCGATATATAGCATAATTCGCTCTATCCGGGTTCGTTATTGCCGGGTTTGACTGTACCTCTACACCCAAACGGGTTCATCAACGTGGGAAAAAACGCCAAGGCGCCAAGAATACACTTCTACACTTTGTCATTCGCCCCTCCTGTGGTTTCACGTTATTGGAGGTGGTTCGGAATTTTTTTGACCGTAGATTCACAACTGGAGTTCTCTTGGCAGCATACGACGACTTCGCGAGACGCCGACAGCCCGAGTCCTACGGTTGTTCGCCCCGATTAGCTGAGTGCACAGAATATTTGGTATCTCTGTCCCCAATATACTAAATTCTTAGAACTGCGGCATGTGCAACTCGTCTTAATTTATATAACTCTTCAGAAAATCTTCCTTGTTGTTTACCTTCGTAGAATTTGAGCTGGTCAGAAACATTACCACTTCTATCAAGTATATACCGCAGTGCTCATTAGAACGCAGTAATTGTCACCTGCCTCTATGCCTTACGATCTACCATGGCCCTTCAAACCATGTGGGCATTGTTACCGACGCGTGGATTAAGTGTTTTCCTTGTCTCTGTTTTATATATTCAATGATTACCTGTGAAATTCGCTTATTTTGCCCACAGCATTGAAATAATTACGACTTTGCAGTTCTTGCCTAATATGTTGGAGAGACTTTGCCCAAAGTAAAAGCCAGTTATTGACTAATTTCGAAACATTCACCGTTCACGATATCCAAAAAACGACTATGCTTTTTACTGCAGATTTTCCTTCTTCTACTCTTCCGGCATTCAATAAAAATGGTGGCTGGAAAGGCAACTATGTTGCTTGTGGTTATTGCCACCTTTTCGTTGTTGGGTAAGAAACAGATCTTTTTCTTATTACTTTTTTCGTTAACATGAATGGACTGCAAAGAACCGAGTTTAATTTTCAGTAATTTCAAATCGAAGTTCATATTTAAACAGAGCTGGCAAAAACGAATGATTTAAAAATTGATTGGGGTTTTAACGCGCTGAAGCTGGCCCAGGGCTATGGGGAGCGCAGTAGTTGATGGGTCCGGATTATTTTAACGCATTTGGATCTTTACGTGCGTCAACATCTCGACACACGGGAGCGTTCGCTTTTTTCCTCCATCTGAAAAGTGGCCGCCACTGCCGGGATCGAACCCGCGTCCTTGGGCGCAGCAGCGCAATGGCTTAGCCCTAAGGGGCTCCACAGTGAGTCCCAAAATAATGAAGGTGGCATGCTGATCACAAAGAGAGAGTCACGCGTACACAAGATTTGCGCGTGCAGTTCTATCTGTCGCTCATTCTCCCTCTGTCTCTCTTTCCGTCCCTCTCTCCCTTTTGAGTGTGTATATATAATTGGTTCTGCAGTTGGTACCTAAATCTCCCGCTGCACCTGTCCCTGAACGGTCTCGCAATGTACATCCCGCAAAGCTTTTGATTAGACAAGTTAGCCGCTTCAGGCGCTTCTAGCGTTTCCGCCGGATTCCATCGTCAGATTAACAGCAATAAGCCCTGGCGTGCCTACTGTAGCGTTAAGGTCTTTCAGAGGAAAAGTGAGTGAGAGAGGGATATCAGAAAGTAAATGCGGGGTAGGAAAGCGGGGCGACAGCCTGTCACAGGAAAGTTATGTTTAGACAATATTCTCTGGAGATCAAGAAGGGCAGACGTGCCTAAAAGTGACGCAATGAAGACTTGAGCGAGGACTTTAGGAAGACTGAAAGCAGAACAGATTATACCGGAGGCTCTATCTTCAATTTTACATGGTACCTGCACACTGATCGTAAGAAAACCACATTTTGAACGTGAGCTCTTGCAAACATAAAAAGACGCGATATTGTGCGATAGGAGAAAATATTATTCGCAGGCATTAAGGCGCACCGGTGAACAAGTATTGTAGCGAAACAAATACACTCATAAGGTCGAAACCAGTGACTGTGCCTAAGCAAATAGACGCAAGATAGGACCAATTTTAGGGGATCACGTACGTAGCAAGCGCAGTAGGTGCACTCAAACTTTTAACTGCCTGAGTCGGAGCAAAACCGCGAAAACTTCAGGTTGTATTCACAATCATAATCAGAGGTGCTCGAACTAGCTTACGGGGTGAATTTCCTCGTTCAAGCGGACTTCACTTTGTCGATATGTTTTACACAATCCCTCTATTCCCTGCATTCTTTTCTAAGCCTAGTCGCTTGTCCATAAAGACTCCTTGACTCCGTTGTTGGTTTTTATGGCCGTTTAATTTTAGGCACGGCTCTCTATCTGTTAATTTTTACAAAGGATAGCGTTAACTTTACAATTGCCAATAACGACGGGTGAATCTACAGGGTTGGTTTTCATTTTATCTAAATTTTTGAAGTAAAAGGCTGTTACTTTTATCCTCAAGAAGAAGCCGACTAAGTAAGTAATATGGTAAGTTTGTACTTGGGACACTCAGGAATAGCAGCCTTATGTTAATGTCGCAAAGGCGAAGGGTATGTCAACTGTTTGATGGTTCAGAAAGACTGTGACTTCAGCCTGTGTTTTGTCCGTAACGGCGGAAGCAGGATGATGGGAGACTGAAATGCGTGCCTATGGTTGCACAACATTTGGTAAACGAAAAATACCACTAGAAAGAGAGCTCCGTGCTAACTTTGCAGCTCTGTTTTGCTCGGCAAGCAACAAGGCCATCGTGTTACTCGCCGCCCCTTCAAACTCTCACTTTATGAATTACTCATGCTGGAAAGTTTGAAATATAATTGGCACATGCTTTGATAAATTCCGTTGTATTCTGCGCTACAGTCATTCTACTGATGCTTGTTTTCCAACTACCTTAATGGCATTGATCGTTGCCAGATGTTTGACGTGCATTCCGTAGTTATTTCCCTGCGATGAAAATGTGTGTGCCACAGGCCCACCCTCCTCTTAGTCATTATGCAGCAATGGTGAATTGTATTTACATCCTCATAAAACCAATGCCTTAAGGTTAATAAATATCCATATTACAGTGCACAGCGGGGATGCCTATACCCCAATGGAGGCAGAAGCAAGTAAGTAAAATTATTGGCTTCGTTTGTTCTAGGCGTGCCCACGACTCACCTTACTCTTCCTTACTCTTGCAGGAAGCGTCGAACGTGTTAGGAGCGGTGTCCCAACAGAAAGCTTTGTTCCCGAAGGTTAGAGCACTTCAACACGCAATTGCGGAGAAAAATGTAATGAAAAAATGTCTTTTTTTTTCAGGCCGAGCCGAAGAAACTGAACGGGCTCCGCAGCGAATGGGCGGGAGTAAGAATGTTTTGGTTTTAACACTATATTTTTTTAAAGATAATAACTGAATTTTTTTCTTTGTAATTGGATATCTGTACACTAACAAAAGTATATGGAAGAACGTTTTCAGGAAGCAGGCACATAAATATGCATAAATACTTGGGGCTCAGTTCCATAAAGTAACGCCGTACTCTCATATGACAATGTAATTGCATGTATTGTTGCACCATATTATATTGAAAATACCTCGCACAACACGTTCGATATAAACTTAGAAACCACCAAAAAAAGTTTTATTATAATTGGTAACTAAGAGGTTAAAAAACGGCAGCAATAAAAGTTGCTTCCCGAAGATGGTGCATTCAACGTTTTCAGCAAGGACGCCCAATCGATCGTTTACGGCACACCAGCTGTTTATCTCTTCTGAGGCAGGCGAGAAAAAAACGCTGATGTATCAAGATTTAATCGCGTGGTAACGATTCACATGGGGTCGAATATTGTCCGAACTGCTTTACTACGCCTCGTCTCAGGCCCGAGATGTAGGTTCGGCGTGTAAGACGTCAGATGCTGCTTCTGTAATTACCGTCCTCAGGTCACTCCTGAAGGCGTGAAGATATGTCTCTAAGACATGTTTGGAAGCCGAAGGCAATGTGACATTTCCTAAGTCCAACCCTAGTTAAGCAGAGTCAATGTTCGCGTGAAATGAAAGGATGCTCCTCAGACGTGTACACCTTAAGCCTAGGGTTCAAATACTACACTAGAATGCACCTACTTTTTACATTTCTTTTTGTACGCTGTCAGCCGTTTTTAGGAACGTCGGTTAGTCACGCCTACGCCGGATCCGGATATTCGCTCAAGGGCATTCATATGCTTGCCGTTTAAATGAATGTGCGTGCCTGGTAGTCGTTTAAATGAAGTATTAGTGTTCAATTCAGGAAAAAAATGTTCCATGAACGCAGTTCAGTAAAACAAATTTGTCACGTATCTGCCCAGTTCCTTGCAAATGACAACGAAACGATAATGCCACTAACATCGTCTATTACCTTTCCCACACTCTTCTCACACTCCACCGATCTGTCTCCCTCTTTCGACGATAGGCATCCTGGGTATTTCCTGGAGTCGAGTCAATTTTCTCTCGTTGCACTTCTAGCGCGCAACATGCTCGTACCTTCGGTTGCTGTAATGCCACCGTGAGTTTTTCACTCGGGCGCACCCACATTCTGTATTTTTCCTTCAAAACTTTGAACGCACATTTTTCTTTCCCATCGCAAGCATCAAGGGTACATCTTTCTTTAAATAAAGAAGACTGCCCAGCACTAGCTACGCAAATTTTGTGCCTCAAATAGTGTAATGTTTGCTTTTGTTATCTGCAATGTTGGTCAGTGTCAAGAAAGGTTCTACACTTGCATGTTTGCAAATGTTTTGTCTATATAAAGTTGTCGTACATTTCTCCTTTTATATATTAGCCGATGGCTGAATCGAGAGACAGACCACAGAACAGACAAAAGTACCAAATTTTTTGGATTCATGAATTCCAAAAAAGGCTATCGCTTTTAAAATACAAAGCTACTCCATTATGCACGAGCTCACGCAGGCGGACCGTGCTCGGCAGTGCGAGGAAACAAAGTTATTTCAAGCGAAAGGCTAGCTAAAATTTCAGATTTATGTAGTAAGATGAACGCTATCAGTTTCGAAATCAAAGTACTGGTTGCCACAAGCCACTGTGAGGCAAATGCTGAAGCAAGAAAAAGAAGAATTAGCCTATTGGTGTTGTTTAAAGTATTTATTTTAATTTATTGTACCCTGGGGCACTGCTGTGAAATAAAAAAAAGAAAAGTACATACCGAAAATTGAAATCTGAAAAAGAGGTCATGTGAAATTCCGAAATGACACTCCCACGGCCCCAACGTCATGGGGAAGGCTCCAGGAGGGCCCGTCAGCCGGTATGCTGTAAGGCGAAGAGGCTTCTCTCAGCGACCGGTGAAAGCACATCAGCGCAAGTAAAAAGTACACAAGATTTTAGCTCTCTCCACGCGATCTCGCTAGGAGAGCTGGGCTATATTCTGCCACATTCTCCCATGTAGGGAGTTTTGTTCGTACGTCCATTGTCTGCATTGTTACTAATGGCATGAAGGCAGCGATCGTCGACCATAGCGGTGACATGCGTGTAAATATGATGCGGCGTGGTTCTGGTTGTCTCGTGATCCGTAGTACAGGCTTGCCCACTTTTCGGAAGACTGTATAATTGCTGTAGAAAAACATATCAATCTGTATGAGATGGTTGTGAAACACTAAATGATAGAGGTGCTCTGAGTGCCTAAGGTATTTTTGAGTTATTTTGGAATCTTTGCGAGAACTATAAGTTTTGTAGTTATCGTCATGTCCTAATCCGAACTACAATGTTTTTTTTTCTACAGCGAACTTCAACAAAGGGTTCAACTTCTAGACGACAACACAGCCTTGTCGCTGAGGGGTAAAATTTGGCGTGTAATCCCTATAATTTGAGGACTAACCGGTTGCACTTTGCTTATGTTTGGAACAGTAATAAAATTTTTACCTGCTTCGATGTTACCGTCTCCAATGTTTTTATTTTATAATATTTTGAGAAATGGGGAGGCTGCGACAGGCTTAACAGTACACATTTCCCTACTGATATTTTAAATGCCGATAAAAAAACGCGTTTTAGTGGGTTTAGCAATCTTCACAGTTATGTCTGTGTTACGATAGCGTCTCTCTTTATGAAACATCCACGTTGATAAAAATTGTGCTAGTTGTTTACCTTCCCTAGTGTTCTGTTTGTTTACGTTTTCGTAAAATAACAAGAACGGAGCATTTTAAGCAAAGTCACTTTTTTTACGGCTTCATGCACTGGTGGAACTTTAACCGTTGCAGTTCATTTGACAAACAATATCTGAAGCAATTATCAAGCACGCCATAACTCCTACGCGCAAGCCTAATGAGACCATTGGCTTTTTCCCGAATGGAGGCCCTTGCTCTCACGTTTAGGGAGCAGTGGCAGCAGAGCAGCTTTGTAGCACTATTATTGGCTCTGCTCTAAAACAGGCAAAGATTCTAAAACGTTACCAGGCTCTTTTCTTTGATTGCGGTGAGCTCGATACCCGTGCGTAAATCTTGCCGCACCAAAACAAATAAGAAACTACAGCGTAAATTCCACAAGAAGAAAAGAATCGCGCAGCGCATCACACGTTTAACACATGACAGATCTCAGCACATATAATACTCATCAAAAAGCTATTCCACCAGTCTTCCCTTTCTCCCCGTATCACTCACGTCAAAAGCAGAATTTAAGGGTTTGAAGCAGCAATACTGAACGCGCAAGTCAGACGGCGCCTTCACCTATCCTTAAGACGCGAAGCTCGCGTCAAGATCTGTAGATGAAACTTTTAGACCTAAGCCACGTGCGCATCCTCAAAGCTCGGACGATAATTTAAAAAATCATTAAAATAAACACTTGAAAATAATGAAACCCCATTCTTTTGAGACAGATGGATAAAACGGGAAGCTTTCTCCCCATACTTTGTGAGTACGACTAAAAGTTCCAATTCCAAGCTGCTTTCATGGTCTCGGAATGGCGCAATCGGATTGACGTCGGCTTAAGAACGCAAAGGTCCTCTCCCGGGGTACGCCACATGACGGCCGTGTGGTCACGGTGAGCGGACGTGCTTGAGGTTGGCAAACCGTGCGTGTGGTTGGCAAAAGATTCGCGTCGGCGAGCGACATCTATACAGTGAGGCTGCTTTGGACACGTGCAAATGAGTAGTTTTTGCTCGTGTGTTGGCTTTTCTGTTGCCCAGGGGCTGTTTCACTTTAGGCTACAAAAGTCGTGCGAGCAAAAGGCAGCTGTATCAGACAATTTCGCTTCACCAAAAAGATTAATTTGATTATGATGATAATGATGATGACGAAGATGATGATGATTATGTTGGTTGGATTATTTACGGCGCAACGTAAACTAGGGCAAAGATCTCCTAAACAATGTTTATGTATGACGGATGAAGATGTAAACTGTAAAATTGCTCAACAAAAGCAAAATTAAAAGAAGAACAATACAGTGAGGATGGCTGGTGCGCTGTAGAGGAATAATGGGATCATCCGCTAAAATAGTGCTGGGTGTAGTGGGATGTGTTGCCTGTATAGTTGTAGGAAATGTTTGCGTCTTGTTCTGCAGAGTGCTTTGCATGTAATGAGGATGTGAATTACGGATAGGCCCTCCCCACATCGCCTACACAAGGGTCTTCGAGACCCAGTTAGCAGATGGAAGTGTGTCACGTGTGTATCGCTTATCCTCAATCTAGCTAGGGCAACTTTGAAGAATCTGTTGTGTGAGTTAGTAGTGTATCTTCCTAAGTGTGGTTTTACTTTGTGTAACTTGCTGACTATCTGTCTACTCCAATCGGCTTGCCATGTTTTGAAAGTTGTCTTATGTGCGGCTCGAGGTCGGTGTAGGGTATTGTTACGTCCACTGTATTTTTAAGTACAGCAGCGGCAACCCATTCATCCGTGGTCTCGTTCCCCGCGATTACTGCATGGACTGGAACCCAGCACAGGATTAGTCGAATTTTTTTGCATATGCACACATTTTGATTTTTGCATATGCAGACATTATTAACTAGATTGACAATGTGGTTTTTTCTGGGCCTGTGAGATGACAATGCACGCGCAACGCTCACAGAGTCTGTAAAGATGACTAACTTAGGAATTTGCTTTTAGGAATGTTCAGTACGATCAAAATATTGCCGTATGCTTGTGCTAAAAAGATAGTGGTGTGTACGCTCATGGTTCTGCAAGAATGAAAGTTTGGACCATGGGCAGCACAAGATAACATAGTTAAAGTTTTCGAGGCATCACTATAACACTAAGCACATTTATATTTATCCAACAGGAACAAGAAGTGCTGCAGAATCGCAGTTCTCGGCACCATGTTTTTATCTATTTTCATACATGATAAATTACATGATACTGACTGAAGTCGCCATGTTTGCAAAATATCAGTAATTGATGATGTGTAGAATTTTAAAAAGGAGATGGTGAGTTCTGATGCCTCCTCTCTTACTCTATGTGAAAAAGCCAGAGAAACAGATCGGCGATTTACAGAAAGCTTGGAGAGGGACGTATCTTTAAGAGCAGCACTAAACGGTTCACTATTTATTTACTAGATATTAAAAGCGTATAGTATATCTGTATATATTCGTTGGTGTTCTAGGCACCATTTGTTGCATTTCACATAGAGGCTCTGCGCTGGACTAGTACGGAAAGCCCACAACGCAAGGCGAAGCCCTGCGTGAAGCACTGGATCTAGCATCTTCATTTCTGTTTTCCTGGCCGACCCGTACAAAACACTGCCATAGTCATGTCGAGATAAGACCAAGGCAGAATATACACGCAGGAGGAGGTCTTTGTCTGCAGCATAGCTCTGGTGTGACAGGACCTAAAAATATCAAGATTTTTAAGCATCTGTGTTTAGGTTGCTTGAGGTGTGGAATAAATGCGAGCTTTTTATCAAAGATAACACCTAAAAACATGTGCTCATGATTTACATAAATGAAGTCACCATACAATTTTAGCTCAAGGCTGCGGCAGATTCCGCGGCTCTTGGAGAATACAACAGAGATACTCTTTAGAGGATCAACTCTAAAACCTTTTTTATCTTCCCAGGGAATAAGTTTGGTGACCCCAAGCTGAACTAGTCGTTCACATATCGACATATTGTAAGATTTAAACGAGACTTGCCCATCGTCTACACAAACTGAACAAGAGATTGATGGTGGCAATGCCTTTCGAAGCGAATTCATCTTCACTACGAACAACGTGCAGCTCTATACACCACAATTGGGAACACCATTCTCGTCTGACAGTGCTGACCGAACCCTGACTCGGAATGTCCTTTCAGACATGTAACCGGCGAGAATGTTTAACATGTTGCCAGACCGACCGAATGAATTCTGGTCGCTGAGGATCCCATAACGCCAAACGGTCTCATGCGCCTTCTCGAGATCAAAAACACTGACACAAAACTGCTTATGGACGAAGTAATGCCTAATCTATGTTTCAAGGACCACGAGTTAATCAGTCATGAATCGTTCCTCCCGGAAGCGTGCCGGGCTGTGCTCGAGATGACCATTGTACCCAAGAATATGCACAATTCTCCTGTTTATCACCTTCTCGAGAAGCTTCTACATACAGATCGTCAGAGGGATGGGACGGTAGCTTCAGGGGGACGACGGGTCATTTCTCTCTTTGAAGAAAGCCACCTCTATGTCCTCGCTCAATGGCCTTGCAATGTTCCCAGAAAGGCATATGTTGTTGCATAGGTGAAGGAGTGTTAAAAGCGTGTCTGCGTGGTGGTGTTGTATAATTGTATACCTGATATCTGGGCCGGGTTCTGAGGGCCCAAAGGTGCCCAGAGCAGCCCTCACCTCATGTAGTGAAAACAGGGAGTTGTGAGAATTGTGTGATTAGTTGTTGTCGCGTAGAGACTTTTTTTCCCAAGAGGCTTTATGTTTCAAGAAAGTGTTTGTCTAGTATGCAGAGCTGGACGCGTGTTTGAAGTGTTGTGCAAGTGCGTTAGCCTGCTCTTCCAGTATGTCTCCTGTTGTGCGTTCGCCATGAACTAACGCCGCGTTCGCCCGGCCTCCTTCTTTGAGTATTAAATGCAAACGAACGGCTTTGGGGTGTGGTCGGCAATACAGCTAAATCAAAGGTGCAACCAAGCAAAACCAAGACTCCACCAGACTAACCCAAGCTTTTGCTTTTCATATCCAAGATTAGCTGAGCGAAGCCGCAGCCATTTTTAATGCGTGTTTCACTGAGTGTCGAGCTTGATGACATCTATTTCTTGATGTATTTATTAATTTTCCACTGATATAACCGATTTTGAGGTCCTTTCTTTTGAACAAAAATATTTGATACTTCTGTGATGTTTACGTGCTAGGAATGGGAAGATAAATACATACCTGTATTGTGCTTTCCAAGTCTGGACACTACCCCAGTCATTGGGGTTATTAAAAAGACAAAATATTTCACTAGGCACTCAAAAATAACCCTCGCTGTGATGTAACTTTTGGTGAATTGGAATTCTGTGTCTGAGGCCTAGAGCCACGCTGAACTTCAACGATGTTCCAAATGGCACCGCAGTGCTACAGAACATAAAATGTGCGGCTAAAAATGGCCGCAGAAACCATCCACCGTTTCAGAATAATGGCCAGAATATATACTCCGCCAGGTTTCTGAAGAAAGTCCCCTCCTTAGCCAAGTTGAAGACATACTCCCGGCTAGCTACAAATAATCCTACCAATACGGGCTGTGGTAGACGACAAGCCATTCCCTCTTTATTCGGAGCGCTTCTGTTCAGTTTTTAGGGTCTTGGGGCCTATCAGGGCACAGTAGACTTGACACAACCTCATTATTTCAAGCACGTCGCAGTTACTACGTGATGCATTCGCTGCCGTGCCAAAAAACGTATTTAATATCTTATAATTTTGCATGTAAAGTAGCTTAGAACACATGCAAGATGCTGAAGAACATTCAGAAAAAACAATTTTGGAAACAGCCGTTAATTTGTCAGTACCTTAGGTTATACCATACCAGATACGGCAACTGCTTTTTTAGGACAACTCAATACGAGCCAAGCTCATCCACGATCACCTACAAAAACACATTGAAGCAATATGATTGTGTCGAGCGTCATCTGATATGCAAGAATAAACCATCGAATGAATTCTAAAACTCTGCATATTCTCGTCTGGAACTTAAGGTCGTCCATAGCGTACTTGACGTTCTGGAACACGGGCATACTCAGTATACTACAAGATGATATATGTCATTGCTAACCAACAATCAGACCCATTGCCACTATTATATATTCCATAAAATTTGGTGTAAAGCTGTTGTTTGACTTTAGCTAAAGAGGCAACTGCTGTGGCCAATATGAAGCCCGCAGTCCTCTGTGGCCACTGCTGTGGCCACAGCACTCTGTAGAACTCTGTAGCACACTGTAGCACTCTGTGGCCACTGTGGCAACTGCTGTGGCCAACATAAAGCCCGCTCAACGCTCTTCAACAAAGAATAAATAACATAATTGAAGAATTTGTGGATTGGCCTGGAAGATAAAAAGAACTATGTACGTTCCCGGCCGCCGCTAGCTACCCCCAGCTATGATCGCCAGTGCTGTCGTCAGGACTCGTGCCTGACGACTAGGGCCGTGTACAGCGTTCTTACAAGTCAGATCGCGCAGTGGAAGACCGGTGCCACATGCAAGCTCCTAAACTCAGAGAGTAGTCTGTAATAATAAGAAACAAAGGTTTAAATGCCCACCCGTCTGAACATCCTCTGGTGACCAACATAAAATAGTATTGCAGACCAAATTCAAAAGAATGTTATTTTATGGCAGAGCAAATAACCAAGCGACATATCTGTTTACGTTGACCTCGCAGGGAAGTGAAACTTTACAACTGCTCTTAAAATATCCTTTGAAGGCTAGGATAAAGTTCTCAGGAATAAATAAGTACTCACTGACGATGAAGATTTAAAGCGAATATTAACGGTGCGCGGCTAATCTAGGGAACCTTATATTCTGTTTACATGCTTTCTTGTAGCAAGGCGCCTAAATACCATAAAAATAAATGCATTGCAAACTAATTATTAGAAAGTTTCTTTCGCGCGGGTTAACTTTGAACCCATTTCGTCTCGTCATTAGCACCTCACGCTCGAAGATTTGATTGGAATTGATGTTCCTTACCTCAGAATATATTTGCACACAACTTTCAGAAGTCACACGTTCATAAAATACAACTTGCCTTTCACATTGTACCCAAAATACAGAATTTTTCGCCATTTGTACCGTTAGGAACAAAGCCTATTGGTACTTAAATATACTTAAAATAAGCGAATACAAAGGGTTATCATTTTGCCATTTAACAGCAGAGCTGTAAATCTCTTAGTTCCGCGGTATAACGTTGCCAGAAAAAGTGCCGATAAAACAAACCCAGCACACGTGAGCATGCGCCTGTAGAGGAGGACCGGGAGGACCTTCGACAACACTTTTCCCAGCGTTCATGCCGTTAATTCTCGCGTGCTATCCTACGCACCAGTTACACTATGTTTGCACCTGAAATGAGAAGTGCAGGGAAGCTCAGGCTAGAGACCCCGAGTTCGCGAATCCGGTTGCCGCCGGTGCTAGCATGTGCTCACGTGGTCTGCTTTATACGAATGGTAAAGCCTGCCGAAAAATGATCCGGATATGTGAGTCACGAAGAACTTTCTTCGGCAAGGTCAGAAATCCATTTGATGGGCAACATCCCGGTCCCCGACAAAGTTAGAAGGGCCGCCAGTGTTTCCCCAGCCTTGCACCATTACTTGCACCAACAGAAGAATTGAACCACTTCAGCCAGATGGTCAGTGCTGACCCCAACCACTCTAAAGAAATCCGGCGCAGAATATGATTAAGTTACGGTGTACTCGGCTAGCACTCAAAAATATTGTTACGTGGGGGCAGGACAAATGACGTGAACTATTAGATGGGCGAACAGTGTGTTCTCACAATTTACAAGATGTCGGCCATGAGACCGAACCGGCGCTGGCTGCGCGCCCGCCCTACTTCTTCTTTCTTGTTCCAATCCTCGTCGTCGTCTTGTAACATTACCCCGCCATCGAGGGAGACCGTCCCGGTCGAGGCCTTAGTAAATGAGCGAGTGTAGTGAGTACGAACGATGAAATTATGATACACAGTGAATACGTCGTTGCCACCACGGTGAGGATGAAGAGCTTGGTGAACTCGGGCCCCAGAACACCCATGCCCGCCGACGTCATGAAGCAATGACCAAAGCCCTTGAGAAGACGCGCCGGCGAACGGGGCAGGGGGATGGCATCGTCGACTTGTCTGGTCGCGGCTTCTCACGTCTCGGCTGATTTCAGCTCGTCATAGGCTGGGGCTAGGGCTGAGGAACAGATGCCGTGATGGCTCACCGGGGCTGGGGCATGCCGACGCGTTCCAAGAGCCTCGAGAAGATCGCTTCAGGACTCAAGACGGTGAGATGCTGTGGGCCACGATGAAGGTGATCGCCCCGCACACTCTACCAAACATGTTACGTCGCGGCAGGACAAAGGACGTGAACTATGAGATGGGCGAACAGTGTATTCTCACTATTTACAAGATGTCGGCCATGAGACCGAACCGGCGCTGGCTGCGCGCCTGCCCTACTTCTTCTTCCTTGTTCCAATCCTCGTCGTCGTCTTGTAACAATATGAAAAGTAAGCTACGTCTATCCCTAAAAAAGTGAGTAACCAGTCAAATTATCTTGCCAGTGCTAAAAGTCCGGGCGAAAGTTTCCGCCTTACTAAACCACTAAAAAAGCAAACTTCTATCCACCGAACGTGCCATGGAGCGAATAATGATAGAAGAAACGCTCAGGGACTGGACACGAACAAATGGGATAGAGAGGTAACTCGAACAGAAGATGTCTTAGTTGAAATTCCGAAAAAGAAATGGACCTGGGTTGTCCTTGTAGTACGACGAACTGAGAACAGGTGGACAACAAGAGTAATAGAGTGGCCACTGAGATATGGGACTAGGAGAACGGGAAGACCATTACTCGATGAATAGACAAAATACAAAAATAAGAAAACTTGGAGGCAAAGAATGGACTCGGGCAGTGCAGCTCAGCAGCGGGGGAAATTTATGGGAGAAACTTTCGCCTTTTAGTAGACCTAAATAGACTGCTGATGATGATCATTATTATTTAATTTGCTGCGCCCGCCTCCAACCACACTTTTTGAATAAGGAGATCTCTTCTCTGAAGGAAACATGACCTCCCTGGTCAGTCGCCACGTTTGTGGTAGTTATGATAAAATTTTTTGCTCTCTAACCGTAAAGTTTCGGCAGGTATTAGGGACTGCTTATACGCGATGCCATATAAAACTATTGCATCGCATAGGTTTTTAACTTCGGTCCAATGTAATTAGAAGACTGTCTTAATTTCTGACACAAGATAAAAAGTTCGGATCCTCCACAATAACATTACAAATCAAACCCAACTATTTGAACTAACAGGTGGATATAATTGGAAGCTTGAGAGGATACGGGCTCTGATTTAGTTTTGTTGTTCGAAAAAGCCATCATCGTACTAATTTTTATCATATGTTTTTGAGGGACAGGTACGCTGCTACAATTTAGAAAAGTTACTTGAAATGAACCTGTCATGATTGCGGGCATGCAATTATGTAGTGCTTCTCCTTCCCGATAGAATTTTCAGCCTCAATTTCTAAAGGACATCACTCGCTTGTACCCGTCAATAGACGAGGATGGCCTCAATCTGCTCTTGCTATAATGGATACGTCAGCACTGGAGACCAAATTACCGGTGCGTCTATTGATGCAACACGGGAACATACGAGACAAAACACAAAAACAATATTCTTTAAATTGCTTTCCAACAGCGTTGAAGCGCTTTGTTGGCATCATTAAAGAATGTTGCTTCAACATATTCGTTTCTGAAATCAATCTGTGTGTAAAGCACGCAATAAAACCAATCAAATAATATTGTGGTACTCAGGAGTTATTTTTGTTTCTTTCAAAACAGGCCATTTTCGCAAAGTAACTGAACGCGGTAGTATTAAACTGTATTTTTGCTCTTAGCTACATTTTTATACTTTCTGCCTACTTCATGTACCATTTGTTAAGGCTGGCTAGCACACCAAGAAATATTTAAAACGTCTCAAGTCATTCGTTTCTCTACACTCGTGCGCCACTTGCTCATTTGCGCACCTTATTTTCCATTATATAAAAGACATCAGCACTTGCGGCTAAACACACTCCTGAAATGTAGATCCTGCACGGAACAATCAGAGCATGATTATACCACGTAATCGCTTGTATGCAGACAATGTTTGCATTTTTAAGCTCTGCTTCACCCTTACCAAGTGAACTCACGCATTTTTTAAAGAACGTGTTGAGCATTCCTTCGGTGTTCCCTGGTCCGCGCGTTATAACCCGTTGCCTGAGCGTTTTTTCCACTGTGGGCTAAAATGGGAATTCAGCATATATAGCGTTTTCGGAATACAACAATATTCGTAATCACCATCATCTTCTGTCTGGTTGCGTCCCCTGAAGGACGAAAGCCTTCCCATGGATGTCCAGCGAAATCTATCGAGTACTAGCTGAGTCCATCGCTTCCTCCCAAATTTTAGAAGTTCATTCATCCCTTGAGTCTTTGGCCTACCGTTTCTGTTTAGAGTCTAATGGCAGCCGAACCATTGAAGGGATAGTCCAGCTGTCGTTCCTCATACGCATGACGTGACCCACCCGTGTGCAATTTCTTCGACAATTTCACCTATAACATATTTGACACCAGTCTACTCCTAAATCCATACAGCTGTTTTTGTATCCCTAATACATGGCCCTTAGAATTGTTCTTTCAATTACCGTTGGGGCGATCTAGGCTTCTTCTCAGATCGCTTACTGAGGCCCCGAATTTCTGCCACCTACGTCATTACTAGAACAATGCAGGGAAAGAAGCTTTTTCAGCGGCAGAAAAAGCTTTCAGGATATCAGAATTTCTACCAAAGAGGACCACCCAATCATTAGTCTACAAGAAGTTTCTTTTTCATGATTTCTTTCAGCACGTCTGGTTTGCCGAATACAGACATGTACTGTATACTGTGGGCGGTACTGCTGTTTCCAACATTGTTTTACCTACTGGAAGTCACGTTCCTTGGAATGCTTATTGGACATTCTTTATATTCTATTTTAAAGGTTGCAACGAATGCTCCCAGCCACAAGTGCGATGCATGCTCTGAAGTTTCAGACTTGTCTGACTAAGCAAAAACTATGATACCGGCAAAGTTTAAGTTGCGCAGATGTTCCTCATTGATAAGCACCCCCTCCCTAATTAGCTTCGTGACCACACCTTACCGACAGGCTGTGAATGATTGAGAAGAAGCTGTGTCCGCTATTCGGACACCCATTTCTACGAACTTACTAATTATTTGATAGAGCCGCATAGTTCCGTGCATTTCTCGTATATATTTTTAAAGAGTGTGATGTATGTCTTGTCGACTCCGCATTTCTGTGACGCCCTAATTACGGATGAAGTGGGCACTGAGTCGAAAGCCTTTTCATATTCTATGAATGTCATGCCCAACAGTGTATTCTGCTGTGAACATTTTTGTGTGCCTGGTTTAAAGCATGACAAAGTTATACAGTTGAGAATCTTTGCCAAAGGGCGGACTCCTCTCGTGGCTGTTGACTGTCTAATCTCGCCCTAAAGCGGTTGGAAATAACGTTGGAAATAAAAACAAGAATCAAAACTGTTTTTTCACCCCTTTGGCACACTTAAAGTCCTCAGAAGCTATGAGAACGCGTATTTAAACTTGTTAGCACAATATCTCCGTCAAGAAACCATACATGGCCCGTACTAGCACCATATCCTGCAGCTTTACCCTAATTCGCTGCTTTCAGCGCCGTTGCTACCTGATATCTTCTAAATGGCGGAAAAAGTCCGACATCAGTAAATGCAAAATATGACTGAGTCAGGGTAAGTAGCTAAAGGTTGCCATAAAATACGTCGTGTGTGTTTACTATATCATTCGCATTTTTTGGTATTTTGTGGCTATTATGCTGGAGTGCAAGCATCATATTTTTGTCAGTACTGCGTTCCCTTCTAGTCTCTTTGAAACTTCCCCCGTGTTTCAATTCTGCTTGAACTGCTGCCACGTTAAGTGAACTGATGTCGACAGTCTACGTTTGGTGATGAATGTAAATAACAAGGCCAATACTATTCGGTCCCAAGCACTGTGCGACGACATTTTTTGGCGGTTTTCAACACCAGCCTTAGTTTCCTGTGATAACTTCAATTGCCATTGTGGCTATTTCTCTCCTATAGCTAGTGCTGACTGAATGACCTCATTCGTGAAATGACTGTTGGCAGTGGCCACATGGTGGTCTTGAATGCGCCACACGGAGACTTTGTTCTTAAGTATCAATTTTAATTATTACCCATTTCTCCCGCAGAGGGCAGGTCAGGCGGCATTAGCTTCAGCGTCATTTATTCTATTGTTAAATGCACGTGCATGCGGCTTCTGGACATCCTGTGAACACTTGTTTTACCTCTGTCGATTACTTGTGATGCATATACCATGCGTGCAGTTCGTGGGTAATTCAAGGTAGTTTTATTTTATTTAAGAATTTGGGCCTTTCCTAGTTCACTTCCCATTCTTTCTGTTGCGCAGAAATGTATTCCTCAGTCGAATGTTATTCCAATCAGCGAACGGAGCCAGCAGTGCCCTGGGGCTGTTTCGAAAGCATAGGCCACATTTTTCCATCTCAGGCTCTCGGAACTGTTGTACCCGCGTTTTTGCAATAAAGCCACCCATGATAATAGAGTAAGAAGTTTTCACTTCATTAATTGCCGATTCGGCGTCTTTGTGAAAAACGTCCAAAACCACGTCATCGTAACTTGATGCAAACGCATGAACCTGTACCTTGTGCAAGTTTAGCTTTTTGTAGAGCCTAATGACAATAGATACTATACGCTCAATACAGTACAAAATTCTGCATTTCCTGCTGTATCTTCACGAATAAGGAATGGTTACTTCCATTGATGTGTTTCATAATGCCTGCGATTAATAAAAATATCGTCCGGTGAAGAGCAGTAGAAATTCCTCACGAGGCATTCTCACTTGGTGCCACCCTATGATATCACATGGAATGCGAAATGACTGTGGTAAAAAAACTAATAAACTGGCTTCGCTCGGAAGAGATAGAGAGCCTAATGTAGGAATAAATAATTCCCTCTAGCTCCATGTCCGGACTCAGACATTCTTGCAGCTTCTGTTTAATCGCTTGCCTTCCCGACCCCTTGGGTAGGGTCAGTACACATACCGGAAAATAGTTTTGTTAAAAATTCATTTGAGACGTTTTCCGCCAAACGTAATCAATCAGAGGCGCTGAGTCTTTGTCTAGTGAGGAAATATTATTTTTTGCCCCGAGATCCTCCCGTAGTATCGCTGCACCTGTCTAGTACACCAACCGGTGGTATACCGCAGGCAGGCAAAATTTTTGACCCGGTCATGTTAAGAAGGGTGGTGCTTGAGCACCGGTCAATGCTGCTGAGTATGTGTGCCACCCTCTCTTGATTTGCTCGGACTACGAAATCTAAAAAGCAGTGTTTTGTTTTCACCTTGAAAAGGAATGTGCTGATTGTACGTACAACTTGTACGCCCAACCACATATCAAGGTGCATGCTGTGACACGTGCACGCAACGCACACAAGGCAAGGCATTGCTAGTCCTCGTGCTGTTACCTGAAGTAGCGGTTTCTAATGCATATGCTCGAATATTTACTACATACTTCTTACGGATAGCCAGTAAGCGATGACGTAACTATCTGGGTGTATGAAATGACCCGTACATTCCACGCTCAAGATGCGTGGCATAGCAGGTTGTTCCTCTTTTCGCTAAATGGAGCCTGCAACACTCTTTTGAACTATTTACTCAGTCCCAAATGCTTTCAGAACGCAGTAACTAAGCGCATCGAGTACTTAGATTGAAGGCCACAAAGTACCTCAGCCAAAAAGTACTGCTCTAAGAACTACAGATCACTTGAAAACCTCCACACAAATTTTTCTATCTTTCCCGATTCTGGGCGTTTTTTCAGCGCTCGATCTACCTCAGCACCGCTTTGTCACCTCTATTGCCGCATTCCTAATGTTAAAGCAATAAACGCCTTCGTAGCCACTTTGAACGAACAACAGCCACAAATCAACGAAAAAATGGAAAGCGTATTGATTTGCTCTGACGAGGAAATCGCGCAATGCATCTGCGTGCTGTTGATAAGTATTGCTTTGACAATGCTTCCAAACCCAAAATCAAGAGTGAAAACGTTTATCCGAAAAGTCGTAGAGCACTTTTCAAAGATGTTCTCTAAGTATTACTTACAAAATTTTATAACGACGTGCAAACTAAGCGATATAAATAGTGACGTAGAGTTTTTAAACATATGCCGTATAGTGCTAGCACATTTTTAGCAGACTAGGGTGGCGACCAAACAGTTCCACTGCTTAGTTATGCACAAATATGGTTGAAGACTCATAACAACTGCAGACGCAAGACCCCAAATTTGTTTCCTCGACATATACATGTGTATATGGGCTGCGAAAGTTGCTTGGCAGGCTTTCGTAATTCAAATGTTCGAAGAATCGGTGCAGATTTCTGAGACGTCTAAAGATGAAAAGAGCTCAGTGATGTAAAAAAAAGGCGGCTGCGATGCCTTCCTCGAGAAAGAGAAATAGGCTGGAAACCAGTGTCAAATCACTAATACCTTACTCAGCGATCTTGGTGGAATATTGTGATGCCTTTGCTGTGAAACACTTTTTGTAGACACATCCGTGAAGCCTGTTTTGTGAATTTTGATTATTGGAGTTTCTTTTGTTGGGCTTCGCGTGTTTCCCTGTTTGTAAAAGCTTGCCATGCAATAAATTGCCAAGTTGAGAATGGCTTTGGGTCGGTCAAGGACTAGATAGAGGAACGAGCTCAACTAAAACTCCTTAGACGTCACTGGAAACCTTTGGCAGAGTTCTTGGTTCTGCAGGGGAGTCGCCAAAATAAGGCAGAGGCTGATGATGGAGTGACTTGGGGTAATTAATTAGCAACAGGCGAAGGGGTGATTCGGGCGTAGAACTTCGCGGTGTTAGGCATCGTATCACGCTCTAAGCCCAACGTCCTGAACCGGCAGGGAGTACAATATTAATACCTTTGCATAGAACGTCTTCAGACTCACCTTGAGGTATAGGTACCGTTAGGCCTACACTTAAGATGTTAGCTTCAATGTGTGGCTTTGAAGTTTAACGTTGTAGACCAGTTGACATAGTGAAATATACTTACTGTTTTGTGTTTAACAGCCACATTCAAACACTTCAAAGCCCAAAAGACATGCTTTCGCCCACTCAGTACGCAGCAAGGGAAAATGGACGTGTATGAATCAATGAAATATTGAATCAATCAGTGAATAATGAATGAAACCAAGAGCTGATTTGTCGGATCTTTCAGTCAATGTTCCGGGGAGGGTGGAAATGTCAGCTTGTATGCGGACTCCACATATTGCAGCAGATTTACGGATACTAAAGATGGCAATCAATTTTGAAATGGGCCTGCCCATTGACGTTCACATAAAAGCGGAAATGTCATATAAATGAGAGTAAAAGTGATAAAAAAGTACACTTTCAGACTTAGTCAGCCCACCTCGAATATCAACCTCAAGCACACGTTTTCGTAATTTAAAAGCAAGAACTTTCTCGGGCACGTAACTCTCCTTGCGTGATTAGAAGGCAAACGCTTTTGCGATTCTCATTCAACTTCACTGGATGCTATTTCTGTCTATTTTCCCGCTTGTGTGTTTTTTTTTTGTTCTGACGTTAAACGATTCAACCACCTAGTTTTCTGCTACATCATACATAGAACTTCTCTTTCATCCCTTTTCTGCAATCGTCGTGCGGTGCAAGTTACTTCAACTTGCGTACTTGCAGACTTCATAGATGCCCTAGGCTCACGGTTCTGCGCGACTGGTAAGCATCCGGTCTTCTCACGTGCCATCACGCTCCGGTGCCACTTTGCACGCACTATTGTACAATTTTTACCTTTCGAATTCCCAGTATTGTGTATTTTTTAAAGCGGGTACACTTCCCTTTAAAGCGCAAAATTTGGGCCAAACCCCAATGTGCGTGGGTCCCCCGACCAAATAAACGGCTAAAACGTTTTTTACGTTTGCAAAGGGCGCAGATAGCACAGTTACTAAGGTACTAGTCTTTTACTGTGCAATTTCTATTTATTTACTCCTTCTTGCTTAGGAAATTTCTTTACCACCGAGCTATAGCAAAAATGGCGTTTTTTTCAAAAATGGGGGGCTTAAGACTCCTTGTCTTTTTACATGAACAATAAGCTTAAAAGTGAAATTCATCACGATATGCCAAATGCTTTTCAAGTAAGACATATACTTGTGGCAATCAGAACTGACGCGCTCGCTTTCTTTCCTTGTTAGAGCTGCGTGGTTTTACTTGTGTGTGCAGATAATTGTGAGCTTTGAAATAAGTTTCGTCATAGGATGTTTCGTGCTTATCTGCCTGAAAACCATTTCCTGAATAATCTGAACCCCTCCTCAGATCGGCTGTCACCACATTTACAGGCACTATTCACAGGTAAATGCGATGATGAGGTCGATTAGCATGGATCGTCATCGCTATATTTGGATAAGGCTCGCCATACACGTACACATACAAGCGTCGTCCTCAGGCCTTACTTAATACTACTGGAGGGAAAATTATCCGCCAGAGTAAAAGCAGTATTCTAATTAGAATTATAACCAGCTGTTCTGCATGTGCTTGTATTTTTTCCGTAATGTTCATGAATAACTTTTGTCTTCTACTCGGAAGGTTTAGATGAACAGTTACATTAAAACTTTGCGATGCTTTTACAAGTTCCCTACGCTCTGGTGTCCAAAGCGTTCCCACAAAATTTTGGTGTCCGTTATTATCGCAGGCCAAATCTAGACCCAGAAAAACGTTGAGTTTCCTGGTTCTTAGTTTTTAATTATAGATAAGAAGTTTAATTATAGATATTGCTTCCTGTCGTACAGGAAAAAATGAGAAAGTCATCAGTACCGGTGTTCAGGGCAAATTGTGCGCTGTCACGCACTGCGAAAATAATTTTCTGACGACTATGACAACTTCATTAAATTCTTAATTTCAAAAATCATTGCACATCACAAGGTATCTATATTTTTCTATATTGGTACTTCAATGTACAAGCCTCGTTCTGAAATTTTGACAGAAACCTTGGAGAGACGTAGCACTTTTGTGTATAAAAGGCATCACGAATCCTCCAGCATCAGTTCCCCTACAAGGCACCACCACTGCTGCTTGGCAAGTAAGTACCTAATAGTACTCGATTAGGACAAATCTATTCGCAGACAGGCAATGGCATCCTTCATAAAAATATAGAAGATTGCCGTGTCAACTTCAATGCATATTTGCTTCCGAATATTCGTAAATACCTTTGAAGAGGAAAGTGCAAAGTCGCTCTACGAACAAAAAAAACTTCATTCTGTAAAACATAACATACACACATCCTCTAAGCACCTTTCTTCTGAGCTGTCATCTGTTGTTCTTAACCATGACGTTAAGTGTCCACAATCACATTCTGAACTACATATTCGCTGTTAATAATGTAGTGCCTAGTACCTTACAGAAACTTTTTACTCGTAATGGCATAGTATTGTTTACCCGTGTAATAACGCTATCACCGTACAATCTTGATACACTACGTGATGCATTGGGCAACAATTTTAACCAGCAGTAATTGTGGCTTGCCGAAGGTATTTAGTGGTATAAGAAGCCAAGCCGCGTTGCCTTTTTTATAAAATTAAGCAAGAAAGCATAAAAAACCTCAAAATCTTGACCGCCCACTCTGGGAGGTACCAAAACCCCTCGGACTGCGCAACCTATAGTAAAAGGGAAAGCAAAGGAAACAACAGGCGCGATGACACAAACAACAAGCCAACACATTTCCGCCGCAGGGTGAAACACATAGTGAAGTTTGTTGAACCCAGGACCTTCTTGCATCATCTTCTGATGGCACGCATTCTGATTTTTTTTTACTATCAGTCTTTCTGCAATCACTTCTTAGAAACGAGCCAAAAATTCCACGCTGTTATTTCGTCACTCAATTTGTTTGTCTGCGCTGCGTGCTGTGACTTCTTCTGTTCGTCGTGTCCTTTCAGAGGAATTTTATTTCCATCACATCAGACTAACTAGCACGTCGTAATGCTTTGGTAAACAGGCGCAACCAACAGCACGCGAGTTCCATGGGTGCGTGCCGGACACAGGAAAGTTTTATTGCCGGGAAGCAAGTTCAGCCAAAGGACGGAAAAAAAAACAAATGTGACGAATTAGATACAACGACAATTTACCAGTAAATAAATTTAGGTACTATGGCTATGAAAATTTCGAATGCTTTAGTTTTGGAAGGATGTAAGCAGGGTGAGAAGGTGGAACAAGTTGCACTGGGGCTCTAAATATTTTGAATAAACGGCGCAGCACCTGTCGTTAGCCTTAAGTAACACTTTAAATAATTCTTTTTTATTTGCCTTGGTACAAGTCAGTTTATTCATAAAGAATAGCAGTTCCTCCACAATTACCGCGCAGTTCTTGATGGATTGCTGAAGTATGTCCTTTTCTGTTTGCCGAGCGACGTCCTCCGGCCGTGAGTCTTTGTGCGCATCAGTAGCACCGCTTTGAGAAACGCCTTTGTTTTAACTTGTTTTTGATATCGTTTTTTTGTCTAGAGCCCGGAAATTCTCACATTCTCCCGCACAGCGTTGAAGTCCACGAGAAAGTTCAGACCCTTGATAACGTCTAAGAATGACTTAATGAAACGGAAAGACGACACAATAAATAATTTAAAAAAAACTCGTACTTCAACACACCAACAAATAACCGTGTTTGTTTTTCCACTGTAGACACACCTACTTTTGCTCGACCGGCATTCAAGAAAGATGGTGGCTGGAAAGGCAACTATGCTGCTTGTGGTTATTGCCACCTTTTCACTGTTGGGTAAGAAACCGTCCTTCATTTAATTACTTTTTTTCGTCTAGATGAATGAAGCCCTCGGAACTAAGTTGACCCCTTCATAATTTGTGTCAGAGTTTAAAACCAACCATAGACTCCTGCCACCAGTAAAGCAATACACTGAATATGAAGAAAGGGGGACGGGAAGCAACCCTGACTGCTGCAGTTAATTTCGTCACTCAGACTCCCTCTTGGTCTTCCTTCTTAACTCTTTATAAATAAATATAAACACATATATATATTTTCACGTAGGAAAGGCAACGCAGCTGTCTTATAGAAAAGAATAAGTTAATTTGAGTGAACTGGTGCTCTCCTAAGAACTGAAAGGTTACATGGGCGTGAAGTTGCAGTCAACAAAGTGGCGTGCGCAGGCGAGTGTCGGTCTATCGAACGCCGCGGCGTCGGCTCTTCGGGCATTTATCGTTCGGCATGGTTGTTTTTCGAACCGTCGAATTACATCCAGACCACTGTAGATAAAATAAGACTATTCTAGGCTAGTGGCGTTCGTGCGAAACATTCTCGCTATAAAATGAGATAATCCCCGAGGGGCATAATAAAGAATGAAACATGCGCTTCACTCGGGAAACAGATAGCACAGGCTAGTGGAGTTGGTCGGTAAAAGCGAAAACATACAAAATAAAACCAAGGCATAGTTCGAGGCAACACACACACACGCGCGCACACGCACACACGCACACACGCACACACGCGCGCACGCACGCATACGCACAGGCACACAATGTCGAAGGGCTCCGAAGGGCAAGGAAGCAGCTGTAGAAGTCAAGCAGGCGGAGATGTGGACGTTGTCCGCTGCTGGCAAGATGGGTACGAAGCAATGTTGTGGGCAACGTAGGTGGAGAGGCCAGGCCGAAAGAAACGACTTCGTATGCGGTCGTAAGTTTAGTGGAAGCTCAGATGAGGCTGGGTTCCGACTGCTGCCGTAACTGTCGTAATATCTCTAAAGAATGACGTCATTTCACCTCTCAGCCAACTGAACTGCGTTACACGCGGTTTTTTTGCGTCTCTAAATCCCGATACGGCTTTTGCGTCGGTAGTCTGAACATAGCCAGACCCGCTAAAGCATCGTAGTGAAGGGCTTATGGTATCCGCTTTCCAATACAGTGCGCTACAATGGGAACCCATCTCTTGCCCGACGACTGGTGATTTGAATGCTACAAAACACCATTCAAAAACTGGAGGGGCTGAAGCTGCCGACGCGCCCGGCTGTTCGGTGGTTGTATTGAGCCGTTAAGCTGATCGATTATCGTGCGCCAGTATGTGTCGGCTCATTGAAGAGTAGGCAAATGCGACAGGCCGTCATCAAGCGCTGTGTAGTTGAAAGGGGTGAAAGGGAGGGCGGTATAGGGTGATGATGACGCAGAAGTCGCATGCGACTCAAGAGGGCACCGAGAAAGTGCATCCGCATCAACGTTTTTTCTACGGACTTGTAAGTGACGGTGTAGTTATACTCTTGAAGTAGTAGAACCCCGCGTCTGTGGTGCCATGATAAATTTTCTAGTGTCTGCAACCAGCCCGGAGAAAAACGGTAGCCACGCTGGCGGCTGGTCCCTAAAACGCCCCAGGCCCAGAAGCAGGGCCAGTGGGGTTTCTCGTGGCTTCATGGTGCATGGCTTGCTACAGTAAATGCCGCCCGAACGGCGCTCCACGGGTGACATCGGAAGGCGTAAAGGACGAGATCGAGGTCGACCCTTACCACTTGAGAGGACTCTGAGACACAGGTGCAGGAGGACGTATATTCGGAAGCATTGGAGCCGTCACAGATTCGGAACCAGCCTCCTGTGACGATGATATTCACAACATATTAGGAAGAATATTGATAACGATGATTGGTCTTGATGTTCATCAAGTTCAATCACAGGATGGTGCCCATAATGTAATACCGCGTCATTTTAAAGAGGACGCAATGCTAAAAACGGACTAAAAATGTGTATATAATATATATACGTATATACGTATATATATATATATATATATATATATATATATATATATATATATATATATATATATATATATATATATATATATATATATATATATATATATATATATATATATATACATATATATATATATATATATATATATATATATATATATATATATATATATATATATATACACATATATATATATATATACACACATATATATATATATATATACGGCGGTCGCGAAAGACAAGTTTTCAATGGTTCGTAACAATTTTATTTTGACGACGTCCATCAGGTGCAAGTGAGCGGAAGGTCGACGGGAACTCGATTCGTACCCAACTACGCTAATATCTTTATGACTCACCTCGATTGAAACTTTCTTGACACTCAAAATTTAAAGTCACTGCACTACAAAACGTGTATTGACGACATATGCAATGGTATGGCAGCACAGTGACGCGGATCTCCTCGCCTTCATTGCGCAATTTACTTACCCTATCCTAGTATTTTCCTTGCTTATTGCTACTCGAAACACAATGTGTACTTTCTGGATGTTACAATCACTACGTCGCAAGGTCAGCTTAAAACTAAACTGTATAGAAAACCGACCGACGCGCGGCAGAATTTGCACTTCCAAAGTAGCCAGGTAAGACACTTCAAGACAGCAATACCATACAGTCAAGCCCACCGTTGTAGGAGAATTTGCTCCAACCAAGCTGATTTGACTCTAACTGTCGACAACTAAAGACCACCCTCCTGAACAAAAAATACCCGGAACAACTTATCGACTACGCTATTGTGTCAGCCAAACGATTAGAGCATAACAAAGTCTTTAAAGAAAAAGCCCTCAACTTTATTCCGCAAACAAATTTAGTTTTGACCCACTCAGCCTTCGCTCCAAGAGTGTCAACTGTACTAAGAAAACATTACAATATCCTAATTCAAATTGAATATTAAAAAGCGTTTTCCCCGAACCACCACGCGCTGTCAACCATTGTAATAAGAATTTAGACGACTTTCTTACCCACTATCGTATGAGCCGACCAGAAACTACTGGTTGCATGCCTTGTAATCAACCTCAATGTATACAATGCCAACTGGTGGCCCCTAGACATCGTGCAACTAGCACGGCTTAAAACTATTACTTAAACATAAAAGGTAACTTTAACTGTGGCTCCGCTAATGTCGTATACGTTCGAGGGTGCACTGTTTGTAGGCAACAATATATCGGCCAAACTGAAACACCATTTCGAATACGGTTGAATAATCACTGCTCTCATGCAAAACGTTGACCTTATTTGCCGCTGTCAAGACATGTAAACGGTCCTGGTCATGCATTTGAACATCTAAACGCAACAAGTTTAGAATCCGCTTTTAAAACTCACCAAGACAGCAGGATTTGGGAATCTTATATCATTTGTAAGTTTGGGTCTGTGACGCTTGGTATTAATGGCAGTTACGGAAAACTAACGTGCTAATCCCTCGAATAAAATAGGTGACCTCTTACTTTTATCACATTGTTCATTGATCCTACCCTTAAATTTTCCATCAGAATTCCTCAGCTTCAATAATTACAAGTGGTAATCTCAGCTTCATCAATTAGTTATAAAAGGTAGAATGTTATTACTGTACTGATACCACTTTTTCAACTCGCTCTTCGTTCATCGTTGGCAGGTGTTTCCATGTATTCCTTACCTATTTCTTTGCGGTGACAACTTGCGGTATAGCGGCGGGCCCTAGTCTCGGTCATTTTGCTGCAATGGAAAATTCTATTTATGTCCCCATGAGCCCGGCGGTTCCCCTAAATAATGTTCTCTGTTACAGTGCACAATGGGGACGCTTATTCCGCGGGGGAGACCGAAGCAAGTGAGTAAAATTATTGACTTTTTCTGTTCCAGGCGTAGGTACAACGCACTTTACTATTCCTGCAGGGAGCATCGAACAAGCTCGGAGTGGTGTTCCACAGGAAAGCTTTGTTCCCAAAGGTTAGAGCACTTCCTAATACAACTGGGGAGAAATTTCTCCAACAGCTTTCTTTTCTTTCAGGCCGAGCCGAAGAAACTGAAAGAGCTCCGCAGCGCTTGGGCGGCAGTAAGATAATTTTCATTTTTGTATTATATTTTTTTAAAGATAATGGCAGCTTTTCTATAGATTTTCTTGAAAATAATACGTGCAGCCCTGAAAATTATATTTGCGAGAGAGGTGTAAAAAACAGAGAAAGGAATCGGCATAAGTATGGGGCGTTTACAGCCATAAGTTGCGTTGCATTCACAATATAAAAATGCAATGATGTCTAATTCCAGAAGGTAATATTCTCAAAACACCTCGCACAAAAGATTCGGTGTAATCACTTCGGTGTAATGTTTAATTACGATTGCTAACTACTGTGGGAATAAAAAGTAAAAATGGCAGACTTTTAATTTCATTCCCAAATTTGATGCCTTGAACGTTTTCACCCAGGACACGCAATCGGTTACTCACGTTTCAGCGGCTGTATTTGTTTTTGTTTGACCCAGGCAAAAAGCGAAATCACGCATGTATGACGATTTCATCAAAAATACTGACTCACTGTTGGTGTCATATCAAGCAAAACCTTCGACTACGTCGCGTCTTACGCGCGACGTGTAGCTTTGGCGCCTAAACTGTCTGTTCCTGCTTCTCCATTTGTAACCGCACCTTCTTTTGCTGAAAATCGTGTTTATATATTGCTGCGCGTTACAATCACCTTTAAATTAACCATGACCCTCGCCATGAAGCCGAACTCCTCCCAAAATCAAACTGATGGCAATCCGGAACAACCAACCACCATTACGGTTGTACAATCTTTTGTAGCCGTTTTTCAATTGGAATACCTTAGTCACCTGTTGCGCATATTTCTGCGGTTTCAATTAACACCTCATTCTCGTCTTTATTGCGCGAAAGCGATGAAGCCTCCTTTGAGTGCAAGGTAAAATAACTTGTAGACAGGAAGTGGAACCTTGAATAATCTGGTGCCCTTGGGGTTCCGGAGGCATGAGTGCACGACTGACGAAAACAAGGCAGAGTTCACACTTTTATTGTTCGCCGCGCAAGGTAATGCCAGCCGGAACTATATAAGAAAGTTTAGGAAGCACAAGGGACTTTATCCTCTACGGTGGCCCGTGTCCAATAACACGTATTATGCCAAGTAATTTGGGTTATGTCTTCTACAAGTCCTCGATAGAATCATGGTAAAATATTTTTTTCGAGTTTTTCCAACAAAATAACCTAAGCGTCACTATACGGAGCGCGTTCGAATATTACAAGTAGGGTAGATGTCTTAACACTGATTTAGAAGCAGAACGTGGCATTCCTAAGTCAACACTTAGTTCAGTAGCAGCATCATCATCAGCCCGGTTGTGTTGATTACAAGACAAATATCTCATCCAAAGATCTCCCGCCACACGTATCGAGTGGTAGCGGAGTCCAGGCTTCGGAGTCCGGAGTCCCCAAATTTCCGCAGCTCACCTCATATGGAGCCCTCACCCAACTCCTGTTGCGTTTGCGGCAAAAACTCTTTTAAAATAAACGAATGGTCCACCTGTTGTCCCTGATAGGCATTGCGTGACTCGCCCATGCCCATTTCCTTCGCCTCATTTGAACTAGAATGTCCTCCCCGTTCGTCTGCTCCCTAACCCATGTGGCTGTTTTCCTATCCCTGCGCGTGATTTCTACTGCACTCAGTATTCTCTCCCTAAATCTTAGCCGACGTTGAGATAAAGGGCAGATATTACCAGGGACCTCCATCGCATATTGTCGACAAGTACTTAGGCAGAGTCCTAGTCCACCTGAAATGCAGACGATGCCTGTGAAGCGCGCCCTTCGTAAGCTGCGCGGTTGAATCCGAGACTAGAATTCACTCGATTTTCTGCAACAATTTTTTACGCCGTTTGCCCTTTCTGGGAGCGTAGTTTTATGGCTCACACACCGAAGCAGGATGTTCACGCAATGGGGCAATTATGCTATTGTTCTAAAGAAATGCGCGCGTCTGAGGGTCCTCAAAATGAAGATACTAGTGTTGAATGTAGGAAACTGTTGTTTAATACCGGTCTGAAAAAAAAAACGCTTGGAGCATATGTACTCATTTCGGAGAAAATTTAAACCAAAGACGATAATCTTCGTGCTCGTTGCCACTAACTGCCTCTCTCCTCTTGATGGACTTGTTAGCCAGCATCCGTGTTCTACGTATGTGTATGGGCCACGTAGTAATCGTGTCCTAGTGATTTTTAGTTCATGCTCGGGCGCTGTTAGTAAGAGTGCATCTTAGTGCTGACACAAAAGTAACACATTTCTATCAGATAATCAAAATTTTGAAACATACTTGTGCTGTACAGACGCAATTTCTGGGATGCAACTGCGCAGATGCAAAAAAAGGCTTCACAGATTCAATTGCACAGATGCAAAAAAATGCTTCACAGGTGCAATAATCTTTTGGATAGTTGGAACTGTGTGCGGGCGTGTGTATTTTCGTTTTCATTTTTCTCTTGTATTTCTGTATTTCACCATGTATTGTCCGTTTGTTAGAGTGAAGTTATTATGGCCCTCGTGCTCGTGCCCCTTCTGGGACTACATTATGTCCTAAATTGTAATTAAATATAGGTGCCCGAAATACCTGAGCTGGTTTGAACTAACTTTAGCAGTTCGTCCAGCACAACCTATTGTGAAAAATATACTCATGTCCTAATCCAAGCCTCAATGCTTTTTTTTCTACAGTGAACACGAACAAAGGGTTCAACTTCTAAACGCTAATACCACCTCGCCGCTCATGAGTGCAAGTTTGAGTTTCCCAGAGAGCAAGATCCCTCAGTCCAGTCATCCTGAAAACGACACTCGTACTCCAATAGCGGCATCTTTAACTGATGATTATGTGGTGGCTTTAGCATAAAGAGCCTGTAATGGCAATATTTTGGGAAATATGGAACCTTGCACGAAGTCAGGTTTGAAACTGCAATAAATGTTTTTGATTTATTTGAAGTTACCATCTCTATTGCCTACTTCAAAATGGGGTAGCTAGTTGCGAGACTGTGACTGGCTTAGCCAGAGAGTTCTCGGTGCAATTGTTTTCGCAATGCAGTATCCACGCATGGGGCACTTAGGTAATCTTGGTGACGGTATTGGCGACACCGCGGACTCCGCGCCCCCCAACAAAAAAAAACTGGAACCAACCGTGGAGATGTGGTTTAAAAACCTCAAACGGTGGCTGTCGGAGCCCAGGTCAAGCTCCGGCGGATGGGCTCCCTGTCTGTTTGCCAGGCAGGGAGCTCCTGGACCTCTCACGGTATCAGCGTAACCCGACCGAAGAACGTACGCCCGTCCCATGCTGCTATACTACGCTATATGGTATTTTCTAAACCACCCCTCCCGCCTAAACGTGAACGGTCCCTGGAAAGGGGCGGCACCGCGGTATCTTTTCTCACATTGCCATCCTTACGTTGCTGAACCGGTTAATTTATCTCAATTTGTTGTGATTGAATCCCTCAATTTAGCCCAACCTTTTGCATCGCAGTCAGTGTTCTTGATTGCAAAATATCTTGAATTTATAATTAGAACAACTGAAAAGGCTAAAAAACAAACGACTGGTGAGGTCCTTGTCGAGGTAAACGACAAACAGCAGACCATGAAGCTTCTAGCTCAGACTCGAATGGATGATCTGGACATCATGGTCACACCCCACCGGAGTTTCAACAGCTCCCAGTGTGTGACCTTTGAGCCAGATCTGCTGAACGTAACCGATGCGTATCTTCTTGCGGGCTTGAAGGATCATGGCATCACAGCCGTGAGGCGCATCAGCCTCCGCCGTGACGACACGGAGATTCCCACCAAGCACTTCATCTTGACGTTTGACTGTTCAGCACTACCACAACATATAAATACACGATTTATCCGGTGCTCAATCCGTCCCTACATCCCGAACCCGTGGCGCTGTTTTAGTGACAGCGATTCGGGCATGGCACAAACTGTTGCCGCGGCCGAACAACTTGTGCAAACTGCGCGGACTAAGATAATCCCAGCGACAACAGCCCATCCGACTCCCTTACTTGTGTGAACTGCGGGAGCCGCATGCGGCGTACTCACGCAAATGTGAAATATTTCAACAAGAGAAAACGATAATAAACATCAAGGTCACTGAGAACATCACCTTCCCAGAGGCGCAGAATAGGTTTGCCTCTTTCCCCCAGACAGGCACGCCGAGGCAGCTCGCCGGGGGGCGGAGAGTCTTCTGGTTTCCACAGGAACCCAGTTCAGCGAATTTGACCTGGTCTCTGTCCCACCCCCCGCTGGGTTGCCTCAGGCACCCCGCCGTCACCCCACCGCTTGCTGAGGCAGCAGCGGTTGTGGTGCCAACCCCCTCCGTCGAGACCACTCCACTCCCGCCTCTACCTCCCCGCCCTCCACCGCATTGGAGGGTGCCGAGGGGATGGACACCGGCGGCCCCGAATCGACTACCACCGCCAGGGCATCCCATGTGCAACCTCTTGCGCCCCCGACGACCTCGGTGGTGGCGGGTCAAACGAAAAGCCCCCGAAGGGGGCCAAGTCTAAGGGGCCTGGTCTGTCGGGCCGCCCTCTTACATCCGACGAGGAGATGGAAGTTTGGCCATTCCTGCCTGCAACGCAGCGCATGGAGCGGCCTCCGACGTCCAAGCCAACAGAAAGGCCCAAAAAGCCCCTTCCGAGAGCACAAGCCCCGAAAGACAACACATGAACCCACACAGACCCTCCAGTCATTCTTAAATGTATATAACGGGAACAGAAAACATAATCCAATGGAACTCCAAAGGCCTCTTTAAAAATGTTGAAGATGTGTATAAGATGCTGCTTGCCAATCGGCTAAGTATCATGTGTCTCCATGAAACTCACCTCAATTCCAAACTAACAAGTTTCTTAAATTGGTGCATGGTATTGAGAAAATACAGGGTCGGCTGCACACACTCTTCGGGTGGTGTGGCCATTATCGCCCGGAAATCATTAGCATGCCAACCTCTCTCTTTAAACGCTGTCCTTGAGGCTGCACATTCCATACGATAATATTTAATAGGTTGACAACGGTATGCTCGATTTACATCTCTCCTGATTTTGCACGTCTGAGCTTTGATTTCGAGGCACTGGTTGACTACCTAGCCAAACGTATATCCTGACAGGCGATCTTAATGTGCCCATATCCCCGCGTCTGCATTGGACATATTCTTACCTTCCTCTGCCACTTGGTTGATGCTGGTACGCCGCATACCTCGATAGCTTCGTGGCCTGTTGCATCTGTGAATTGCCCTCGCAAAAATACAATCAACGGCGCGAACCTGTTGTCAGAGGCGATCTCTACAAATTTGAACGGGTTTTGTTCAGCGTTACCGTCGTATTTCAGGACACAGAAAGCGAGTAAAGAAGAGAGCTAAGAATAAAGTAACCACGTGACGCCAGAGTCAGAGTAAGCGGGAGTGGAAAGGGGGCGACGGAAGGGTGGGTTGTGGTTTGCGGGCGAGGAAAAAGATAGGAAAGGCACTGGGGATATTTTGAGCTCGGCAGAGATCTCACCTGCATGCAACAAAGTGCAAAGGAAGGGATGAAGAGGTGGAGTGACAGGATAAAGTTGAGAGAGACAGAGAGAGAGAGAGAGAGAGGTATAAAGGGAGCGGTCAGTCCTAAAATGCTGTCAGGTTTCTGAGGGGATTGAACTCTATGAAAAAAAAAAACGACTGTGGAGAGTTTCTTCGAAGAAGAGCGATGAAGAGCACAATGATATAAACACAACAAATTTGAAAACCTGTTGTCCTTTTTGCTATTCCTTACTTCGTAACACATGGCCACTTGGGGGATTTGCGCTCATTTCGGAGCTTTAACGAACAAACGCGCCCGGTTCGCAAAATTTATAACACCGTTAATTTGAAAGTAACAGTTGTAGAATAGTTCCTGCAGCGTGAAGCCTGAACGTCATAACACGGGAGTGGGACAGGTGCACCCCACTGTCTTAGAACCCCGATTCTAGGGAGGCTCTCAGGTTTTCCAGTCTGCTTGCACACTAATACGAACAAATAAAAGATAAGAAACTGACGCAAACACGTAATACCAGAAAAGAAGCCGTGTAAAGTAATCCGCGACAAAAGACAAAGAAACGAAAGCGACGAGAAAGGCGCAAGTACAATGTATTAAAAAAGAAGTTGCTAATACGTATCGCCATGATTTCGCCTTAAAAGCACGTAAGCAAACTTTACTTCGCCGAGGAAATTCTGTGTCGAAAAGCGGAGGGTTTCAATAACGTAATACGAGCAACAACCGTTTTGAATGTGGCGCGCTTCCATCTCCCGCTTTCTATTTGCTTCCAGTAGGCCATAGTCACGTAATTGCACTGTCTGCCACCGATGGCAGAAACTACTTCTTAGGTCCTCCATCCGCTCCTCTTCCTCCAAGAAAAATTTCAAATAAAAAGATCATATGAACGCCTTGAAAAAAACTTTAATTAACGTTGCAGTGCAACACACATTAATAAAGGAAAACTATAATAAAATAAAGTAGTTGGATTTCTTGCCCCCAGCAGTAGCCAACAGTGCAGCAGTTGAGCGAGAGCGAGGCCTGAAAGATGCGCCACGCCCTAGTGGCGCATCTTTGGTGCGGGCTGCCATGAATTGATTACGCCACCTCAATAATCCGCAAATAGCATAAATCGCCTTTTTAATGCATTTTAATCCTGCCCCGGAATATTATCATGAGCTTATTATTATTACCGCACCTCCGCCTCGCCGTAGTTTTACTTAATCAATCTAGGACCTTCTGGAATTGCACCCCTGATTCGGCTATACTTTTGCTATAAAAAGAGGTGCACCAATCTGTTTTGAGTGGCAAAGACAGGAGGCGTGCAACAGGGTAGGGTGAATCTTACTTCTTAGGGATTATTTGAATGCAAAGCGATGACGAAAGGGTACTTCAATTGTGCGCGCTTTTCCGTTGCGGTAATGGTGACAGAAAATCGTTTGATGCGGGATCGTTGGTCGCCTCCGAAATCGATCTCTGCATTATCAAACGAGGGAAAATAGTAAAGTCAACATTGAGTTTTCTGTTAGGTACGCGCGGGATGCTTATTTTAACTAGGGCCGCGCTAGCCGAAATAGCCACACGTTGCTCAGAAACGCAAGCGCACTTTGGTGCACGAAGGAAACAAGTGCCCTGGGCGGACTTTTCTTTTCTTTGTTATGTACACTAGTAGGTAAATATTGCGGCCACAACTGGCTTAGGTGCGACAGTTGCTAAAATCAAAACTTCATCATTGCGCCTAGCCTTCCTTGCTCTAGCTGCGGTGGGTACCGGGACAGACTGCGCTGGGGCGCATTCGTGCCGCATTGTGCAGCACCGAAGGCTGAGTGTTGGTGTTCCCGATTTACCCTGCCGCTTTGAAACAATACGGGCCTGCATTTTTTTACCTTTCGAACGGAAACTTCAATTGCCACTTCAGGAGACGCAGCGAAGGTGCCAGAAACGTTGCCACATCGTGTAATTCAGCACCAGCTAGTGAAAACGGGGGACGTTGGGAGCTACTGGTGCTAAGGTAGTGATACGGCTACACAAGACAATATGTGGTGAGAAGTGGTAAAAAGCGCGTTGCTTCTTCGAACCTTTGTTTTCTTTCCCATTTTCGAACCTTTTCCATTTTCTAAACACCAAGAGTGACTTGGATTGCTCGACTGGGTGTGTGTTTAATGTGCCCGAAAAGTATTCGTTTTTCCCCATCCCCTTTGACAGTTATGAAACCTGAAATCGGAGATTTTGTAGTTGAAACAAATATTACTGAATCACACCCTCCAAAATTCTTTATGCAGGGCGTCCCTCTGGCGTTTCCTTCTAACCAATTCCTGATTAGCTTGATTTGTATGGCATGGTGATTGCACAATAAACAGGGAATGCTGATTGCTCACTTATTAACTTGACACAACTGTATACATTCCATTAGGTCTGATGTTTGAATATCAAAATTGGCAGAAAAAACATCGACCATTGATCAGCGGTAACGGTCTGTGCAAGAGTGCCTATTGAAAATGAGTAGATGTTCTTTTAACTGGCACTGCGGCATATATGTGCAAGAAATATTCCATTTCTTTGCGCAAACCTGTCTTGGTAACGTAATTATGAGGTAATCAAGCAGCTCCTCCGAAATGGGATGGACCAAAGAAAAAACTACATATTGAATACTTTTTCCCAAACCACTCACGCGGGAGAGATGAAGGAGTCGGAAGTACGTTTCAATAGCCATACGCTCGTAAAAGTTGGGATATTTTGATCACAGGCTGGTTCCGTACCCTCTTTCTTTTCCGGTAACGCTTCTCCCAAGTCTACTTACGTAGGAGAACTGGTTGCGAGAGGTAGGAAGAGGTGCCAAAAGAGTTCAGTGCCACAGTATTCAGCATATGCTTAGGCCAAACGCCCAAAGGTACCTTGTGTTAGTTGAATAGGATGAGGGCGTACTGGGAGTGGTGAAATTGAGGGACGCATTTATTTTGTTGATGCTGATACTCCATTTTTGGGCAAGACACTGGTGCTAACAAGGCCGAACGAATTACTATCTCCACCGGAACCCCCTTTCATGCAAATAGGGCTTTGCGAAGATATGGAAAGGAAGAAAATAAACGTTCCGACTCTAACCGGCTGTACCAAAAGATTTGCTGGTGCAATACGAACAGACGCCACGCTTTCAAACAAATTTTACATGCCGCGTTACTGCTCAGCGCCTGCCCTTAGCAGAGGGGATTGCTAAAAAAACACAGGCGTACCAAATCCAGAATTTCAAAAAGTAGGTCTAAAACTCTTCTAAAACGACAATTTCGTTTTTTCGAAAAAATTGTCACCACCCCAATTTGCATGGTAAAGCATTTCAGTGGTGGCGGACTTACATCTTTTAGATGCGAAGCATCTCATTCTCGGGGCTGTGTCCCTCCCTCTCTTGTTGTTGTCCGCAGTGCGCACTTTACTGCACATGCGCGTCTCTTAAGCTCCGTCAGCGCTCTGGCTCATGTCAGCGCAGTCCACTATAAAAAAACGGTTAGGCGGCACCCGGTTTTGATCCCACGACTCTCTGACCGCAACGGGAGGTACGTGGCGCTCTTCCAACTGCGCACCAAACTGAGGCGGGAGCATGTGCTACGAACGCACCTTATGTCCTTCACTCATTCAAATTACGTCGAGAAGCTACTGATACAACGAAGGCACGCGAAGCCGAACGTCAATGGAAACGACGAACTGAAAACTTTAGAGGATTAATTCCCTGCGTGAAAGCTGTGGCGGGAAGCGCCACGCACCTTCGAGCTCAACCAGAGAAGAGGACGAAGAGGGCGGGCAGCGGGGTAGGAGCGTGAGCACGCAATAAAGAAAGATGAGAACAAGGAGGTGTTCGATCAGGTAACGCGGGTGTCGGTCTCTTAGCTGTCTCTACATTTCTCTGCATTTCTCTACATGGGGGTCACCCTACGTTCCAATTCGTGCTCCGGTTAATAAAACAACATAACGGCAACATAATAGAACCTACAGGGAACCCTCATGTTGCTTCGCATCCTCCTCATGGTTCCCCAGGAGAAGACGGTTTAATTTTTTTGTTATGTCTACGCGCCTTCTCCCTGAAGAAAAGCCAACGGAAACTCTCCGCTCCTTGTTGGGAGGTTGGTTCAGAATGAACATTCTGGACGGTGTTTGATCATCAATCCGTGGGATAATATGCAAGGACGAGAAGGGCAAGGGTTTGATGAAGAGTGGTAAAGAGCGAAGGAGGGGAAGTGTCTTGCGCTGTGGGGCGGGGGGCGGAGGTAAGCGGGGGCAAGTGCTCATTTGCACCCACTTGCCATCGCCCATGCCTTGAGCTTATTGTCCAAGTTTTACCCTGGGTGTCCTTTCTGTTTAAACAAGAAATATTTGATAGCACGCTGTGTTTTAGTCGGACACGCATGTGTTCGTTAACATCGTTTATATTCTATGGACGACAAAGCGTTGTACGGCGAGCTTGGCAAAAGCGCACAATAGGCTGCCGTTTGCAAATAATGCTCAAAAAGCAACTAAATCTTAGGAAACTCTCAATTAGATTTATCTCCTGCACGTTTAATACAAGTGAAAAAGGAAAATGAAGACGTAGAAAACCAACTCAGGCTTACGTATCAATGGCGGAAGGCGCTTTCTATATCACGTGCGTCCAAAAGAAAGATTGTAAAATAACGTCCGTGTACACTAATTCTCACCCAGTGTCTCATTTGGCCTGCAGTAACAGCAGTGAGTCCGACGTCGATGCTAAAGGCATAGCGTCGACTCAGCCAGGCATTTTAACGCTTCAAGCCTTACCAAGTGTTGTCGAACTCTAATCTCATAAGGACATGATTGAGGACCTCGACTCTTCTTGAGGCCATCTTGTAGACTTCGATATATTGGCAGCAGACACAAATTTTCGCTATGTTTACCTCATTGTAAAATATGTACTTGTGAAACGAACATAAAACACGCCGAAAGTGTGCAGTATTATTTTCGGTTAATTGGCAGATTGTATTTCCGGGGTACTTTTGATGAAAGAAGAGCTACGGCTGTGTTCTATAACCCTTCGTTTTTTGTAGAAGGCCGTTTATTCACAACACCCCGACTTCTGCACCGTCTACAACTACGCGGTGAAGAAAGTGTGACAAGTCATGTAAACTCGGCGTGAACATACAGTTGCCTTAGCGTCCTATCTCATTAATTTGTTGGAACATATCAACAATAAATTTAGGGCTGCAGAACATATAACTAAAATATGGCTTTGCCGCAAGAGTGACCTCTGTTCCTGGATTTTAGATGCGACGGCATCTCATTCACTCGCCTTGTCCCTCCATACGGCGTTGTCATTGCCCGTCCACACCCCTCTCCCACTCTCCTCGCCGCGAGCTGCGCTCTCCGCCGCTCACCCCCTCTCCTCTCCGATAGCGAACACTCTCTCGCGAGGGGCATTAAATTGGATTCGATTGGCTTGGCTTGGCTTGGCTTGGCTTGGCTCGGCTTGGCTCGGCTTGGCTCGGCTTGGCTTGACATGGATTAGATTGAATTGAATTTGGATTTCAATTTGGATAGGATTGGAATGGAATGGATTGGATTGGATTGGATTGGATTGGATTTGGATTGGATTGGATTAAAGTGGATTGTGTTCGATTGTGTTGCGTCATAGCCGCTCCAAGTTGCGTCATAGCCGCGGAAGCGGGTTCACGGCAAGTTTCACGCGATGGGAGAATCAACCAAACGGAAACAACAACGGAACCCCTATGCGTCGTATCTACACAGGTGTTCCCGCGAGGGGAGGGGAGAGTCATTTTTTTCTAGACATACTGAAGATGCATCCAGAATTGATTAGAATTTAGCCTCGTGCAGATCCGCTATAAAAACGAGTGGACACACGAAAACGACAGATTCTTCATGTCTAAAGTCTTACCGCCGAAAAAAAAAACGCGGAAGAAATAATTTGCGTACCACCCGACGTGCTAGCGCGATATCAGGGTCATCCTCACGACGCTCTTAGCTTCCGCTCTAAAATGGGAGAGTAGAAGCCACAACAACGGACTATAGCGTTCTACTGCTATTTGTCACCATCGGGCAAAAAAGATCAGGCAAGAATTTTTACCGAGGCTGCAATTAGCGAGAACTACCATAGAAGTTACTTACAGAAAGCCACGCCCCTGCTGAAAATATAAGCAAAAATAACACGTCCCAAGCACTCACCTGCGCGTGTAAGTGTTACCTTTTTTTTTCCGCAGAGAGAGCGGAGACGGTTGTTGAACTAATCTCTGATTTAATGAACAAAAAAATGAATTCACGCTTGCGTGAAAGCGGGCGATGAGAAACGATGGTGGCGACGGCGGCAAGACGGAATTTCTTTGTCTTTCATTCCATGTAAATGCAATTCTTTTCTTGTAAACGAGCCTTGAAGACAACGTATATCTTGATTTAGTTTGAGAGAAGTAGCGTTTCATTCATCACCTAGCCCCATTGAAGCTTCAATAAACGTATTACCAAAAAACAGAAAATTAGTAACAAAAATTCCCATTTCGCGCTTCTCTCAACAAATATGAGCAGGAGTGACGCAGTTGAGGTCAGCTGTAAACATATGTTTTGAGTGTGTTTGTGTATGCAGCGCATATATTGGCCTGCTCTCTGCATGGTTACAATGAGAGCATAAACGTGCTAGCTTCATATCATCAGGTAATATTCCACTTAGGCATAACGTTTAACTCCCACTAAATGTCCAAATTATGTTTTTAGGCTTCCAGTTCCCGTTATTATAGGCGATTGCGCCCACTGTAGCAATATTCCTCGCACCTGTAAACCCATTCTGCCTTTCTTTGAATCCACTTTTCTCAGTTCTTTAAATGACCTATTGTCACGATGTGATTTAGGAGCATCCTCTCAAATCTTGCTTTCAGTGCACCTCAGCTGGGTTTAACCTTTAGGTCAAAAGACTCTCATCCCTTCCTTGGTGTCGTCACTGCGAGCACTGTGCCCAAAATGCCTACAAAGACGAACATATGTGCAACCTATTTACACCGTCAGCAACAGGTTCCTTTGACGCCTTTCGCCCACAAGTAACCCTCCAAAATTATAACTTTTGGACTTATGTATAATAACGACGTTAACCGCAAAGATGTTCCTATCTTTTACCTATATATATATATATATATATATATATATATATATATATATATATATATATATATATATATATATATATATATATATATATATATATATATATATATATATATATATATATATATATATATATATATATATATATATATATATTTATTTATTTATAAAAACCTTACAGGCTCCAGGTAGAGCTTAGGGTAAGGGGGGCATACAAAAAAGAGGAACTTGGGGCATATAGCTAACACATTCTAAAAGGGAACTATAAACAAGATTAACAGGACATCATTATACATTTTTAATGAACAGGTACCCTCAAAAATTCATAAACACTCAAATAAAAAGAAAAATTCAAGGAATGTGTACACAGAGATAGAAAGCATGGTTATCAAGTATGTGGGAAGCACACATGTGAAGTAAAAAGATTAGGGAAAATGCGCATTTAGTTGTTCACGAAATTTGTCATGGTTTGTTATAGAAGCGATAGCGTCCGGAAGTTCATTCCAATGAGATATGGCGCAAGGTAGAGCCGATGAATTGAATGCAAGTGTTTCCCCATAGATACGCTTAAAGCTGAATTGATTGTGTAAACGTGACGAGACGCGTGAAGGGGGTTCGAGGGGGAGCGGGGTTGGGTTATCACTATGGGCGTATTTGTGAAACAAACACAAAAGAGCGACCATGCGACGAACTTGTAGTGGTTGTAATGAAAGGTCAATTTTAATCTGTGTGATACTTGAATTGCGACTATAGTTCCGAGAAATAAAACGGGCGGCTCTGTTTTGGATGGACTCGACCAGATTAATTAAGTAGCTTTGATGAGGTGACCATACAGATGAGGTGAATTCTAGCTGCGGGCTGACGAATGTGAAGTAGGACAATTTGCGCATGGCTGGTGGCGCGTTATGCAGGTTACGACGCAGGTGTCCCAAAGTTTTAGATGCTTTTGCGCAGATTGAAGTAATGTGAGTGGACCAGAAAAGTGTAGAAGTGAAATTGATACCTAAATATTTGTAGGTAGTGGCTCGTGATATTGCGGCGTTAATTACATGGTAAGTGAAATCAGAGTGAGTATGCCTACGAGAAAAGGAGATAGTTTTGCACTTAACATCATTTGCCAAGTCATGCACCAGGAATTAATTTCGTCGAGGTCTTTTTGCAAAGTAATGTGATCTTGGGCAGTGTTGATGACACGATAAATGATACAGTCGTCTGCGAAAAGCCGCACGCATGATGAAATGTTATTGGGCAAGTTGTTAATGTAAATAAAAGCAGTAATGAATCAAGGACGCTGCCTTGGGGTACCCCTGAGGTGGCGTCAGTTATAGTTGAGGAAGAATCATTTACGACGGTGAACTGTTGGCGAAACGACAAGAAGTTTCGCAACCACGATAAAGTTAATGAGTCTACGCGGAGAGCTGATAATTCAGAAAACAGGCGACAATGAGCAACACGGTCAAATGCCTTAGAAAAGTCGAGGAATATGCAGTCTGTTTGCTGGTTATTATTTACGTTGGAATGCAAATCTGAGCAAAATTCAAGCAACTGGGTATCACAGGAGAAACCTTTTCTGGAGCTATGCTGATTTTTGTGGAAGTACTTATTTTTCTCTAGGTGTCTGAAAATGTGCGATGCGATGATGTGCTCAAGTAACTTCTAGCAGATGCATGTTAATAAAATGGGTCGATAGTTCTCATGTGACGTTTTATTACCATCTTTGAATACGGGAATGACTTTGAATGACTTTGAATCTCTGGGTAGCTGTCCTGAAATTAAAGACTGTTTGAAAATATGAAATAAGATTTGACTTGAGACGTTTACTGTGTTTTTTAGTATCTTATTGTTGATGGTATATGCCACTAGAAGTGGATACTTTTAGATTATAATGAGAGAGATGATTACTACAGGGGTGGTATCAATTTTCTCCATAAAAGGAAAATCAAGGTCACTAACAATGGGCACATTTGTATGATCTTCTCTGGTGAAGATAGACGTGAAAAATGAGTTGAAGGCAGACGCACCCTGTTCATCAGAAAGGGGAGTGTCGTTATCAAACAAGCAGATTTTATTATCATCAACACAAGAGGAAATTGTACGCCAGAATTTTCTACGGCTGTTTTACGGAATAGATGGAAGATCCTGTGTAAAGTACTTGGTTATGGCCCTGTCTAACTCCAGCTTATATACTTTTGGTTTGATTGATTGTAGGGTTTAATGCGCCGACGCAACGCAGGCGATGAGGCGCGCCGTAGTAGAGGGCTCCGGATTAATTTTGACCACCTGGGGATCTTTAACGTGCGCCTAAAATCTCGTACACACGGGCATTTTTTTTAGCCTATATACTTTTAGGAAATTGGTGTATATTTTTCATGAGGATGCGCAAGGCTCGTTCTTTGCATTTTGTACAATCTTTTCTTTTTATTTCTCAATGTTCGAAGATTTTTATTAAACCATGGGTTAGTTTTGTGGTTACTGATATTAATTAGGGGTACGTACGTATCGACTAACAAGCACAATTTGTGCTTAAAAAGGAGCCAGTTGGATCCCACGATACGGTCGTTAAATTTGGGCAGAAAAACTTGATTAAGAGAGACTTCCAAATCAGAGTCCATGCAAACGTAATTTCCTCTGCTACAATCGCGAATTTTTTTATTACTGAATCCTTACTGGGGTAGGTACTTCAACGGTTAACTGGATTAGTTTGTGCTCACTAAATTCACCCAAATAAGATAACGGGCCTATGGTTTCAGGTGCAGTAGTGAAAATCAAAATTAAAACATTAGGTCCCCGGGTTGGTTGGTCTACAATTTGAGAGAAATTAAAGTCCAGAATTAAATTTAAGAAATCGGTTGAGCTGCTACAAGTGGATGACAACAAAGGCCAATCAATTTGCGGGTAATTGACGTCTCCAAGAAAGTAAACCTCATGCCCTCGATATTTCTTCAAATCTAGGTTAATACTGTCAAACAAGTCATCAATAAATGAATTGGAATGATCGGGAGGACGGTAGCAAACACCAATTAAGATTTTACATGTGAACATGTTCTCTTTTTTAGCTATCTTGATGATAACTCAACAGTGTTGAAATCGGGATTATACACGTATGTCTCTTTACCCATGCATAGCTTGTCAACAGACAAGTTATATTTCTGTTTTTGTATTTTTGCAAACTCGACCAGTTTGCGCCTTGCTAATCTTGTAGATGGTAAAAAATCCTCGCCAATCGACATGGTTGACCCATTAATTTTAAATGCGGATGAAAGAACTTTCTGCTTATCTTTGTAGAAATAAAAGAAAACAAAAGCGATTATTGGCCTTTGTATGTCGGGGGAATAACGGCCAAGCCTATTAACACGTTCGAATTGAGTGCTCGTGCTAGGCACCTCAAGAATATCTGTGCAAAGTTTGATAATTGTTTCTTCTGATGCAGCCCAATCTTCGTTCTCGTCATCATCAATCCCATAGAACAGCAGATTAGAACGTCGCATTCTGTTTTCCGCATCGTCGCACCTTGACGTAACAGTCTGTAACTGGTTTGTTAATGTGTAAAACATTATTAGAAGTGCCTTCCACTGGAGAGTTTTGAGAGGCGACACTAGTTTCAAGGGCAACAATTCTTTCAGTGAGGTGTTTCTTCAATATCGGTTGCCAACTGTTTTTCCTTTAAACCCTGGAGTTCGCTTAGTATCGTCTGCTGCCCTGCTTCGATTCGGCGCACAGTTTCTAACACAGAGGCGAGGGTGTTAGAATCGCTCTCTTTGTCAAGACAATCACCTTTCTTAGTGGGCACGGGATTTGTTTCCACTTCTTCTGACAACAACAAACGCATGAAGTCAACACATTGTGAACCTTTCCGTGAAGGCAAGCACAACAACCATTTTAATTGTTCAGAAACGTCTATTGGGCACGACACCGCTAGCAAACAGTAGTCACTACTCCTAGCACAGGCAGCAAAGTTCATATATCTATCCTGAAACAGGTGGAGCGGTGAGCATGCCATCCTGCTTGCGGTGAAGTGCCCGAGGGGGATGTGATGCTTGCGGCCTTTTATCTACCGCGCCATTTGATTCGGTACTGTTGATCGTCCCGCGTTGCCAGATGACGGTGCTGGTAGTGACCAAATTTAACTTAGCGAAACAGGCACATCGGCAGCCCAATGCTCCAGCGAGGCGATGAAACCACTTTGCAACGGCCAGGGAGCCAAGCAGGTCAAACCACCGATGAGGGAAATCTGAAACAGGAGGAGTGGTGAGCATGCCATCCTGCTTGCGGTGAAGTGCCCCTTTCCTATATATATACATACATATATATATATATATATATATATATATATATATATATATATAGAGAGAGAGAGAGAGAGAGAGAGAGAGACTGAAAAGATAAAAACTCACACAGAGCGCGAAAAAAATAAGGTTAGTAGAGACAGAGACAAACGAGACAGACTTAAAAAATAACAATAAGTTTACAGGACGTTTCAGGGAGAGGACTCCCCATATATATATATATATATATATATATATATATATATATATAGTCTGGAAATGAGGGGCTCGTTAGTAAATACAGAAAGAAATGCCGGCGGTCTACAACGCCAAAGATGGCATAGGGGAATGGTTAGACAATTTTTTACTGTTAGTGACGTTACATTATTATTTTTTTACTAATTATACGTGAGAAAGAAAGAAAGAAAAACACGCTCCCAGAGTGGGGACCGAACCCACGCCTTTCGATTAGATCTCGAATGCCTTACCAATTCGGCTATCTGGGCGACTGTGTACTCCTTCACTTTCTGGGGTATTTATATTTACTACAACTGTATCTGACGCTTGAGGGTGGTAGCCAGCGCCACTCAGACTACACGGGGAGAAGGGGACCTTCTTTTCAACCCCCGGGGCGTGACTCTAACGTCTACAACCTGTAATAAGTGGGTAACTGGCGGGAATCCCTCTTATGCTACATTGGCATCAACGCTGCCAGAACCGAGGCCCTCGCTAAGCTTTCGCACGATAATATGGTCTGGAAATGAGGGGCTCGTTAGTAAATACAGAAAGAAATGCCGGCGGTCTACAACGCAAAAGATGGCATAGGGGAATGGTTAGACAATTTTTTACTGTTAGTGACGTTACAATATTATTTTTTTTACTAATTATACGTGAGAAAGAAAGAAAGAAAAACACGCTCCCAGAGTGGAAACCGAACCCACGCCTTTCGATTAGATCTCGAATGCCTTACCCTTGTAGACCCTTGTACCCTTACCCTTGACGTTGTAGACCGCCGGCATTTCTTTCTGTATTTACTAACGAGCCCCTCATTTCCAGACCATATTATCGTGCGAAAGCTTAGCGAGGGCCTCGGTTCTGGCAGCGTTGATGCCAAGGTAGCATAAGAGGAATTCCCGCCAGTTACCCACTTATGACAGGTTGTAGACGTTAGAGTCACGCCCCGGGGGTTGAAAAGAAGGTCCCCTTCTCCCCGTGTAGTCTGAGTGGCGCTGGCTACCACCCTCAAGCGTCAGATACAGTTGTAGTAAATATAAATACCCCAGAAAGTGAAGGAGTACACAGTCGCCCAGATAGCCGAATAGGTAAGGCATTCTAGATCTAATCGAAATGCGTGGGTTCGGTCCCCACTCAGGGAGCGTGTTTTTCTTTCTTTCTTTCTCACGTATAATTAGTAAAAAAAATAATAATGTAACGTCACTAACAGTAAAAAATTGTCTAACCATTCTCCTATGCCATTTTTGGCGTTGTAGACCGCCGGCATTTCTTTCTGTATTTACTGACGAGCCCCTCATTTCCAGACCATATTATCGTGCGAAAGCGTAGCGAGGGCCTCGGTTCTGGCAGCGTTGATGCCAAGGTAGCATAAGAGGGATTCCCGCCAGTTACCCACTTATGACAGGTTGTAGACGTTAGAGTCACGACCCGGGGGTTGAAAAGAAGGTCCCCTTCTCCCCGTGTAGTCTGAGTGGCGCTGGCTACCACCCTCAAGCGTCAGATACAGTTGTAATAAATATAAATACCCAAGAAAGTGAAGGAGTACACAGTCGCCCAGATAGCCGAATTGGTAAGGCATTCGATATATAATCGAAAGGCGTGGGTTCGGTCCCCACTCTGGGAGCGTGTTTTTCTTTCTTTCATTTTCACGTATAATTAGTAAAAAAAATAATAATGTAACGTCACTAACAGTAAAAAATTGTCTAACCATTCCCCTATCCCATCTTTGGCGTTGTAGACCGCCGGCATTTCTTTCTGTATTTACTAACGAGCCCCTCATTTCCAGACCATATTATCGTGCGAAAGCTTAGCGAGGGCCTCGGTTCTGGCAGCGTCGATGCCAAGGTAGCATAAGAGGGATTCCCGCCAGTTACCCACTTATGACAGGTTGTAGACGTTAGAGTCACGCCCCGGGGGTTGAAAAGAAGGTCCCCTTCTCCCCGTGTAGTCTGAGTGGCGCTGGCTACCACCCTCAAGCGTCAGATACAGTTGTAGTAAATATAAATACCCCAGAAAGTGAAAGAGTACACAGTCGCCCAGATAGCCCAATTGGTAAGGCATTCGAGATCTAATCGAAAGGCGTGGGTTCGGTCACCACTCTGGGAGCGTGTTTTTCTTTCTTTCTTTCTTACGTATAATTAGTAAAAAAAATAATAATGTAACGTCACTAACAGTAAAAAATTGTCTAACCATTCCCCTATGCCATCTTCGGCGTTGTAGACCGCCGGCATTTCTTTCTGTATTTACTAACGAGCCCCTCATTTCCAGACCATATTATCGTGCGAAAGCTTAGCGAGGGCCTCGTTTCTGGCAGCGTTGATGCCAAGGTAGCATAAGATTGATTCCCGCCAGTTACCCACTTATGACAGGTTGTAAACGTTAGAGTCACGCCCCGGGGGTTGAAAAGAAGGCCCCCTTCTCCCCGTGTAGTCTGAGTGGCGCTGGCTACCACCCTCAAGCGTCAGATACAGTTGTAATAAATATAAATACCCAAGAAAGTGAAGGAGTACACAGTCGCCCAGATAGCCCAATTGGTAAGGCATTCGAGATCTAATCGAAAGGCGTGGGTTCGGTCACCACTCTGGGAGCGTGTTTTTCTTTCTTTCTTTCTCACGTATAATTAGTAAAAAAAATAATAATGTTACGTCACTAACAGTAAAAAATTGTCTAACCATTCCCCTATGCCATCTTCGGCGTTGTAGACCGCCGGCATTTCTTTCTGTATTTACTAACGAGCCCCTCATTTCCAGACCATATTATCGTGCGAAAGCTTAGCGAGGGCCTCGGTTCTGGCAGCGTTGATGCCAAGGTAGCATAAGAGGGATTCCCGCCAGTTACCCACTTATGACAGGTTGTAGACGTTAGAGTCACGCCCCGGGGGTTGAAAAGAAGGTCCCCTTCTCCCCGTGTAGTCTGAGTGGCGCTGGCTACCACCCTCAAGCGTCAGATACAGTTGTAATAAATATAAATACCCCAGAAAGTGAAGGCCGATAAATACAAATACCCCAGATATCCGAATTGGTAAGGCATTCGAGATCTAATCGAAAGGCGTGGGTTCGGTCCCCACTCTGGGAGCGTGTTTTTCTTTCTTTCTTTCTCACGTATAATTAGTAAAAAATAATAATAATGTTACGTCACTAACAGTAAAAAATTGTCTAACCATTCCCCTATGCCATCTTTGGCGTTGTAGACCGCCGGCATATCTTTCTGTATTTACTAACGAGCCCCTTATTTCCAGACCATATTATCGTGCGAAAGCTTAGCGAGGGCCTCGGTTCTGGCAGCGTTGATGCCAAGGTAGCATAAGAGGGATTCCCGCCAGTTACCCACTTATGACAGGTTGTAGACGTTAGAGTCACGCCCCGGGGGTTGAAAAGAAGGTCCCCTTCTCCTCGTGTAGTCTGAGTGGCGCTGGCTACCACCCTCAAGCGTCAGATACAGTTGTAGTAAATATAAATACCCCAGAAAGTGAAGGAGTACACAGTCGCCCAGATAGCCGAATTGGTAAGGCATTCGAGATCTAATCGAAAGGCGTGGGTTCGGTCCCCACTCTGGGAGCGTGTTTTTCTTTCTTTCTTTCTCACGTATAATTAGTAAAAAATAATAATAATGTTACGTCCCTAACAGTAAAAAATTGTCTAACCATTCCCCTATGCCATCTTTGGCGTTGTAGACGGCCGGCATTTCTTTTTGTATTTACTAACGAGCCCCTCATTTCCAGACCATATTATCGTGCGAAAGCTTAGCGAGGGCCTCGGTTCTGGCAGCGTTGATGCCAAGGTAGCATAAGAGGGATTCCCGCCAGTTACCCACTTATGACAGGTTGTAGACGTTAGAGTCACGCCCCGGGGGTTGAAAAGAAGGTCCCCTTCTCCCCGTGTAGTCTGAGTGGCGCTGGCTACCACCCTCAAGCGTCAGATATAGTTGTAGTAAATATAAATACCCTAGAAAGTGAAGGAGTACACAGTCGCCCAGATAGCCGAATTGGTAAGGCATTCGAGATCTAATCGAAAGGCGTGGGTTCGGTCCCCACTCTGGGAGCGTGTTTTTCTTTCTTTCTTTCTCACGTATAATTAGTAAAAAAAAAATAATAATGTTACGTCACTAACAGTAAAAAATTGTCTAACCATTCCCCTATGCCATCTTTGGCGTTGTAGACCGCCGGCATTTCTTTCTGTATATATATATATATATATATATATATATATATATATATATATATATATATATATATATATATATATAGCGAATCAGAATAGGAAATGAGGGGCTCGTTGAAAATAACACAGAAATAAGGGTTGGCAGTCGAGAAAACCTCGGAAAGCAAAGGGGAGGATGTGGTAGATCATTGAAACAGATTAAGAACTTGGAAAGAAAGAAAGAAAGTGAAGAAAAAATGCCCGCCAGGTGGGATCCGAACCCACGACCTCCAGAATACCGGTCTGGTGCGATAACCACTACGCTACCGGCGGGGCGATTCTCCCATTCACTTTCTGGGGTATTTATGTTAGGTAAGTTTGTTTCCTGTGCTTGGGGGTGGTAGCCAGCGCCATTCGGACTAATCGGGGTGAAGGGGACCTTCTTTTTAACCCCCGGGTCGTGACTCGAGTGTCTACGACATGTCCAGAGTGGTCGACCAGCTTTGAACCCTCTTAAGCTCCCTTTGGCAACAAGACTGCCAGAACCGAGGCCCTCGCTATGCATGTAGCGAATCAGAATAGGAAATGAGGGGCTCGTTGAAAATAACACAGAAATAAGGGTTGGCAGTCGAGAAAACCTCGGAAAGCAAAGGGGAGGATGTGGTAGATCATTGAAACAGATTAAGAATTTGGAAAGAAAGAAAGAAAGTGAAGAAAAAATGCCCGCCAGGTGGGATCCGAACCCACGACCTCCAGAATACCGGTCTGGTGCGATAACCACTACGCTACCGGCGGGGCGATTTTCCCATTCACTTTCTGGGGTATTTATGTTAGGTATGTTTTGTTTCCTGTGCTTGGGGGTGGTAGCCAGCGCCATTCGGACTAATCGGGGTGAAGGGGACCTTCTTTTTAACCCCCGGGTCGTGACTCGAGTGTCTACGACATGTCCAGAGTGGTCGACCAGCTTTGAACCCTCTTAAGCTCCCTTTGGCAACAAGACTGCCAGAACCGAGGCCCTCGCTATGCATGTAGCGAATCAGAATAGGAAATGAGGGGCTCGTTGAAAATAACACAGAAATAAGGGTTGGCAGTCGAGAAAACCTCGGAAAGCAAAGGGGAGGATGTGGTAGATCATTGAAACAGATTAAGAATTTGGAAAGAAAGAAAGAAAGTGAAGAAAAAATGCCCGCCAGGTGGGATCCGAACCCACGACCTCCAGAATACCGGTCTGGTGCGATAACCACTACGCTACCGGCGGGGCGATTTTCCCATTCACTTTCTGGGGTATTTATGTTAGGTAAGTTTGTTTCCTGTGCTTGGGGGTGGTAGCCAGCGCCATTCGGACTAATCGGGGTGAAGGGGACCTTCTTTTTAACCCCCGGGTCGTGACTCGAGTGTCTACGACATGTCCAGAGTGGTCGACCAGCTTTGAACCCTCTTAAGCTCCCTTTGGCAACAAGACTGCCAGAACCGAGGCCCTCGCTATGCATGTAGCGAATCAGAATAGGAAATGAGGGGCTCGTTGAAAATAACACAGAAATAAGGGTTGGCAGTCGAGAAAACCTCGGAAAGCAAAGGGGAGGATGTGGTAGATCATTGAAACAGATTAAGAATTTGGAAAGAAAGAAAGAAAGTGAAGAAAAAATGCCCGCCAGGTGGGATCCGAACCCACGACCTCCAGAATACCGGTCTGGTGCGATAACCACTACGCTACCGGCGGGGCGATTTTCCCATTCACTTTCTGGGGTATTTATGTTAGGTAAGTTTGTTTCCTGTGCTTGGGGGTGGTAGCCAGCGCCATTCGGACTAATCGGGGTGAAGGGGACCTTCTTTTTAACCCCCGGGTCGTGACTCGAGTGTCTACGACATGTCCGCCTTCCCGCTCCCGCAAAAACGGCGGATTTTTTCTCGACTTATATTTTCGCTTATTTATCAATGAATCAAAGAAACGTGACAAGCACACGTCGTTCGGCCCTATTAAATATTTCGAAAAAAGCCGAATAGCACTCGCAATGACGACTGCAACCTTGATATATATATATATATATATATATATATATATATATATATATATATATATATATATATATATATATATATATATATATATATATATATATATATAGGAAACGAGGGGCTTTCAAAATGGTCACCACATAGAAAAATACTTTGGAGAAGGTAGCGGCCTCAGACCTCTGCCAACGTTTCGACAAGGAGACTTGTCTTTTTCAAGGCATCAGGGTTCATCTCTGGCACACTGTTTCATAGATACAGATTGACTTGGAGAGAGAGGGGGGAGGTTGTTAAGAGCGGGGTTGGAAGGAGGACAGCAGAGTGGGTCAATGGTCGGTTGAAAGGAGCGAAATAGTGAGATAGAAAGGGAGGTGTGGTTATTGTCACAGGGCCCCGCAGTAGAGAAAGAGGGAAGACTACGAGAGGGTCGGAGGAAACAGGGGGTAATGGTTTAAGCTGGGCTGCGGTGGGGCCGGGCGACCTCAAAGGATGCTTTCGGGAAGTTTGGGGCCGAGAGGGGCGTCTTGGGGGTGCAATTGCAAGGTTTCTGAACTGTGTGTAAGAGCGGAAACTTGTAAACAACAATAGCCCATATAGTTTGAGGAATGCCGACTGAGGAGGTCAGTGTTCGCAGAAGAATAGAAGGGGTATGCGCAGGTACAACCCACGGGGAGGTTTGCGGTAGATCCATGGTCTTCTTTCCTGTATTCTTTGCTTCGATCGGGCTAGGAGCGGTGTTTCAACAGAAAGCTTTGTACCCCAGACGCTTCAGCAAAAATTATGGGAGAAAAATTTATACTACTGCCTTTTTTTTCCAGGCCGTCTTGAAGAAACCGAACGGGCTCCGCAGTGCCTTGGTGGCAGTAAGAATGTTTAGAATTTTTACAGTATTTTTCTCAAAATAATAACTTTGAATTTTTTCTGTAAGTGGATATTTTTACGCTGAAAAAATTTGCGGAAGAATTGCTTTAGCAAGCAGAGAAATAAATACCCAGTCGAAAAACACAACAGAGAAATACGACAGAATGATCCTGTGAGGGAATGGGACATTCTGTAGTCTGGAGTAAATCCTGAACTGTAGTCTGTAGTAAACCCTGTCCTGTAGTCTGTAGTAAATCCTGTCCTGTAGTCTGTAGTAAATCCTGTCCTGTAGTCTGTAGTAAATCCTGTTTTGTAGTCTGTAGTAAATCCTGTCATGTCTGTTTTCGTAGTAAATCCTGTCATGTCTCGAATTTCAACTTGTTTTGCATAAGAAATTTGCTTCCCGTGATGTTTTTTCTGTTAAGTACCTGAAGTAAGCAGGATATGCATAACAATTTCAATAAAAATATGACCAACAAACATAACCATTTGGGGGAATTTTTGCCTTTCTGGAACAAGCTTAAAATTGTTTTCACTGAATAATTGATTTCAGAACGCTGTACCAAAAGGCAATGTAAGCAATGCAACAAGTGGTACATTCATGCATGCAATACAAAAGTTTGATGTTACGCAGATTGCACATGCCTGATGCTTGTGCAGTCGCGGAAACTCGCGCACACGCACACTGCACACGCGGAAACTCGTGGATCCGGCAGCCGCAGAACGTAATGCTAGAACACGCCGGAGACAACGTGGTCTCCAGATGCTCGCGCTAGGCCTTTTTTCTTTAATAGCCGTGTAATTACAAACCCGCGTAGCTGTTAAGAAGAAATACAGAAGTATTTCCTTCAGGGACACCTAAGTAGCGCTACAAAATTTAGCTAGAGTCATTTGGGCACTTTTCAGCTGATTTGGCCGTGCTTCTGAAGCAGGGCCAAATCGCGTCCCATCATCGCGTTCCATCAATGACGCTCAATCTGTTCATGAAAGCAAATTTATTCACCCGGATAGAAAAAAAAACTATTACACGAGCATGGACAATAACCGTTCGAAAATTCGTTCCTTATACTAGTTAGGACCATTAAAACACAAGCAAACAAATATTTCTTGAACCTGATTTATTTAAACAGCAAAACGCGAGAGAACGTGAGAGAATTAAAATGGAAAGTCAATATTTAGCTGGAATGCTTGCCTTGGTGAACCTTGATCTGTTGACAATGCATTCGCACAGCAAAACGTGGAGGGGTATCCTGTGGCGAAAAGCGCACGTTTCTGTGGTGCTGCACTATCTCGATGAGTATGCACGCCCAATACCTGCCGAAGTCACGCAGGGGTCATTGCAAGTTCAGTCGATTGTCGCAGCACATCGCACGTATTCGAGATCACACTGCCTGCGAAATTCGTCGTATTCACTCGCATCAGTGTGCCAATAATCCCAAGCACCACGGTTAGTCGTGGCTAGAGGAGTCCTCACTTCGAGATTCTTGAAATCCGGACCACTGATCTTGCTTTTACCACAGCTTCCGAAGCTTCGAATGTTGCTGCTGATACTTCGTGGAGACATCATATGCACGTTTTTAGAAACGCAGTGTCTAGAGTTACGTCCGACGGAACCCAAAATCGAAAACTAGAGTTACGTCCGACGGAACTTTAAGCCCGTTTCTAGAGTTACGTCCGACGGAACTTTAGGCTGGTTTCTAGAGTTACGCCTGACGGAACCCCAAATTGAAAACTAAAGTTACGTCCAACGGAACTTTAGGCCAATGTTTTGAGTTACGTCCGGCATAACATAAAGCACAATAAATTTACAGCTCTTGAAGACTCTTGAACCAATTTACATTGTTCAAGAGTAATTAATAGGGTTGGGTGTCAGTTAATATTTCAACTCGATTAATTGGCATCGATTAATTCGATTATGCATGGATTATTTTGTTGTGTGGTTTTTTAAGAAAAAAATGACCAAAAATAATTATGTAGTAGTACATATCAGATCAATATGCTCATACACTTGTTCAGACACATTCCGTATGAGGTAAGTACGTCATCATCACGGCGCATGATGCGGACGCGACGCTTATCAGCTCGTTCGTCACTCACATTTTTTTCTCACGCCGCGCTTTGTCTTCGGCACGAACAGAGGCAAGGGGCATCTGAACAGGCGAAAAGCATCTAATAGCCGGATTTCCGGATTACAATGTTCTCAGTTTCTTTTACTTGTATTTCCTTATATATTATCTGCGGATGAATCGTGACCGCCGCACGCAAATGGCGGCAGTTCTCGGCCACACTCGGCAAGCATGATGCCAACTCCCATTTGGGCGGGCGAGAAAGTTCAATGAAAACTACTCCCCTTGCCTCTGTTCGTGCCGAAGAAAAAGCGCGGCGTGCGCGTGACGTGTACAGCTCGGAGTGCCATGAGCGCGTGGGCGTGGCTTTGCGGCGCTCAGCTCCCGCAAGGAGCCCGCTGTGCGCATCTGGAGAGCTGAGGTTCTGAGCGCTGTGGCTCTGCACGCAATTACAATATCAAAAATCTAATTATCGATATCGGATGGACTCATGATCCTTTACAATTTCCCTATTACAACCAAGCACCTAACTAGAATAAATAGAAAGTTAATTAATAACTTCTAGTTAAGTATGCCATGGCACTTGAAACCGTTTTATAGCTCCCGCCACGGTTCCTGTTCACTTGGCGCAATTAAAACAATTTTAGCTCCGAAAGCCTATTTTTAAAAATTACTTCGTCTTCCCGGAAACACCCAGTATATATATCCGCCGCTGAAAATCGTTCGTCTCCGTCCACGGGGACGACCTGCTGTATCCTAGCGATATACAGTTTCGATGTAAAAAACAAACGCACGGGGAATAAGATGAATACTTGACGTGTTGAACCCTCGATTTGCTACAATAAAGGCAAGAAAAAAATGCTGGTCATACACGACATGTTAAAGCGAAGCTTTTTATGGACACGCGAAAGGAACATCCGGCGCTGCCGTGTACGCAGAAAACTCCGCCGGCGCAACCGCATGCCATACGCTAAAAAAGAAATACAGGCTGGAGAGGAGTTAGAAGTAAGGGGAGAAAGATTGGCTGAGTTTGTAGATGACGTAGCTATACTATCGCTTCTACCGACCCTAAGTGGGAACGGCGCATCGGACGGAGCGGAAACGAGTCTTTCTGGAAGCAGAGCGCGAGCGCAGCGCGCTATCTACGTGAAGCGCAGCTCAAGCGACAACGGCGGGTAGGTTGTAATAAATAAAAAAAATGAATTATTTAATTGAAAAATCCATCAACCCAGCTGGGATTCGAACCCACAGCACTGCATCGTACATCGTACGTCGTGCATCGTACAAGTGACAGATTACACCTATGGAGCGGGGAGGTTCCCGTTTGAACCCATTCCCATTTCACCCTTCCCGCTTGTTCGGTCCCGTTTCAACCCGGCGCAAAACGACCTTCCCGTTTCGCCCTTTCCCACTTGCCCCGTTCCCGTTTGAACCCGTTCCCATTTTAACCTTCCCGTTTGTTCCTTCCCATTTCAACCCGGGGCGAAAGAACCTTCCCGTTTCACATTTTCCCGTTTAGCCCCTTCCCGGAATAACGTACCCAGTTTATGAAACGTTATAAAAACATTTTCACATTGTTTTTCATTTATTTCCGTTTGTTCACAGCCGCTGCGATAGCATGCTCAGTACATCCAGAGTCCTCAATTGACTGCTTTTCAAACGTGGGCTTCACTTTTTGAATCTAGAGACGACGACATTTGGTTACAATTCGTCGTACCAATTAACAAATCTTTTAAATTAACAAAGCCCAACAAACAAAGTAACAATTAACAAATTAATAAACAAATCTTTTAAATGAACAAAGAAGTCCTTTAAACTAACAAACCAAAAAATGATAAAATAAAAAAGCCCAGAAAAGCGCCGCGGAAGCACAAATAAAAAATCGCAAAAACACCCTCACTTTGAATGAAATCGTATTTGGCGGACTAACACATGTAATCGTTATAATAGCGCAAGTGTACATCAATGTCGAAAAGAAACAGATGAAAACTATAAAAGATAAAAAGATGTATAAAAATAAAGTAACCTTATGTATCTGGATACATATGCCACATCTGGCTATAAAAAATCGCAGTCATGAGAAGCGGCGAAAAATATAAACTTAGCTTTGCATTTTATTGATTCTGTTTATTCCCGTCACTCTGGCGTACTCAGTTTGCATAGTAGGGCAAACCTTCAAAAACTTAAGCAGCGCAGGGTCGTCTCTAGCCTAAATTTGCTTTACTAGAGAAACTTAAAATTGTCGCGGGAATACTACCTCTAAGGGCCTTCACACGTTCAGCGAGAAGACATCATAGTAAGACTATTAGGCAGCCAACCAGCTGAACGGGAAGGTCGTTTAGGGAACTGGCGCACACGGGACGGGTCAAGCGGGAAGGGCGTTTCGGGAATGGGTTCAAACGGGAAGGGGTCAAACGGGAATGGGTTCTTTCGGGCTACACCCATTGATTGTGGCTTGCTTAGGATTTCTGCCTCAGTCTTAAGGCGCGCTGCAACCAGTTTTGTGAAGCACATATCGCCACTTTGGATGCAGATAAGCCCGGACTGAGCACTTCTGCAGTGCAGCCTCAGAAGTGCTTCACCTCGTATACGTTCTTATGCCTTTGTAGATATATGGGGATGACAACAACACAGCGACAAGTTGTTTCCTCGGACCATGTCGGCCTTACTTTCTTAAAATTCCTTACTTGTTCAAGCAAGAATAATGCGGAAGACACGTTTTCAGCGGCCTTTTGCCGTATGTACGAAAGGTCCGCACTGAAGGAATCCTCTCTCAGCTGTTGCAGCGGTTTAGTCGCACAATTTGACTCATGAGGTCGCTTTCCTTCCTCTTCCACTTAACTTTTTCTGTAGTCAACAAGGTTGACGCCGATCTGCTGTCAATATAAACACCTCCATCATGCTTGTCTTCAAGGATCACCGCTCCAGGCTGTCCCGAATATCCATCTGGTGGCGTGCCCACGGGGGCGTCGTCAGGCAGGGTTTCTGTTGTGGCAGCACACGGAAGCGGGATAGAGCGAGATGTAACAGCTGACGAAGCGTCAGCGCACCCTGCGTCCCCAAAACGAGCCCTTTTATTCGAGCGCTCTTGGTGTTCCGGCGAGCTCCAGTCCGGTGCTCTGGCTGCAGAAAATTGCATGCAGATGACAACGAACGCGAAAAAACGATGAGAATCAGAGCTCTTCGCCTTTCCCATTTCCCCTGTTCCCATTTGAACCCATTCCCATTTGAACCTTCTCATTTGTTCCCTGCCGCTTCAACCCAGTACAAAACGCCCTTCCCGTTTCGTATTTTCCCATTTAGCCCCTTCCCGGAATAACGCACCCAGTTTCGACTCAGGTGACTCGAACCGAGGCGTGCGATTTTTAAAATTTAAAGTTGCGTCCGACTGTATTTTAACCTCATGTTTTGAGTTACGTTCGACGTAACCGCAAGTCAGAAACTTGCGCCCGCCGTAACCTGAAAATTAAATTGAAGTTACGTCAAATGTATTTCACCGTAAAAAAACGTTACGGCTGGCGGAGCCAAAGTATGAAGACGCCCTATGAACCTGCAACCTTTTTGCAATGGTCCGTTTTACGATACGCGGCGCCAATTAAAAAACAACACGTAGATTGCTGCGTTACGTCCGACCCGGTACAGCACACCTTACGTCTTGCTTCTGCGTTGGTCGAGCGCGGTCTGGAACGTGTTACTCGCATGCGTACGCCGCGGCCGTGGTGATGGTGCCAGTCCGTACGGTTGCATAAACGAATGCACTTATATGCAACGCACACAAAAAAAGAGCGAGAATTAACAAAATAGAACCTTTCCGTGGTCGCAGTGCCAGTCTGTAGCGCCCGCAGCTCTCCTCAAGAATGAAGTTGGGGTTTTAGCAAATGCAACTAATAATTTATTAGGGGTAGTACAGGTATACTGTTTTATTTGTAGGAAAAAGATATCGCGAAATATTATTAGCAAATCTTAACTAACTACAGAAAAAACTTATTTTATGAAAGCGAGAAACGGCCAAGCCATGGTGGTACGATCCATTTTAATGTGTACGTCGCTAACGGTCACTTTATATGCAAATGTCTGTAGAAGAATGTCCATTGAAGTCCAAAGCTGAAATTTTTCCTCAGAGGAAACGGTTCGCACATATTTTTCATCCAGGCGTTAAGAACACGTACCCCAAGCCGTTTTCTCTTGCGTGTACTTTTTACGGGTAATACATAAGCGGGAACGCAAAGCGTGGAAAAGCAAAACCACACATTTAGGTAGTTATCCGTCTGTAATAGCGTTTTAGCATATCGTTACCGTGTTTGCGTCACCGTTTACCGTGTTACCGGGAGCGGGAGTTTCCGTTTGCCGCTGAAAACGGCATGTATTAGGCAGTTTTAGCATATCGTTACCGTGTGTGCGTTACCGTTTACAGTGTTACCGGAAGCCTCTGGCGATGGTGAAGCCTGTGCCGGCAAGTTACCGTTCGCGGTAACACTCGCGCTGCGCAGTCGACTCCCGAAAACACGGTAAACGGTAACGTAAACATGGTAACGCTATGCTAAAACTCTCTTTTATTTAGCACACCGTTTGCGGTTTGCGTATTTCGGCCGCCGTGGCGCAAGTAGCGACATCTGATGAATTAGTGTCAAAGCAAATCTTGCATAATTTTTTTTGCTGATATCTATTTGCTTTTGTTTAAAGTAGCTGGAATATTTCACTTTTCGGGTGAAGCGTTCACAATAACTGTAGTTGCTTTGACAATATAGCCATCACCTGTAGAGCTTAAAAAGAAAACGTGTCGGAAGGACCCTTTAAACCTAGTAGAGTTAGAGTCAATAGGCAGTTTTAGCATATCGTTACCGTGTTTGCGTTACCGTTTACTGTGTTACCGGAAGCCGCTGGCGACGGTGTAGCCTGTGCCGGTAAGTTACCGTTCGCGGTAACTCTCGCGCTGCGCAGTGGACTCCCGCAAACACGATAAACGGTAACGTAAACGCGGTAACGATATGCTAAAACTGCCTATTGACTCTAACTCTACTAGGTTTAAAGGGTCCTTCCGACACGTTTTCTTTACCGTTTACCGTGTTACCGGAAGCCGCTGGTGACGGTGAAGCCTGTGCCGGTAAGTTTCAGTTCGCGGTAACTCTCGCGCTGTGCACCAGCACGGTAAACGGTAACGCAAACACGGTATCGATATGCTAAAACTGCCTATTGCAAAATAGAATTTGCCCACGCGCTAAATATTTAGGCAAGAAATAAGTAAAATATGTTGTAGTAACTACTCAGTAACTTAATTACACTACCTTGCCCAGCACAATTTTGGAGGCCTAAAAGCCCACTGAACACAAAACGTCTTATAGATGTCCACCATGGTCTTGCAAGGTCTCAGACATCTTGCACTATGCGAGTTAGCTATAAGACGTCTATTTTTTATGTCTCAAAGATGTCTTAAGAGAGATATCTACAGGACAATTGTGCAAGATCTACGACGTCTTGAGCTCTGTGAGATGTTGATAAGTCATCTTTACTAAGATGACTAGAAGACGTACGAACCTCAATGTGTACAAGACGTTCCCAAGCAGCAAAAAATTGCCAAGCCCAAGCACGGCAAATCATCAGTGGCCAATGCAGGGCCGTACCCAGAGGGGGGGTTCCTGGGTTCGAACCCTTCCCGAAATCTTTTCCAGGCAGCACGTAAACAATACTTACTGTTGCTTTCAGCCAAATTACCCCCTTCACAAAATTCATAACACCCCCCGAAAAAAATTTCTGGGTACGGCCCTGGCCAATGTGTCCGAGCTTGGCAATACTTCGGCCGCCATTATTGGCTGGCGCTTGGGAAAGTTGACAAGCCAACAAATGGCCAAGCTCTGGAAGGCCAATATAGAACAAATCTTGGCAAAGTATGTTGCCATGATAATGCCTATGGGTGCACCCCGTGAATTCTCATGCACATTTTTGGCTTTGTGGCCAGTCTTTATGACCAATGCCTATTTTATGGGATGCCTCGCTGCCCGATTTCTGCTTTATATATGCCCTTTAACAGGAATTTATTTAACGTTACTCATTTATTTAATGCGCATTCGTTAAATAATTTCCTGTACAATGCATCTATAAAACAAAAATCGGACCGCGAGGCACAATAAACAAAATGCATCAATTTTGCGAAGCAATTACGGGACTTGCAAAACAATTCAGAAACAAATCACCAGGTTCCTCTGTGTAGTTGTTTTTATTATGTACATCAAATTTACAACGGGAAACCTGGCTTAACAGTGGCAAGAATAGGAACACAAACCCGGAAGCAAATAGAAACACAATAGTCGAGAAAAAAAGCGCAGCTCATGAAGCGCCGACCGATTATGCTTCGGAAGACAGCTACGCCGCAGTGCCAGCCGCAGGATGGCACGAAGGCGACAGCTGTCTTTCAACAAGCCCACAGTAAGACAGCTACGCCGCAGTGCCAGCCGCAGGATGGCACGAAGGCGACAGCTGTCTTTCAACAAGCCCACAGTAAGACAGCTACGCCGCAGTGCCAGCCGCAGGATGGCACGAAGGCGACAGCTGTCTTTCAACAAGCCCATAGTAAGACAGTTACGCCGCAGTGCCAGCCGCAGGATGGCACGAAGGCGACAGCTGTCTTTCAACAAGCCCACAGTAAGACAGCTACGCCGCAGTGCCAGCCGCAGGATGGCACGAAGGCGACAGCTGTCTTTCAACAAGCCCACAGTAAGACCGCTACGCCGCAGTGCAAGCCGCAGGATGGCACGAAGGCGACAGCTGTCTTTCAACAAGCCCACAGTAAGACAGCTACGCCGCAGTGCCAGCCGCAGGATGGCACGAAGGCGACAGCTGTCTTTCAACAAGCCCACAGTAAGACAGTTGTAGTTGTAGTTGTAGGTGTAGTTGTAGTTGTAGTTGTAGTTGTAGTTGTAGTTGTTCCACGAATGCCACCGTCCCCCGTCGGTCAACAGCTTCGTTGGCGACGAGGTCCTTCCGCAGCATCCCCAGGGCACGGCATCCCCAGCCCACGACGACATGAATGTGAGGAGCACCATTCACCGTTCTTCGCTCTCCCGGTTGCAATCAAGACGTCTGGCGGAGCAGCAGCCGCATGTGGTGGCGCTCACACCTACCCCGCCCAGAGAACGAAGTGAGGACGGGTCCTACCACTTTTCAGACATCACGACGCCCACATCCTTGAACAAAGATAACGTGAGCCTTGGAATGGAGCCCTGCAACAACTCCAAGGTGCCGGTGAAAGACCACATTCCGCTTACCACGATGGGTAACATGAACTACCGAAGGACGAGAATCTTGTGCCGACCAGAAGGCAAAAAGACGACCGATACCAACATCTTGGGAAACTCATCCACAAACGTTTATGAAGAATCCATTGAGAATCAGCACATCGTTTCAGCTAAAAATGATGAGGCCGAAGCCAGCGGCGAGGTAGCATCAAACGCCCGAACGAAAGATGAAAACACGACGAACATAAGGATACACCTGCTACAGACAAGGATGCTTTTGCGACAATTACCGATACCGACGACAAAAATCTTGAAGGCAAGCACGTGGACAAAAGACGGACCTACGCATAAATGAAAACGAGAACCAAATGACCATGAGAGGGAGGAATACCTTCAAACAAACGGACAGCATTGACAGCAGAACATGCCGCTTAGAAACGCCGGAGAGGATCTTTCTGGAATATGCAGTGAAGAATTCCTCATCAATGGAAACAAGCTTTGCTCTAGCACTGGCCAGAAAGAAAGAGAACCGAACCACGAGACATAACCAACGGGAAGAGACCTGCAACGGACTCTTTAGCCCTTCGTGGGTCTGTCGAGACAGAGCAAGGGGCCCACGCAAACAGCTCGGTGGTGCACCTCTTTGCAGTGTGGCCGAGTGTAGAGACGTAAAACATCAAGCAAAAAGCTGAGACCTAGGTCACCGGCCAATCCACTACCAAACCGAGGAGGACAGCCGCCGAGTGGAAGTGAAGGAAGAAGCGGGGAATCCGTCCTGGGGAGAACAAACATGGCGTCTTGAGAATCGGACGTGGTGTTATATATATATATACATACATACACATATACATATATATACATATAGATATATACATATACACATATACATATACACATACATATACATATATATATAGTAGGATTCTACATTTCACACACTAGTTATTTCCAACCCCGCAGCCATCCGCGCTCAGAAAACATGCCTTGCGAGCGCCGGCTGCGTACGGGTCCGTTGTTTGCGGAGGCAGACAAAAGCAGGAGGCGGAGAGGGCAAAACACCCTATGGCAGCATTCATTGCAAAGTGCAAATCAAATATACTGCATACAGACTACTCGTAGGCCATAACGGTAACACTGGGAGCGTGGCATTAAACAACGCTAGAGATCGAGATGGTTTGAATCACCGATGGCATACCGGAGCAGCGGAGCGCTGCGCGTGCGAGCGCGGTTGCACTCTCCCAGCTCGCCCGGACACGTCCCATTGTGGCGCGTTTCCCAGGTCCGGACTTGCCGCCGAAACGTCCGCGCGCCACCGCATCCCCAAGACAAGAGAGCGTCCTCTCGTCATGCGACAACCCACCAGACCTCGCCATTTGGTGGCGCTAGTGCCGAGGAAGAACTGGTTCTCAGGTAAGGCAGAGGGGAAAAGGGTCAACGCCTCCACCCTGGCGACAACGAAGACTCCGGTCGCTGGCGCCCTCTCGTATGGTTCCCGTCGCACGAGCGAGGCGCATTGTGCAACGCCAGCCGCGATGGGAAGCTAGCCAAAAAGGGGTTCGCGTGAAAGTCGCGATCCCCACATCCCTCCCTTCTAAATTTCTTGCGTACGCCGGCGAGAGCTGACTACAGGACTAGAGGCGACGGAAAGTTCGTTCGTCGATTAAATCGTTAGTCACTGCATAGCGTTCCCTATGCCGGCTTCCGCTTGTCCAATGCCACCGCTGGCAGTGTTCCAGCAGGCGCGGTCATCACCCGCTGATGTCTGCAGGCAGGTAGATCCGTGAAGAATCGCACCAGCCAGCCCAAGCAAGCGTTGCTAAGGTGGCGGTGCATCCGTGATGGCCCGTGGCCGCAAAGTAGAGACTGCCGACTCCCTCGGCCAGGCTGCACCACGCCACTTCAGCAGGCTCGGCAGCTGCAGACGACCCGTCGTCCGGCGCAGTAGTCAGCAGCATAAACACGCTCCATCATGTGGTCCAAGCCTGGGTGGCTCAGCTGCACAAAGAAACTCCCCGCACTTTCAGTGTAGGGCAGAAAAATAGCCCTCCGAACGCACCGCCTTTGTGGCGCGATGCTAATGACAACTGCCAGGTTGTCAGCATTGTCATCGCTCTAATAATGTCAACAAAGCCTAATAAATTGTCCAAACCCTAAAATGTATACGGCGGGAAAAAACAGGACCGCGTAGCCCCATAGGAAAAGGGCGCGTGCGCAGGTCGCTATTTATAAAGCCGGTCGTGCTCCGGCACACCGCGCACTCCGGCGCCGCTAGAGCCATCTTATTGGCCGGCGAGTTCTATGCCGTGCGTGCAATGCTTTTACTTTTTTTTATTAATGCGTGCTCGATTCGAAGACGTTTGTTGTGCACTTTCCGCGTTGAGAGGCCGCGATAAGGATTTACGCGAACTATAGTGTGAGAGCAGTATGGAAAAACTAACCTGACCTGGGCAATGGTCGTGCTTGCGCGAGAAACGCGCAGCGCCCCGCGTCGTATGTTGCACCTGGGCGTCAATATTTGTGTAAAGCACAAAGCTACATAACAAGCTGCCAGCCGGCGCCCGCGTGACTGCACAAAGGCAATCGTAGGTAAAAACTGTCGGCAGCTTATTTTAAGCAACGCACGTACATACCGCGGTTTGCTTGTGCATGTTTACGCCATTTGTTTAGATACTCTTATTTATCATCGCTAGGTAGCTACTGCAGGATACTGATTATTAAAACCAAACAAGCCGCAGATCTCGTTAGGGGCGAACGGATCTGATAATACCGTGAAGCTAGAATGTCTAGTTCATATCGTAGCATCGCCCCCGCTCCCTCGCCGACCTAACGCTTGTCATATTCGACCCGCAGCCGTAGGACACCGCGGGACGCTGCCGCTTCCCACCATTTATTTAGCCTACGCAGGAATTTAGATCAATGGTCATAATATAGTTTTACACCTACAATTTCATTACCCAACAGCGCTTGCGCAAGATTATTCAGCTTACATTTGAAGTGACCCCAGTTTGCGAACTGTAGTGAAGCAATATTCAGTCAACTGGGGCGGGTGGATCGCCATATCCCCCCTTAACAACAAGTACCCATCTTCCAGCCTCTCCCTCACACAAACCCCTAATAACTACACAATTCCGTAAATATTTTAAAATGACTGCAAACCAAGCAGCCTCATCAAGAAATGAGCATGACTAAGCCCTAGGAATACCCATGCACGCTCCAAACGAAAAATATTACGCGTTGGGTGCGCGCAACACTTTCGAGGAACAAATCAAGGTGCAAGCCGTGCAACACACTGCGCACCTGGATCACCTCACCAAGATAACCGCGAGCAGACACCTATTAGACAGCCTCCGCTTTTTACATGAGAAGACCGCGTTCGACAAGATATCCACCCCTGCGGAGAGAGCTGCGAGTCCAGGAACTCGAGGAAATCTGCACGTTGTTTGTATTGACACAGCCACGTGGAGCTATGGTTTCAGCCGCCACCGACTGCTCGAGCAAAGTTCTTGACCCCTGCTCCACCCAAACCAAACACCCGAAGGAGGACGAAGAACTGGCCTTTGCCCTAGCCCGTTCTGGTTCTGCACGTTCTGGTCCATATTTTCATGTTCGCGTTCCATTTGATGCCGACAGTACATCCCAGCATGTAGTGCAACTAGAAATGATCACTTCTTTCGCACTGTGAAGCTGAACGTGTAAACCATGCGATAAGGGAAGCAGATCTTGCATTTCAGTAGCTGTTTAATTAGCATTATTTTAATTGGTTAGCAGTAGTAGTTCAAACCTAGAAGTTAGAATTGGTGTAAACTTGTATGTGATTGCAAAACAAAAACTGCTTCCCATGTTTCATTCTCCACAACTTCTGGTATCTATTCATGTCTTGCTGGCAATCTTGAATAGTTTTTTTTCTACTGTTCTCATAAACAACCAACGAATCCTTTTAAATGAACACAGAAACTAGTTGCCTCACATCAAACTAATTAGATATTTGAAATCAGCTAAAAAAACTGAACAAGCCTATGAAGTTTTCAGAATTGGTTGGAAAGCAAAAAAAAAAAGATGTTTCTGGAACCAGTGTTTCCTTAAATGGAAAGCCTACAAAACGGCCCTTCGACTGCCCACCTTTACACCCTCACAAAAACTCTTGGGCACCCACAACACAAACTCACTCAAGTTCACCTTCAACTTGCCACCTAGCATAATCAGAAGTTCCAAGCAGGAAAATTGACCCAGAATGCAATACTGCACCGGCTAAGGAAATGATTACACACTTGGTGAAGGGGCGTGTTGGCTATTGAAATGAACTTTACATGAAGTTTTATTCACCACGCATAAAATTAAAGGTAGAAACTAGTAGACACATTATGCAGAAACTAGCAGACACCCGAGACAAACTATGTCACTGCGATCGCTAATCAGCTATAGTGTCAGCTCTCAGATTTTTTTTTAATTAAAATTCGGGATTGGATGGGAATACACACGACTAAAATGCGATCCCAGTACGCATCCCCGTCGCCAGTGTGTTTTATGGTTCCAGGTGAAGGTGGGCCTTGTGAATGCGTTGTGGCTTTCTACTTAGAAAGCCGACTCGGTAGCCGACCTGCAAACCTAGCAGCTACTGTAACTGCTGAAACATTTATGTACTGTCGGGAGCAAAAGTCTGGATTCCACGCGAGCGGCGGCCGAAATGCATTGCAGCGCCACCCTGCGAAAGCTCGCCTGCTGCGAGACACCGGCTGTAGGGCCTATCTTAACTGCACGCATGTTCGTTCGATTCATTCGATAAAAGCAGTCGCGAAGCGACACGCTTCCTTAAACCAGTTTGAGACTATTGTTTTGCGGTGCAGTCGCAGATAGCAACTACTTTCGATGTGCAACGCTGATAAAGAGTGACGAAAAACTACCCGTTCAACGCATCAGTGGCCGCTTACTGCCACTCACTGAGACCGTATCGCAAATGCTACACGCCGACGGAATTGCCCAGTCGTAAATGCTAGACACGGCCGAAGCGACACCGTTCGGTCTTTCCGTGAACAAAAAGCGTATCAGACTCGTGCGAGCCAACGAACATGCGTGCAGTTAAGATAGGCCCTACAGCCGGTGTCTCGACAGCATAGAGTCCATGCTCGACAGCGCGCGAGCTTTTGCAGGGTGGCGCTGCAATGCATTTCGGCCGCCGCTCGCGTGGAATCCAGACTTTTGCTTCCGACAGTACGTATTGAAAACCTTTCAACACAATTATTTGTACAATGTTAAATTGTATATGTATTTCTAAACATTTTCAACATTCGCAGATCTAAAAATTTCGATTTAAAAAGTTCTAGGGCGTTATCAGCAAGACCGTTTCTCGTCAAGGTGCTTTAAGTGATGCCCTTTCATTTGGGATAGAGAATATATACTCGACAATAATCGGTTGTCTGTCCCTTTAAGACGCCTCACTTTAATGCACCATGAGTTGCACTTGTAAGAAGGCGCGTGCTAAATGTAATTGGGAAACGTATTGTGGCGCGGAAACTATCAAGGCCGCGCCATAATTGAGGACGCATGCACCTATTGCTTCTGTAATTCAGGTATGAATGAGCACAGCAAAAGTTACATAAACTACGCAGCGATTCGTGCTGGCACGCATACGAACAAATCAGGAGCAAGGATAATCAAACGGCCCATATTCAAAGCTTTCATAGCTTGTCATATGGAACTACTCTATTCAGAAGTTGCTTGTAATCGGTCGGCCTGAATTTGTAGTTGGGATAACATACTCTGCACGCGAAACAATACTATCACAGCCGTGATATAATATTATAGTTACAAAAACATCACTGTAGAAAGGACCAATTAATAAATGTAGGCACCACCTCCAGGGACGCCAGGAGCCGTTGCGCATTACTGGCTCTATGGAGTGGAATCATGGGCATGGAGAGGAATACAACACATACTGCAGGCATTTTTTACAGCAAAGCTGTATACCTCTACCCCCCCCCAACGTTTTCATCGACGTGAGCAAAAACGATCCCTGTGGACAAAAAAATGCTCGCCAATCCACCCTATGAAGGTGGTTTGAAAACGAAGCTGTAAACGACACCCACAGTGATTACCCATGCAACGTCACTTGAATTCACACACGTTACTCTACAAAAGATGAAACCAGAGACAAGTGAAATGCACTTAAGCATACCCTTTCTTGCATGTTCTTTGTTAAGGTTAAATGAATGCAGGATTTATGAACGGTGGTTGGTTGAGTTGTATCGGTGTAGCACATGAGTGGACACTTTTTTTGTAAAATGAAGGAAACTCCAACCCGGTGTTAGACAATCTCACTTCTGTTTCCGTCGCTTCCGACAGAGGCGACGGGATCGGTGGCAGAGACGAAAGAGAAGTGCGATGCCATGCGTTGTTGTGAGATTCCTTTTATATTTATATAACCGCATCCTAGCGCATGCACAAGGAGCGCACACGGCCGCCACACGTGCCGTGAGCGGAGCGCACAGCGGCGCGAAAGGTAGCGTGACGGTATCACACGGCATTCAGCGAGAACGCAGGGGGTAAACCCACAGATGTGCTCGGTGAGTGCACCGTCTGTCTCCCGCGTGGGCTCTCTCCGTGTGATACCTAGCCCTTCGGTGAGCAACATTAGGTTGGGTTTTGTTACCGACGTCTCCATCATGACTGCAGATAACAAAAGTTCTGCTCTTAGATGTACTGCTTATATCTAGAAAAGTCAAAAATCCTCGACTACCAAGCAAATTGCGTTAGTGCTCACATGAAGTCAAACAAGCCGATATCAGTGGGCATGGAAGTGCAGCAACGATGCGCATCTACAGCGACCCTTTCGCTTTTGTTGTGCAGATTTTGACCTTCCTTGCCTCGTGGAAAATTCTTCCGCTCCCGGCTAAGACACTGCAGCCAACTGCGCAACTCGGCGGCCAAGGCTTCCAGGCGTTGCATTCTGCAGTAAACACTCCGGACTGCCAAGCGCAGCAACCGTTTTTGTGGAACGACTCCCCGGCCCTCTGCGCACCGCCGTCATCCAAAGTAACCGACGCATCACCGCAGCTCTACTTAAACAGCTGGGACCCGAGGATCGCCTTCAGTGGGCATGGAAGTGCAGCAACAATGCGAGTCTACAGCAACCCTTTCGCTTTTCTTGTGCGGGTGGGTTCTGCTCCTTCCCTTTATAGCAAAAGATCAAACAATGTTTGCTTGCTGCTGCTTCCATGCCCTTGTGTAATGATTGCTGTGACAAGCGAATGTGTTCATGTTGTAAAACTGCTGATCATGTCTGGCGATATTGAATCAAACCCCGGCCCCCCAAAGGATGTTCCTGACAAACACTACAACGAGCTGCTTTCCCTTATTAAGTCATTGCATAACAAGATATATGCAAAGCACGATGAACTGATGGAGTCTATTAATGAAGTGAAAGAGGCGCAATCATCCCTTGAGCAACAGATTAAGAATAAGAGTGCACATATATAACTTATTTCATCTAAAACAACTTTGATATTGTATAGATGGGACAGCATAACCACATTTTACTGCATTTCGTGTGGCCTGACAAATCTGACTGAGCTAAAGCGTCTAGACACACCTTAAATGCAGCAATAAGCACACTGAGCAACTTTTGCAAGACTAACAATTTTATTATTCAAAATACACATGACAAGTCAAAATAGAATAAAAGGTGACCAAAAGATGTGGGAGCAAAAAAAACTTGATATGCATAAAAGGCAAAAATTAGAAACAACCCGTTCTATTTGGCTGCCATAGCAATTAAAACATGCTTATAAAAAATGACTAGATACTGAATGCCTTTCAGCCTTTCAATGTTATAGCAAAAAAAAGTCATCTGCAAGAACTAAAAAGAATGATCATAAAAAATAAGTTAGGGATCACCGAAAATATATCAAAACATGTGCATTACAGTGAAAACCTATTCAAAGTGGCCGAGTCTTGATGATGTTTGAAGTGCTGGAAATCCAGGTAGGCTGATCCAATGACGGAGGGTTAACCTTCCTGCGATGAGGTAAACACACTAATCTGAGTATACACAGACACGCACCCAAATGAAACACCCGATGGACACATTTTTGTGTAAGGAGACTTTTTTAAACCACAAGGCAGGGCAAAGGTAAATGCTTAAGGTAGCTACTATTTTACAGGTAACCAGTAAACTCTTGCTGAAAAAATTTTTAATGAACCATTCTTTTGATACATGGACGGCCACGGGTAGGGGAAGTCAACAGCGACTGATGATAGGGGAAGGGGGTTAGTGGGTATACATTTAAGAGGCTTCAGAGTGCCACTTATGCAAGATGCCAATAATATGCCCAATATGACAACGTCAGGTTAATAATCCAAATTAGTTGTAGGAAATAGTAAAACGTTGCTTGACAACTATTTTAGGCAATATAAAGCAGGATAAAATCATTTCATCAATTTCCACAATATTAAAGCAAATTTAGAAGAGGGGCAACACAAACACAGGGGGTGTGGAATATTGGCTGCATTCTCCTCCAGGCTACTACCCACAATAGAACATTTTTTTTTGTGGTGGACACCTGACCATTTGGCAAAATTGTGCATCTTGCAATGACTACATATTAGGCTTGTGCGAATAGTGTTATTTTAGTTTGAAGCGAATTCGAAGCAAATAGTCCTGGGTTCGAATATTTTCGAAGTGAATTCGAATAGTCGCGCAGAAAACCGGGCTAGTTGGTACAGATTCATCTTCGCAGCGCACAAATGACAGGACAAAGGGGAGGAAAGGCAGGATACATCTTCAGCGCTTGTCCAGTGTTTTCCTCCTCTTTGTCCTGTCATTTGTGCGCTGCGAAGATGAATTCGAATAGTTGTCAGGTGTCCGAAGAACAAAACAACAGTTGAAGTTGTTGTATGCAAAAGTTTTTATTTGTGAGGTTAGAACATACAAAGGCATCACAGAGAATCCTGTGATAACATGATAAAAAATCGCGCCAATCCACCCCGTGAATGTGGTTGGAAAGCAAAGCTGTAAACGGCACCCATAACGATTACCCATGCGACGTCACTTAAATTCACTCACATCGCTCTACAAATAGCAAAACCAGAGAGAAGTGAAATGCACTTAACCACACCATTTATTACTTCAAAGAGACATTCTTGTTAAGGTTAAATCAATGCATGAAGCATGAACGGTGTTTGGTTGAGTTGTATTGGTGTAGCACAAGAGTGGAAACTTTTTTGATAAAATTAAAGTAAGCTCCAACCCGGTGTTAGACGATCTGTCTTCTCCGTCTCTGCGCCTCGGACGGAGGCGACGAGATTTGCGGCAGAGAAGGAGGAGGGGGAAGAAATACTTCTGTTCAGATTTCTGAACGGCCCAGAGTGCAGCCCTGGGGAGTGATTCCTTCTTCCGTGGGGCCCATATGCAGTCCGCGCGCCTGTGTTCTCTCCACCCACTGAAGCTGGGTAGGTAAAGAGGGCCTGGAGAGCAGCATCTCCCATTGCTCTGGTTGGGTAGTTGACGGAAAGAGAGGAGGGTGCTTAAGGCTAAAGCCGCACACCCCGATTACGGGGCGGAGTGTTCCTACTTCTGAGCAAAATTTACATTCAGCGTCGTAGCGATTCGGATGCGTTAAGTGAAGACGCGTTGGCTGTGGGAAGGAGCCCGGATTGTAAAAGCCGTAGGGTAGTTTGTTGTTCTCTGGAAAGGTCAGGGTAAGGCGAAGGTACGGTCTGTCTCAGAATGCGATAATGCTGGGTTATCTCCCTGAACGTGACAAGAGGGTGACTGACCTCGTGCAGCTCCATAGCATGGGAGGTAAAAGCACAGGATTGTTGGGTGGGCGTATTTGTTGTCCTCCATTGAAGTTTGAGGGGGGTGTCCAGATGAGCTGAATGAAACCGTTTGGGGAGTGGTTTTTTAGCACGCGCAGTGCAGGTCAGGACACCCAACCCTACTGGTAATTCCAGTAGGTTTGCTGGGAATCAATGACTACCCTCCGAACCCCTGGTTGAGCGAGAGCCAAGGTGATGGCTGCCTCTTCTGCTGGCGTCATTTCTTGGGTCCTAAGAGAGGTACACGCAAGGAGGTTGGTTCTGAAGGTAGCCACGATAATGGCGTATCGCTGCCCTCGATGTTTAGAGGCGTCTGTGTAGATAACTGCATGATTCCCATCGAGGGTGGTGTTTACCACTTGAGCCCGTGCTTTTCGGTGACCCTCGTCATGTGAGGGGTTCATATTTCTAAGCAAAGGGAGCATCTTTACTTTTACTTGCCAAGAGTCTGGGAGTACGTCAAGCGGAGTGACATTCTGGGCTGCCCAGCCAATCTGGTGAAGCATGCGGTTACCCATCGCAGTTCTGAGTCGGACCTTATGGTTAGAAAGATGGCCTTATATCAGCTCTTCCACGGTGTTGTGGAGCCCCGTGCTAAGCAGCCTCTGTGTGGACGCACTCATAAGAAGACCAATGGCCTGCTCGACCGCCTTTCTAATCATTATATAAAGCGTCTCTATGTCTTCCTTGTCTAGAAGAAGACAGGGGGTTGACGTAAGTAACTCTCGAGAGGACAAAAGCTTCAATTAATCGAAAGGTACCGGATTCCTTTCGGCCTCGCTTCTTGGTGGCAACTCGCCTGATCATGTGCATGATTTGATTAATGCTGTTTTTGAGGCGCTGCAAGGAGACGTCACTCCTGATGTTAGCCTCGAGATGTAGGCCCAGCTAGGATCTTGATGCTGGGGCTTGGAGTGATGGCCTGGCCATCAAGGATTATTTGAGTGTATTCCTTGGTTTGGCGTGAGGGCGGATGACAAGGAGCTGTGATTGTTTACGTGAACACTGGATGCCATTGGCTTTAGCACATTGGCGTAGTAGAAGTGAGATGTCATGCATTGGTGTGAGCTTCCTTTAATTTTTGTAACTCTTAGCACATGAGTAAGGTGCGCACAGGGCCGCTAGATGGGCGTGATGGGTCGCGTGACGCTTTCACGTGGCATTCAGCGAGAACGCAGGGGGTAAACCCGTAGATGTGCTTGGTTAGTACACCACCTGTCTTCCCAGTCTTCGTGTGGGCTCGTAGCTAAATCGGTAAGACAACGGGCTCTCGCTTTGTTAGTCTATTAGTTCCAGGTTCGATTCCCGGCGTTGCCAGTAAATTCTTTTATTTGTTAGCTGGAGTTTTCTGGTGACACCAACGGTCGCGAAAGAACCCTTGGTGGGTAGAGGTAAAAAGCTTTGCTTTAAAACATGTCAGCTGCCCCGAAGGGCTGCCCACGCAAAATTATCAACCACAAGTAATGGCGCTGAACCAACGGCTAGACGACTTTGAAGATCGTTCACGAAGGGAGAATTTAATATTTCATTGCCTTGCAGACAGCTCTTCCGAGACGTGGGCACAACCACAAGAAAAGGTTTGTGCAGTTCTGAATTCCGTATTGAACTTAAACTTGACTACTAGCGACGACCGAGTATCTCGCGCCCACAGGTTAGGCAAGTTCATTCCTGGTAAATGTCGGCCAATTATTGTAAAGTTCTCCTCATCCAAATGAAGAAACAGCATCTTGAATTCCAAAAAAAAAGCTGAAAGAGTCTGACGTGGTCGTGAACGAAGATTTTTGCAGGGCAACGAGGAGCATGAGAAAAAAGTTGTACGAGTACGGAAAGGATAGCGGCCAGCAGTTTACCATTCGCTATAACAAGCTTTACCTGAACAAAAAGTGCTACGTCTACTCTCCTGCTACCGATAGCATATGCGAACTGGAAACGAACAAGCCAAGGCAGATCGATGATACGTCCGGGGGTTCAGATACCGTGTCATCCTAACATCTGACCCGCGCCCAAAAAATAACGACAAGAACCTGTCAGTCTTATTTTCAAATGTGCGCAGCGTCACTAACAAGCGCGATGCCTTGTTTTCCCTTTTTGATGATTGCGCTGCAGACATAGTAGGCAAACTCGGAATTGTTTTGTTGCGATAAAAATTACTTTGTATACCGAGCTGATCGTTGTAATCAACCTGGTGGCGGTGTATTGAACGCTGCAGCCGATTGTCACTTACAGTATGGTGATTACAAATTCAGTCTTAGAAATTATCTGTGTTTCGATACACTTAAATAATCAAAACGCCCTGTTTTTCGCCTGTTATCGTCCGCCCAATGCTACATCTGACTTTTGTGACAAAATACATGACGTTCTTAACAACCTGGTCTTGAAATTTCCACATGCGCCGTTGTTCTTGCTCGGGGACTTTAACTTCCCCAAAATAAACTGGTCAGTGCCCTGCTCTGCTTACAGTAATCTATCAGGAGATAGTACTACATTTTTTAACATGTCTCTCGACTTTAATTTGACTCAGCTAGTTGACAAACCAACCAGAGTGGGTCCGACGTCCGCTAACATACTAGATCTGGTCCCGAGAAATGTTCCAGATCTTGTGCGACTCCTAATTTTCCTTCCTGGTTTAAGCGCTCATTGTTTCATTCATTTTACCTTAGAAGCTGAGGTTTCGCGCCGGCTAACACACAGCAAATCAATGAGAAATTACGCCAAAGGAGACTACGCTTCAATTAATACAGAACTCGAATGTTTTATCGATGCCTACATGGTAGGCTTTTTTGATCACACGGTTGAACACAGTTGGCACTTGTTTAAAGAAAAAGTTACATTTTTGACTAACAAATATATTCCTTCAGTTGTTATTTCTGGCAAGCAACGCTCACCTTGGTTCACATCTGATCTAAAACGACTGCAAAGCCTAAAGAAACGCTCATTTCGTGTAGCCAAACGCAAAAATGAGACATCCCGCTGGTTTGCTTACAAAAATATTTCCGACGCTTATCGTGCAGCCATAAAAAAAGCAATGGACGTCTTTTTTACAAACACTCTCCCCTCGCTTCTCCAAAGTAACCCAAAAATGTTTTGGAAGACAATTAGACCTAATAAAAAAGAACTTATATCTCTTAGATATGCTGACAACCAGGTCATGCGCAGTGACGAATGTTGCCGCGTTCTGAATCAAGTATTCGCCAAGTCGTTTTAGAATTTTCCTGCGGATGTTGTGCCGCAATTATGCCATTACAACTTTTTTCCAATTGATCCTATTGTAGTAGATCCTGTTGGAATTATGAAGCTGATTCATGACCTTAAACCTTCCAGTTGTGGCGTAGACGAAATTAATCCCAAGCTCTTAAAAAACACCGAAGTTTATTCGTCACTAATCCTGCCGCACATCTTTTTTCAATCCCTTCAGTGATGTGCTGTGCCAATTGATTGGAAGGTGGGGAAGGTCGTCCCTGTTTTCAAATCCGGTATCCAAAGCTCTCCTTTAAATTACCGGCCAATAGGCAGTTTTAGCATATCGTTACCATGTTTACGTTACCGTTTACCGTGTTTGCGGGAGAAGACTGCGCAGCGCGAGAGTTGCCGCGAACGGCAACTTACCGGCACAGGCTTCACCGTCAGCGCTTCCGGCAACACGGTAAACGGTAACGCAAACACGGTAACGATATGCTAAAACTGCCTAATATCGTTAACGTCTATTTCCTGTAAACTTTTAGGGCACGTCATTTATTCTAACCGTCTATCATTCCTGGAATCCAACTCCTTTTTCAGCCCATTTCAACATGGCTTTCGGAAAAATTACTCATGCGAAACTCAGCTTCTAACATTCACACACGACGTTGCATCAGCTCTGGATCGCGGTTCATCTGTAGACTGCATCTTTGTAGATTTTCAAAAAGCGTTTGGCAAAGTGTCTCATCAATTATTACTTCTTAAGCTCAGTACCCTAAACATTGACCCTAATGTGGTTAAGTGGATAGAATGCTTTTTGACCAATCGCACCTAATTCGTGACTGCTAACGAATGCAATTCTCTCCCTACTGATGTTAAATCCGGTGTACCACAGGGTTTGGAGTTAGGTCCTCTGCTATTTTTAATATTTATTAACGACCTTCCTAATGGTATAAATTCCTTCATAAAATTATTCGCTGATGATTGCGTAATTTCGCGAAATTTGTGACCGAACGGACAACTTTAATTTACACGCCGACCTCGACACTGTCTCTAAATGGTGCAGCAAATGGCACATGATACTTAACACAAACAAATGCAAAAGCATGACCATTACGCGCAAACGTTATCCCCAGCAGCCCTTTAATTACAAAACTACAGGAGCTACTCTCGAATACGTTACATCCTACAAGTATCTTGGTGTTCATATCAGCAATGACTTAACATGGCACACAGACATTATTTATGTCTGCAGCAGCGCAAACCGTTCCTTAGGATATATTCGCCGTTTTTTCTCTCATGATCCATCCCCCCTCAGGTTAACACTTTATTGGACACTAATTCGCCTTAAACTAGAGTATGCCTCGGCAATCTGGGACCCTGCACAACAAAACCTAATTTCTCTTCTGGAATCTGTACAAAACCGCTCAGGTCGATTTATACTTTCCGACTACTCCCGTACCTCCAGTGTTTCACTAATGAAAAATAACCTGGTTCTATCAAGCTTGCACCATCGCAGAAAAATTTCACGACTCTCTCTGTTTCACAAAATCTATTTCCATAACCCATCTATAAGACGCCACCTTTTCTCACGGCCCACGTACATATCATCCCGCATCGACCATCCGTTCAAGGCAACAACGTTCCATCTGGCCGCACCAATGCATTTTCAGATTCATTTCTCCCCAAAATGTCTGAGGAATGAAACCACCTTCCCCACCACATTGTGTCCATTGAAGATCCGGCATCATTCAAGAATGCACTTTCTGTACATGTAATGCAGTAACCTGGTTTCCGGAAATATGCTTGTGTTTACATACTGCCTGTACTTCTACACTGTTACCTGTTTTCATGCACTGTACCCACCCCCTCTGTAACGCCGTAAAGGCCCTGAGGGTACTCTAATAATAATAATAATAAAACCGTGCTCTCACCAAATCCGACGCCAAGACCAACGCCGACGTATACGCTCCCTTCCGTCGCCACCGCTGCCACCAGCTGCCTAGACGACCGCCGGCTTGCCCAAGAAGGGAGGCGACGCACGTAGTTCCAGCAACACAATGCCCGTCGTTCCTTCAGCGACGCCTATTTTGTGCGCTACCTAGCCAATCAGAGGGTGGCAAAATAAAAAAAAAACGAACTAAGCGATTACAACAGCCCGAAGACGGGACACGAGAAAGGAGGAGACAAACATGTGCACTGACTATCAACCACATCTTTTTTATTGCATTAGGGCGCAACCTTTGTACGAAAGAGTCAAATCTACGCAACAATAAATAACAAATAGAAGGAGGCGACGGTGCTGTACGAATTCTTAAAGCACACAATGATGGTAGGAAACCCGTATCAATTCGAAAGATATGCGATCCCTTTTCCGTTCACGTGAGACACTGGGCATACGAATACACTCGTCGCAGCATTGTGCGATACAGAAAGCCTCGTGGGTCACGCGTGCCCTTTCTTCTTTTTTTTTCCAATGCACAGCAAGCTGACTGCTAGCATGACCCTTTGAGAAAGTTCTCGTAGTCACGCAGGCGATCGTCAATGCAACGTCCTGACAAGACAGCGGGATTTTGTAAACAATTCTGTGCCTGCATTCCACAACCAAGCATATTTCTTTTCGCAAGACTTTTCTGCGTTATGCACTGCGTTCCAAAAAAGTGCGGGCCAATTCATCCTGTGGAGGGCGTTTCGAAAGCGACGCTTTATACACCACCTACCACGGGTGCCTACGGCCCGGTTGCGTTATTCACACGTTACACTGTACCTGTAACACGTTATTTATTATTTCACTTCAGCACAATGTTCAGAACGGACTGATGACCGGTGTGATACGCACTCAGACTTTGCGTTTTCAGCGCAGTTATATTATTCGTGAAAGTTAACTCAAAGCACATTCCACGTATGGTAGTCGGTTGTTTGGTATCGGTATTGCACACGAGTCCAAACTTTTCGAGGTCTACCTGGACAAACCACTGGTGCACACGGCCGCCACACGTGCCGTGGACGGAGCGCACAGAGGCGCGAGAGGTCGCGTGACGCTATCACGTGGCATTCAGTGAGAACGCAGGGGGTAAACCCACAGCTGTGCTCGGTGAGTACACCGTCTGTCTCCCCTGTATCTGCGTGTGCTCGTAGCTCAATTGGTAAGACAACGGGCTCTCGCTCCGTTTCTCTATTCGGTATATGCACGAACAGGAAGCTGTCGGTTTTCAGAAGGTACCTTATGCAGGAAACACTAGAGTAGGTGGTGATAGAAAATTCCTCATACGTCTCCTTCGTGAGGAACTCGCTTGGATCGCCGCAACTTCTTTTAACATCTTCCAAATACATAGGCATGGTAACCTCCAGCCACTCAAGCCTGTCATAGTCAGCATCGCCGTAGTGCCGGACATCGGGGAACTTTTGGCGCAGGTGCCGGGTTGTATTGCTCATGTCCAGAAGTATGAACTCCTGAGAGAAGTTCCTCATGAATGTGATGGTGTGGCCTGCAGTTGCGAACAATGGGCTGCATGTGTGCCTGGCTTGTTCTTTTAGGTGTTATAAGGCAGCGGTCACAGCCGGAGGCAGAACTTGAATGGTCCTTCTCACGTTCATCTTTTCGATATTATTCGTATGGACGGGCTTTCGGTGTAGATAACGGACCGGTTTCACCGTCAGGTTCTCTTGCAGGTCATACACATACTTTAAGTAAGATACCTAAATTTTCCCCTTATGTCCTACGTCATGAGCGTGCGTTCTTCATTCTTCAGCACATCGCAGGAGTCGAAACTTGGGAGTACAGGTTTGTTACAGTCGCACGGGGGTTCTACTTCAAACGCCAGAGTGCCCTGGTCCAGCATCTTCATTTTGTCTCGGTGGTGGTCGGTGACAAGTTGCACTATGCGGCAACCACAGGTTTTTTTCCTTTTTTCATCACAAAGAGTACTAGCTCGGGAAGCTGACTACCCGTTGGACGTTTAGTGAAGAAGTAGCCTACTGGGATTGCGTACGACGAAGACAATCCACTTAAAACGAAGCAGAGGAGGGAGTGGGCTAAAACAACATCGTTGCTGCTAATCCAACATCCGCTTGCCTAACAAAGCATGCAGTCCCGCTGCTTGTTATACTGAAGCTTTTCCCTAAAGGCCAACTGCACTCAAATTTTCGACGGCGTAAAAATAAGGCCATCCAACAGGGCCAATAAAAAGAGTGCGACATGCAAATATACTGCGTTTCAAGCGTGAATGCGCGCGACGCAAACAGCTCGTGAAGATTGGTGTTTTGGGAACCTAAACTGAAAAACGCGGCCATTACCGGCGGCCGGGCGTCACATAGGTGATGGAACGGAAGCATGCGCATCAGAATCAGAGGCCGCTCACAGCAGCCTCCAAATGCGCGTGATAACGCCGCGTGTCCCATTGTTATCTCCACAGAAGAAGTCCCACTAACGTCTGCCCAAGCTAATGAAGTTAGGCGCAATTCCAACCCCACGTTGCTATCGATCAGGATGAAGAAGACCGTCCGACAGTTATTTTTGCATCAGAAAAAGTTGCAGTGACATGTTGGACGCGATAGCGTTACTTTGACGCCGTATGAGCGTTTTAGAAGGGAGTTGCTGCGTTTACAATTTCTGCTTTCCAGTTACCGAAGGTTAGCCAAGATGGTTTTAAATTGCCCTGACACACAAATAACAGACGCCATCTACGCTTGTGTGGCTGAACATGTGGGAGTGAAGGTTACGGCTGCTTGATCTTGGTCAGTTTCAGCGACAAGGCGACACTATCTGTCGTACAAAGCGCTTATTCCCTCATGCCGTGGCTCGTCTAAGCATTTTGGTTTTGGTTTTTACTCTACGCTACCTCGAGCAGTATTCGCGGGGTGACCAGTTTTGCCCTTGCGCGCTAGAGGTCAAACCACACCTCCTTCCGTAAGCGCCCGGCAGCGTATTCCCAAACGATATCCCGTAAGGGACCAGGCCGACCCCCCCCCCCCTAAATAGCGCCCCAGCATCGTGATGTCACCGACGTCACTTCCACTGAAGCTGTAGCCAAAATGGCGGCGCCCATTTGAAAGCAGTCCTGCTGTGGGGTATCAGGCTCTCAGGCATTGCGCTTGCTTTGGATCCCAGGATGCGTGCTTTGACAAACTACGCGCACCGCTACGTATTGCTCAAGTCGTCGCTACGCCTTTGCGAAAGTTCGCTGCACGTTTGCTTTTGTCGTGAGAGGAGCGCAGCGCTGGCGCAGTTAGAATCTCGGTGATTTCCACGTAGGAGGCATTTGCACGCAATCTTTTGGCTGATACCTTCAGTGCTAGGTGCATCTACTCCAAATCATTACGTCCCCAAAGCACTGGAATCGCGAAACAGTAGCCTATAATCGATATCGGCGCTCTGCATGTAGGTAGGGGGTAAGTGATTGCTATCACATGTACTCGCTCGCACGCGTACGGAGTGAATTGGCGTAAAGCTTGCCGACTTACCGCACAATTATTCTTCCAAATCTCCGCCTGCGCGTCGCTTAGGCCTGGGCGGTGCTCTATAAAATAATTTTGCCCTATTTTGAGCATGTTAGATGCGTTTTGCAATAGTGGCCAATAGGCAAGCTCTGAAATTGTTCGACACGTATGCATATTGCGTAAGAATTCTGGCCTGGTGCAGAGGTAGTGCAGAGTGCTTCCCCTTCTCTACACACACGCCCACACAAACATTTTGCAAAGTATATTTCACCTTACGCGCTGCGCTGCAACGGCGTACCCGTACGAAAGCAGTCGCTGTTCGTTTTAATCGAGACAAGCTGCTTTCTCAAGCTGGTCCACTTTCAGGGGGGAAAACTCTTTATTCCTTAAAACAAACTGAACGTCTATATGTACCCTTGTTTCATCTTCAAATAGGCAGCGTTGGTATAATGTTGACACATTTTATAGCAAAGTTTTTTTAAAGCAAAGCTTTTTACCTCTACCCACCAAGGGTTCTTTCGCGACCGTTGGTGTCACCAGAAAACTCCAGCGAACAAATAAAAGAATTTACTGGCAACGCCGGGAATCGAACCTGGAACTAATAGACTAACAAAGCGAGAGCCCGTTGTCTTACCGATTTAGCTACGAGCCCACACGAAGACTGGGAAGACAGGTGGTGTACTAACCAAGCACATCTACGGGTTTACCCCCTGCGTTCTCGCTGAATGCCACGTGAAAGCGTCACGCGACCCATCACGCCCATCTAGCGGCCCTGTGCGCACCTTACTCATGTGCTAAGAGTTACAAAAATTAAAGGAAGCTCACACCAATGCATGACATCTCACTTCTACTACGCCAATGTGCTAAAGCCAATGGCATCCAGTGTTCACGTAAACAATCACAGCTCCTTGTCATCCGCCCTCACGCCAAACCAAGGAATACACTCAAATAATCCTTGATGGCCAGGCCATCACTCCAAGCCCCAGCATCAAGATCCTAGCTGGGCCTACATCTCGAGGCTAACATCAGGAGTGACGTCTCCTTGCAGCGCCTCAAAAACAGCATTAATCAAATCATGCACATGATCAGGCGAGTTGCCACCAAGAAGCGAGGCCGAAAGGAATCCGGTACCTTTCGATTAATTGAAGCTTTTGTCCTCTCGAGAGTTACTTACGTCAACCCCCTGTCTTCTTCTAGACAAGGAAGACATAGAGACGCTTTATATAATGATTAGAAAGGCGGTCGAGCAGGCCATTGGTCTTCTTATGAGTGCGTCCACACAGAGGCTGCTTAGCACGGGGCTCCACAACACCGTGGAAGAGCTGATATAAGGCCATCTTTCTAACCATAAGGTCCGACTCAGAACTGCGATGGGTAACCGCATGCTTCACCAGATTGGCTGGGCAGCCCAGAATGTCACTCCGCTTGACGTACTCCCAGACTCTTGGCAAGTAAAAGTAAAGATGCTCCCTTTGCTTAGAAATATGAACCCCTCACATGACGAGGGTCACCGAAAAGCACGGGCTCAAGCGGTAAACACCACCCTCGATGGGAATCATGCAGTTATCTACACAGACGCCTCTAAACATCGAAGGCAGCGATACGCCATTATCGTGGCTACCTTCAGAACCAACCTCCTTGCGTGTACCTCTCTTAGGACCCAAGAAATGACGCCAGCAGAAGAGGCAGCCATCATCTTGGCTCTCGCTCAACCAGGGGTTCGGAGGGTAGTCATTGATTCCCAGCAAACCTACTGGAATTACCAGTAAGGTTGGGTGTCCTGACCTGCACTGCGCGTGCTAAAAAACCACTCCCCAAACGGTTTCATTCAGCTCATCTGGACACCCCCCTCAAACTTCAATGGAGGACAACAAATACGCCCACCCAACAATCCTGTGCTTTTACCTCCCATGCTATGGAGCTGCACGAGGTCAGTCACCCTCTTGTCACGTTCAGGGAGATAACCCAGCATTATCGCATTCTGAGACAGACCGTACCTTCGCCTTACCCTGACCTTTCCAGAGAACAACAAACTACCCTACGGCTTTTACAATCCGGGCTCCTTCCCACAGCCAACGCGTCTTCACTTAACGCATCCGAATCGCTACGACGCTGAATGTAAATTTTGCTCAGAAGTAGGAACACTCCGCCCCGTAATCGGGGTGTGCGGCTTTAGCCTTAAGCACCCTCCTCTCTTTCCGTCAACTACCCAACCAGAGCAATGGGAGATGCTGCTCTCCAGGCCCTCTTTACCTACCCAGCTTCAGTGGGTGGAGAGAACACAGGCGCGCGGACTGCATATGGGCCCCACGGAAGAAGGAATCACTCCCCAGGGCTGCACTCTGGGCCGTTCAGAAATCTGAACAGAAGTATTTCTTCCCCCTCCTCCTTCTCTGCCGCAAATCTCGTCGCCTCCGTCCGAGGCGCAGAGACGGAGAAGACAGATCGTCTAACACCGGGTTGGAGCTTACTTTAATTTTATCAAAAAAGTTTCCACTCTTGTGCTACACCAATACAACTCAACCAAACACCGTTCATGCTTCATGCATTGATTTAACCTTAACAAGAATGTCTCTTTGAAGTAATAAATGGTGTGGTTAAGTGCATTTCACTTCTCTCTGGTTTTGCTATTTGTAGAGCGATGTGAGTGAATTTAAGTGACGTCGCATGGGTAATCGTTATGGGTGCCGTTTACAGCTTTGCTTTCCAACCACATTCACGGGGTGGATTGGCGCGATTTTTTATCATGTTATCACAGGATTCTCTGTGATGCCTTTGTATGTTCTAACCTCACAAATAAAAACTTTTGCATAGAACAACTTCAACTGTTGTTTTGTTCTTCGGACACCTGACAACTATTCGAATTCATCTTCGCAGCGCACAAATGACAGGACAAAGAGGAGGAAAACACTGGACAAGCGCTGAAGATGTATCCTGCCTTTCCTCCCCTTTGTCCTGTCATTTGTGCGCTGCGAAGATGAATCTGTACCAACTAGCCCGGTTTTCTGCGCGACTATTCGAATTCACTTCGAAAATATTCGAACCCAGGACTATTTGCTTCGAATTCGCTTCAAACTAAAATAACACTATTCGCACAAGCCTAATATGTAGTCATTGCAAGATGCACAATTTTGCCAAATGGTCAGGTGTCCACCACAAAAAAAAAATGTTCTATTGTGGGTAGTAGCCTGGAGGAGAATGCAGCCAATATTCCACACCCCCTGTGTTTGTGTTGCCCCTCTTCTAAATTTGCTTTAATATTGTGGAAATTGATGAAATGATTTTATCCTGCTTTATATTGCCTAAAATAGTTGTCAAGCAACGTTTTACTATTTCCTACAACTAATTTGGATTATTAACCTGACGTTGTCATATTGGGCATATTATTGGCATCTTGCATAAGTGGCACTCTGAAGCCTCTTAAATGTATACCCACTAACCCCCTTCCCCTATCATCAGTCGCTGTTGACTTCCCCTACCCGTGGCCGTCCATGTATCAAAAGAATGGTTCATTAAAAATTTTTTCAGCAAGAGTTTACTGGTTACCTGTAAAATAGTAGCTACCTTAAGCATTTACCTTTGCCCTGCCTTGTGGTTTAAAAAAGTCTCCTTACACAAAAATGTGTCCATCGGGTGTTTCATTTGGGTGCGTGTCTGTGTATACTCAGATTAGTGTGTTTACCTCATCGCAGGAAGGTTAACCCTCCGTCATTGGATCAGCCTACCTGGATTTCCAGCACTTCAAACATCATCAAGACTCGGCCACTTTGAATAGGTTTTCACTGTAATGCACATGTTTTGATATATTTTCGGTGATCCCTAACTTATTTTTTATGATCATTCTTTTTAGTTCTTGCAGATGACTTTTTTTTGCTATAACATTGAAAGGCTGAAAGGCATTCAGTATCTAGTCATTTTTTATAAGCATGTTTTAATTGCTATGGCAGCCAAATAGAACGGGTTGTTTCTAATTTTTGCCTTTTATGCATATCAAGTTTTTTTTGCTCCCACATCTTTTGGTCACCTTTTATTCTATTTTGACTTGTCATGTGTATTTTGAATAATAAAATTGTTAGTCTTGCAAAAGTTGCTCAGTGTGCTTATTGCTGCATTTAAGGTGTGTCTAGACGCTTTAGCTCAGTCAGATTTGTCAGGCCACACGAAATGCAGTAAAATGTGGTTATGCTGTCCCATCTATACAATATCAAAGTTGGTTTAGATGAAATAAGTTATATATGTGCACTCTTATTCTGATAATCACATTTCTATATACCCCTGGGCGTAAAACAGGAAGAGAGCTATAAGAGTCGTCTTGATGACATCTTAATTAGATGATAGCAAGATGACTACAATGCCGTTGGCGTAAACTGCTGTGAGAGGTTTTCCTTTATGTCTCCACAATTACTAGAAAACATCTTCACAAGACATTATGTCTCTATCTGGCATGCTTAGAAGTCTTCTCGTAGATTGCTATTCAAAATTTTTGAGAATGTCGTCAAAACGGAGAATAAACGTTTTGTTGCTTTCAATCCAGATAGCTATGAGGTGTTTAGTATTCGTCCTGTAAACGTCTTGTTGGAATTTTTAGCAGTCTCTGAGATATCATCAAGAATATCTTGCAAGACTTGTAGCTCAGGCATAGCGTCGCGTTAGCCGAGCTACAGGATGGCTATCTCCAGTCTTGGCAATGTCTATAAAAATCTTCAGGTGTTGCGTAGACATCTTGGAGGTCTTGCCCAGATGTCGTATAGAAGTGTGGTAGCTGTCCTAATATTGTGCAGATCAAGATGTCTTGGACAGCTACACAAGATAAGTTTGAGAATTCTACAAGACGTGCTTGCGTTCACTGGGAAGTGAACTGCGAGCTCAGAAACTTATCTGAGCTATTCGAAGCGGGCGTTTTGGGAGCGGGTTGAAACGGGAAGGGTGTTTTGCGAACGGGTTGAAACAGAAAGCGGCCAAACGGGAAGGGCGTTTTGGGAACGGGCGTACACGGGACGGTCCAAACGGGAAGGGCGTTTCGGGAATGGGTTCAAGCGGGGTGGGTTCAAATGGGACTGGGTTGTTTCGGGCTACACCCATGGAGCGTCATGGTATTTCGTGCCGTTAGCTGTAATGTTTTAATGCTTTACGTTCGCCGGACGTAACTCAAAACATTGGCCTAAAGTTCCGTTGGACGTAACTTTATAAACTGGCTTAAAGTTACGTCGGACGTAGCTCTAGTTTTCAATTTTGGGTTCCGTTGGACGTTACTCTAGAAACTGCGTTTTTTTAATGCTTTACGTTCGCCGGACGTAACTCAAAACATTGGCCTAAAGTTCCGTTGGACGTAACTCTATAAACTGGCTTAAAGTTACGTCGGACGTAGCTCTAGTTTTCAATTTTGGGTTCCGTCGGACGTTACTCTAGAAACTGGCTTATAGTTCCGTCGGACGTAACTTTAGTTTTCAATTTTGGGTAACGTCAGACGTAACTCTAGAAACTGGCTTAAAGTTACGTCGGACGTAACCCTAGTTTTCAATTCTGGGTTCCGTCGGACGTAACTCTAGAAACTGGCTTAAAGTTCCGTCGGACGTAACTCTAGTTTTCAGTTTTGTGTTCCGTCGGACGTAACTCTAGACACTGCGTTTTAGAAAAAGTTACGCGTAACTTCAGCTAGGCAAAGCGCCGATGTTAAATGTGAACGAGCCACTCGGCCACGCTGCCACCGCCAAATTTTGACCGAAAGACGAAAAGCAGGAATGAACAAAGCAGGAGGGAACAAAGGAAGGGTAAGGAGGGATCCGGCCGATCACGAGAAGTTGTTTCGCGACCCCTCCGCACCCCTCTCGATTCTTCGTATTGTGGTCTCCCCGTCCCGCGAGTGCTGTCGCGCTGCGACATGCCTTCAGTGGTGACGATGCTTCCCCGAACTTCTTCCGAAGGGCCGGGCTAGAGGGACGGCGTGCGTTTTCTTTCTTTCTACATTTATTTTTTTAACACATCTCGGTAATGCAACGAGGTCACTGGCGCCGTTTCTTTTTTTTTTTCACACAGGTAGCGGCAACTGGTTCGCTGGTTTTATAATCTTATTTTAACTATTTAGGCTTGATTGGACACAAGTTTCGCGTTAAAATAAACAAATTGCGTGCTAAAAAAAAATAAAACAACAGCACGCAGATTGAAACAATGGGGCTCTCAAAGATACCCAGAAATACGTGTCAGAATGTGCACTGCCATTATTACACCACGTCTTCAAAAAGCATGTCTTGCTTGTCCTTTATGCGTCCGCTTTGCCGACGGGCTACCCTTATTGCCTCATTCTTTTATCAAAGATTGCCCACAGTACAATATATGCAATTGCAATTCCCTCAAAGAATTAAAGGAATTTGCGAAGTTCTTTATGTATCCATTTCTTTGGTTATACACTTAGATGTTGCAACATTACACTGATTTGGGCTAAGTTGCGTTGTTAATTGCAAATTTGTAGCGAAGGTTTTTTCAAACACGGCCGGAATGCTAATGGCAATAATGCAACAAACGTTCATTACAACAGGCGCTTGCGATGCAATTCAACGAGATGACCGTCACTCGCACGCACCATTGTTTTCGTGCAGCGCACGCTAAAAAAGTGGGAATTCGAGGCACCGCACAGGCCGAAAATACCAAGTTTCGGAGCATCTGCGTCGTTCGCGGTACTGGAATACAGCCAGTCCACCCCTTAAGCGGCGCGCGGCATTCCCGTGTCCAGCCAAGCAGCGGTACCACACTAACTATCTTGTTCGTGCTGTCCCGTTTGTCCTGCCTGAAGCTCTGTCCTCAAAGGCAATGGCCCCGTGTTATTCGATGCTCTACAGCAACCACCCCGCGTTGCTGTCGTTCAGCGCGGCGTTTTCCAATGTTTTCTGTTGTCTCCAGCGTATTACATCGCTCTCTCGATGGAAAATGCGGTCCCCGCGTTGATGTGGTCCAGCTCTGCGTTTTCCAGTGTATTCCGTTCTTTCCGGCGTATTCCATCGCTCTCCTAATCCTGGAAAACGCGGGGTTTGCCGACAGGGTAAGCAAGAGATTTTGTAGCAGTACTGAACGGTCTGTCGTGTGACACTTTTGTAATGCATCTAAAATTCTCTTTCAGACTGTAAAAATCTGCAGGGACTACAAAATGTCGGTCGCATGGCAGATAATAATAGTAATTACGGAATCCAGTCGTAGTTGCTGAAGGACAGTCTGTGGTGCAACAGAAATTTGTGTAGTGCCTACAGGTTGTTGCACAACAGAAGTTTCTGTAATACAACAGAAATGTCTCATGCGACAGACATTTTGTAGTTCTACTACAAATGTTTTTGTAGTGGCCCGGGGCTACACAATGTCTGTCGCATGATAGATATGTGTGTTGTACTACATAAATTTCTGTCGTACGACAGACATTCTGTCGTCCTACTACAGAGATTCCTGTCTCACAACGGACCATCCTGCATTCCCAACAGAAATTCCTGTTGTGCGACAGAAATGCCTGTCGTACGACAGATTTTCTGTACTTGTACTACAGAAATTCCTGTCGCACGACTGACCATCTTGTAGTCCCAACAGAAATTCCTGTCGTGCGACAGAAATGCCTGTCGTACGACAGATTTTCTGTAGTTGTACTACAAAAATTTCTGTCGCACGACAGACCATTCTGTAGTCCCAACAGAAATCTCTGTCGTGCGACAGAAATCCTTGTCGTGCGACAGAAATTTCTGTTGTGCGACAGAAATTCCTGTTGTGTTTTTCGACTGGGTATGCATAAATATTATGTTTTCAGTTCTATAAGGTAGTGTCGTACTCGCCATATGACAATTTCATTTCATGTATTGTTACACTGTATTATATTAAAAAAACCAGTCATAGAACATTCGATAATAGTTCATTCCCTGAGCTTATGCATTCAACGTTTGCAGCAAGGACGCGGAATCGATCGTTCCGGGCACACCATCTGTTTTTCTCTGTTGAGGCAGGGAAAAAAACGCAGATGTATCAAAATTTAAGCGCGCGGTAGCACCTCACACGTTGTCGAAAATTGTCCAAGCACCTTTACTACGCTGCGTGTCAGGGCCAAAGCCAATGTGACTTTTCCTAAGTACCTGAACAGAGAGGATCTTTCTCAGACGTGCACACCGCGAGCCTAGGTTATGAATCCTCCTCTAAAATACACCTACTTTTACATTTCGTTTCGTACGCTATCAGCCATTTTTAGGAACGTTGGTTGGTGACGCCGACGCTGGATCCGGATGTTCGCTCAAGGGCATTCACATGCCCGCCGTTTAAGTGAATGTGCGTGCCTGCGGGTCTTCTAATTGGAAGCACTAGCATTAAATTCAGGAAAAAAATATTCTGTGAACGCAGGTCTGTAAAACAAATCTGCCACGTGTCTGCCCTGTTCCTTAAAAATATCGACGCAACACGATACTCTTCTGCGGCCCCTGCCACTAACTGCCTTTATTCCCTTCCCAACACCCGTCTCACACTCCCGTAGGCCTGTCTTGTTCTTCCGAGAATAGACATCCTGGATATTTCCTGAAGTCAACTAAAATTTCTCTCATGCCACAGCTGACGCGCAATATGTTCGAACCTTCGGTTACTGTAATGCTGCCATGAGTGTTGGACTCAGGTACTCCCAGGTTCTGTATTTTTCCCTCAAAACATTGTTTTCAATGGATATTTTTCTTTCCTACCTGAAACATCAAGGGTATATCTATTTTCAAATAAAGAACACTGCCCAGTACTAGTCACGCAAATTTTGTGCCTAAATTATGTGTAATGTTTGCTTTAGTGATCTGCAATGTTGGCCAGTAAAAGGAAAGGTTCCAGACGTCCATGTTTGCAAAGGTTTTGCCTGTACATTGTTGTCGTACAGTTCTGGTAATTATAAAGCGTTGGATGAATTGAGGGATAGACCACCAGACAGACAAAAGTAACAAATTTTGCGGATTCAAGAATTCCTGAAAAGCCTATCGCTTTTAAAATACAGAGCTACTTCATTGTGTACGAGCTCAAGCAGGCAGACCGTGCTCGGCAAGGTGGGGTGACAAAGATAATGCATGCAAACGATCGGCTAAAATTTCGCATTTCTGTAGTATGATGAACGCTTTCAGGTTCGAAATGAAAGTACTGGTTGCCTCAAGCCACAGTGAGGCATGTGCTGAAGCAAGAAAAAGAGGAATAGAGGGGCACTGCTGAGAAATAAAAAAAGTACATAACGAGACCTGAAAGCTGAAAAAGAGGCCATGTGAAGTTGCAGATTGACACTCTCACGGCGCCAACGTCTTGGGGAAGTCTTCTGTTGTGACCCTCAGCAGGTAAGCTGTAAGGCGAAGAGCCTGGTCTCAGAAACTGGTGAAAGAACATCACCGCAAATAAAAAGAACACTAGATCAGCGCAAGTAAAAAGGACACGCTCCCCACGCGCTCTCACTAGAAGAGCTCGGCTGCATTCTGCCACATTCTCCCATGTAGGGAGTTTTGTTCATACGTCCACAGTCTGCATTGTTACTAATGACATGAAGCCAGCGATCGTTGACTATAGGTGTGACATGCGTGCCTGTATGATGCGGCATGGGTCTGGTGGTCTGGTTATCTGTAGTACAGGCTTGCCCACTTTTGGTAAGACGCATATTTGCTCTAAATCAAAAATATATCTGTATGAGATGGTTCTCAAACACTAAATGATAGAGGTGCCCTCAACGCCATAGGTATTTTTATAGTTATTTTGCAATCGTCTCGAGAACAATAAGTTTTGTATTTTATCGTCATGTCCTAATCCGAACTGCAATGTTTTTTTTTTCTACAGTGGACTTCAACAAAGGGTTGAACATCTATATGATAATACCGCCTTGCCGCTGAGGGGTAAAGTTTAAGTTTTCCCGGACACGAAGATGCATCACGCCAGTTACCCTGGAAACGGAAGCGTGCTTCAATACCGACATTGTTACCCCATGATTATGCGGCGAGATGACCATAAAAAGCGTTTAATCCCTACAATTTGCGGACTAACCGGTTGCACTTTGCCTATTTTCGGAACTGTAATAAAATTTTTGCCTGCTTCGAAGTTAGCGTGTCCAATGTTTTTTTATATTATTATTAGACATGGAGATGCTACGACAGGCTTAACTCTACACATTTCGCTACGACTATTTTATGGGCAATAAAAAACGCGTTTTAGTGGGTTTAGCATTCTTCACAGTTAACGCAGTATTAAGATGGCATTTCTCTTTATGAAACATCCACGTCGATTAAAATTGTGCTTGTGCTTTACCTTCCCTAGTGTTGTGTATGTTAACGTTTTCATAAAATAAACAAAAAGGAGCATTTTAAGCACAGTCACTTCTTTAACGACTTCATGCACTGGTTGAACTATAACCGTTGCTGTTCATTTTAGGAACAATATCTTCAAAAAATTATCAAGCACGCCATACCTCCTATGCGCAAGCTTAAAGGAGCCATGAAGAGAAAACACAAGTTTGGTTCATTCAAAAGATTGTCTCGTTAAAATCATACTGACACCACTTTTAAAGTAAACTTCGCTCAAATAAGCTACATAATTAGGAAACACGGGAATGATCATGCGACCCACCAGCTCATTTCCCGCAACAGAACCTATGATGTCACATGAGCTAAGCTCTGCGATTGGCGGAGGCTGGCAGAAGCAGACGCAAATTAGGTAAAGCTTATAAACTAGACGAACGAGCGATTTGCGCTTAAATTTAGGGCACATTCTTTACAAAGCAATAAGAATGATGGGACAAACAGTGGAAGTTACGAAAGCACATGTAAACATAGAAGTACTGATGCGTTCTGCTGTTCGTACTGCGCACAGCATGCTTGGTTTAGTTGCACAGCACTACGGGGCTTGGGGTTGTCTCAGACGACACTGGCCGATTGACGCAAGCAACGGTGTCTTACGTGACCCCATTTGTCGAGCGAGCACTGTTTCATGGAACGAATATTTTCTCCCAGAACAAAAACAAGCCAGGTTTAAATGCGGGCAAAAACAAACCGAACGCTTCCCACGGTATGGTGGCGCCATCTAGGTTACGGAACGTAAAGAAACGCGGGGACAAACCAACACCGCTGTACAGGGTGGAGACAACCTTTCAACGGTCCCGTGCCGCCGCAATTGGGCCAATGGGCTGAACGCGTTATTCTTTTCGTTTCCCACGAGACCTAGCAACGCGAAACAGACAATATGATTCAAACTTCTTCAGTAAACCGCACTGCGGCAATAATTTTAGCGCGGTTTTGACACAATGACTTGCTTCGGTGGCGAGCGAGCAACCGAAAATGGCGGCGCCAGCGTATACGTGTCTCTACCCTGTACGGCGGATGCGTGAATGAAGGTACTCTAGGCTGTAGAGCGATCGGTTCCTGTGATGTCATTTGGGACCACGAAAACGCACGATTGAGCGGGAAAATCAAAATTTTAACCTAAATGGTTTAATTTCTCAGTGAATAAATCACCGTTTGTATCCGCACAAGCGCTGGGGGCACTATAAAACACGAAATCTTTCGAATAAAACCAACTTGCATTTTCTCTTCATGACTCCTTTAACAAGACCATTGGCTTGTTCCCGAATGGAGGCCCCTGAACTCAAGTTTGGGGCGCAGTGGCAGCAGAACAGCTTTGCAGCACTTATATTGGCTCTGCACTCAAGCAGTCAAACATTCTAAAACGTTTTCAGGCTGTTTTCCTGATTGCGGTAAGCACGCCACCAGTGCATACACCTTACCCCACCAAAACAAATCAGAAATTACAGAGTACTTTCCACAAGAATAAAAGGAAGCGCGCAGCACATCAGCCGTTTAGGACAAAGCAGATCTTAGCACATATAAAATTCATCGAAAAGCCCTTCAACAAGTCTTCCTTTTCTCCCCGTAACTCTCGCGTCAACAGCAGAATTTAACGGTTTGAAGCAACAATACTGAACGCGCAAGTCTGACGGCACCTTCACCAATCCTTAAGACGCGAAGGTCGCGTCAACATCTGAAGATGAAACTTTCAGGCATATGCCACGTGCGCATTCGCAAAGCTCGGACGATCATTAAAAAGTCTTTGAAATAAACGCTTGAAAATAATGAAAGACCCTTCTTAAGAGAGAGATGGAGAAAACGCGAAGCTTTCTCCACATGCTTTGTGAGTACAAGTAATAGTTCAAAATCCAAGCTGCTTTCTCGATGTCGGAATGCGAATCAGATAGACGTCGGCTTCAGAACGCAAAGGACCCAGGTTTAATGTTCCTGTCCCGGGGTACGCCGCATGGCGGCTGTGGGGTCACTGCGAGCGGACGTGCTTGGGGGTACCGTGCGTGTGGGTGGCAAACGATTCGGGCCGGCAGGTGACGTGTATACAGTTGAGGCTGCTTTGGACATGCGCAAATGGAGAGGTTTTGTTCGTGTGTTGGCTTTTCTGTTGCCCTGGGGTTGTTTCACTTTAGGCTACAAAAATTGCGCAAGCAAAGGCAGCGGTATGAGACAAAAAGGTATATCTGATGATGATGATGGTGGTGGGATGTTTATGGCGCAACGCCAACAAGGGCAAAGAGCGCCAAAACAATGGGTATGTATGACGGAAGAAGATGTAAACTCTAATTCATCAACAAAAGCAAAATTGAAATCAGAAAATGACAATGAGAATGGCTGGTGTAAATGGCCAAGGTGTGATAGCGCATGGCTTGAAATTAGACGCAAGTACGTGTGATAGGAAATGAGGTGTAAAAATTTGATTTCGCCAAGAAACTCGAAAGTGCGCTATAGAGGAATTATGGGATCATCCGCTAAAATAGTGCTCGGTGTAGTGGGATGTGTTGGTCAATAGTTGTGGGAAATGTTTGCGTCTTGTGCTGTGGAGTGCTTTGCATGTAATGAGTTTGTAAATTACGGATAGGCCCTCCTCACACCGGCTACACAAGGGTGTTGGAGATCCAGTGAGCAGATGGGAGTGTGTCGCGCGTATGTGGCCTATCAGCTAGGGCAACTTCGATGAATCTGTTGTGCTAGTCAGTAGTGTATCGTCCTAAGTGTGGTTTTACTGTCTGTAACTTGTTGTCTATCTGTGTACTCCAGTCGGCTTACAAGTTTTGCGAAGTTGTCTTATGTGTGGCGTGAGGTGGGTGTAGGGTAATGTTGTTAGATCCACTGTATTTGTAAGTGGAGCAGAGGCAACCATTCTATCCGTGGTCTCGTTTCCCGCGATTCCCGCATGGCCTGAAACCCAGCACAGGACCAGTTGAATTCTGTTTGCATATGCAGACATTATGGCATTGAAGACTAGATAGACAATGTGGTTTTTTCTGGGCCTGTTAGATGACAATGCAGGCACAACGCTCTAAGGGTCTGTAACGATGACTGACTTAAGAATTTGTTTTTTTTAGGAATGGGCTGTACTATCCATTAGGTGCCGTAAGCTTCTGCTGAAAAGATAGTGGTGTGTACGCTCATGGTTCTGCAAGAATAAAAGTTGGGACCATGAGCGGCAGATGACACCATAGGTAAAGTTTTGGAGGCATCACTGCAAAACTCATTGCATTTAAATTTATCCTGCAGGGACAAGAAGTGGTGCTGTATCGGAGTTCTCGGAACCCTGTTTTTAAATATTTCATAAATGATAAATCACATGATACTGGGTGAAGTGGCCGTGGTGGTAAAATATCAGTAACTGGTGATGTGTCCAAGTTTAAAAAGAAGATGGTGAACCGATGCTTCCTCTCTTAGTCTGTGAATAAGGCAGAGAAACAGATGGGCGATTTGCAAAAAGTTTCGAGAGAGACGTATCTTTAAGAGCACCCCTAAATGGGTGACTATAACATGATGAGATCATGAAAACGTATAGCAAATCCGTGTATATTCGCTGATGTTCTGGGCACCATTTGTTGCATTTTACGTACAGGCTCTGCGCTTGACTATTACAGAGAGCCCCCGAGGAAAGGCGCAGCCCTGCGTGCAGTACTGGATCAAGCATCTTCACTACTGGTTTCCTGGCCGACCAGTACACAACACTGCCATAGTCCAGCCGAGACCCCACCAAGGCAGAATATACACGCAGGAGGAGGTCTTTGTCTGCTGCATAGCTCTGGTGTGACAGGACCTTCAAGATGTTAAAAGATTTTAAGCATCTGTGTTTAAGTTGCTGTAGGTGTGGAATGAATGTGATCTTTTTTATCAAAGATAACACCTAAAAACTTGTGCTCCTGTTTTAGAGGAATCAAGTCACCATGCAAGTTTAGCACAGGGCTGGGGCTGATTCGGCGCCTTTTGGTGAATACAACACAGGTACACTTTAGAGGAATAACTCTAAAACCATTTTTATCTGCCCAGAGAGCAAGTTTGGTGACCCCAAGCAGAACATGTCCTTCACATTTGGACATATTCGAAGATTTAAACGATACTTGCAGATCATCCACAAACTGATCAAGATATTGATGGTGGTAATGTGTTCCGAAGAGAATTATTCTTCCCTACAAACAACGTGCAGCTCAAGACACCACAATGGGGAACACCATTTTCCTGAACATGAACGTCTGAGAGTGCTGACCCCACTCTGACTCGAAATGACCTTTCAGACATGTAACTGGCGAGATTGTTTAACATCTTGCCATACACACCGAATGAATTCAGGTCGCTGAGGATCCCATTACGCCAAGCGGTGTCATACGCTTTCTCGAGGTCGAAAAACACTGACACAAAACTGCCTATGGACGAAGGCATGCTTAATGTACGTTTCAAGGGTCACGAGTTGATCAGTCGTGGACCGCCCCTCCCGTACGCGTGCCGGCCAGTGCTCGAGACGACCATTGTACTAAATGTGCACAAGTCTCCTGTTTATCATCTTCTCGAGAAGCTTGCACATGCAGCTCGTCTTGGAGATGGGACGGCAACTTGAGAAGGATGACGGGTCCTTTCCCTCCTTGAAGAAATCCACACCTATGGCCTCCCGCCATGACCATGTAATGTTTCCCGAAAGCCATATCTTGTATAGGTGGAGGCGTTTTAAAGCAGTGTCTGCGTGTAGGTGTTGTATCATTGCATACGTGATGTCTGACGTATGTGCTGAGGGCTTAAGGGTGCTCAGAACAGCCCTCAGCTCACGTAGGGAAAACAAGGAGTTTTAAGAATTCTGTGATTTGTTGTTGTCACATAGGGACTTCTTTTGACAAGAGGCTTTATGTTTCACGAAAGTGTTTGTGTTGTGTGCAAAGCTGGATGTGTTTTGAAAGTGTTGTGAAAGTGCGTCAGCCTGGTCTTCCAGTGTGTCCCCTGTTGTGCCTTCGCCATGAACTAACGGCGCGTTCGCCCGGCCTCCTTCTATGATCATTACACACAACCGAACGGCTTTGGGACGTGGTCGCCAATACAGCTAAATAAAAGGTGTAACCAAGCGAAACCAATACTCAACCAGACTAAGCCAAGCTTTTGCTTTGCATATCCAAGGTTAGCTGAGCTAAGCCGCACCCATTTTTCCCTACGTGTTCCCCTAAGTGTTGAGCTCAATGTGATTTATTTATTGGTGTATTTGTTTATTTTCCACTGATATAATTGATTGTGAGGGAATTTATTTTGTAACGAAACTATTTTATTCTTCTGTGATGTATACGTGCTATGAATCGGAAGTTGAAACACATACCTGTATTGTGTTTTCCAAGTCTGGATTCTACCCCGGTGAGTGGGGTTATTAAAAAGACAAAATATTTCACTAGTCACCCAAAAACACCCCTCGCTGTGATGGATCCTTTGGGGAATTGGAATTCTCTGTCGGAGGCCTAGAACCATGCTTTACTTCAGCGGTGTTCTGAATGACATAAAATGATTATCTCAGTGCTGCGTAACGTAAAATCTGCTGTTATAAACGGCGGCAGAAACCATCCTCCTTACCAGAATAATGAACAGAATAAATACTCCGCTGGGTTTATGAAGAAACGCCCTTCCTTAGTGTAGTGGAAAAAATACTCCCGTCTAGCGGTACAAATAACCCTACCCATACAGGCTGCACTAGAGGACAAGCCATTCCCTCTTTATTCGCAGTGTTCCTGTTTAGTTCGTTGGATCTTGGGGCCTATCAGGACACAGTACACTTGACAGAAGCTCATTACTTTCAAGCACGTGGCAGTCAATATGCGATGCATTCATTGCCATGCCGAGAAAAGTATTTCATGTCTAGTAATTTTGCAGGTGAAGTAGCTTAGAACACACGAAACGTGTTGAAGAAAGTTCAGTTAAAAAATTTAGAAACATAGCCCAAAACGTGTCAGTACCTTAGGTTATGCCATAACAGATACGGCAACTGCTTTTTTAGAACACCTCAATAGCAGACAAACTCTGCTGCAATCACCTACCGAAACACATTGAACCAATATGATTGCGTCGAGCCTCATCCGATAACAAATAATAAACCATCCAATGAATTCTAGAAATCTGCTTTTTCTCGCCTGGAACTTAACGTCGCCCATAGCGTATCTGACATTCTGGACCATGTGCATACTCAATATTCTACAATATGATTTATATTATTTCTAAAACACAAATGGGCCTATTACCACTACAATCTATTGAATGAAATGTGGTGTAAGGTTGTTTTACTTTAGCTAAAGAGGCAATTGCTTTGGCCTTCATGATGCCCGCAGGTGATGACCACTTAGCGAAAGGATACCGTCGTATCCCCCGTAGCATTTCCCGTTCTACGCTCTTCAACAAAGCATGAATGGAATAGTTGAAGAATTTGTGGATTGCCCTGGAATAAAAAATAGAAGTGTGTACGTTCCCGGCCGCCTCTAGCTGCCCCCAGCTGGGATCGCCAGTGCTGCCGTCAGGACCCGTGCGTGAAGACTGGGACCGTCGACAGCGGCTCTTACGAGTCAGATTGTGCAGGGGTAGACCGGTGCCGCATACAGGCTCCTAAATTCCGAGAGTCGTCTGTAATGATAAGAAACAAAGTTTTAAATGCCGACTCGTCGGAAAAACTTATGGTGACCAACATGACATAGTATCGCGGATCACATTCAAAAGAATGTTATTTTGTGGGAGAGCAAATAACCAGACGACGTATCTGCTTAAGTTGACGTCGCCGGGAAGTGAAACTTCACAACTGCTCTGAAAATGCCCTTTGAAGGCCAGAATAAAGTTCTCATGAATAAAAAAGTACTCACTAACGATGAAGATTTAAAGCCAATAATAACCGTGCGCGGCTAATCTAGAGGACCTTATATTCTGTTTACATGCTTGTTTGTAGCAAGGCGTCTGAATACCATAAAAATAAATGCATTACAAAATAAAAATTACAAAGTTTCTTTCGCGTGGGTGCAACAAGATTCCAGAATAAATGTCATTCGGGCAAGACCGCAAAACAAGAATATCCATTTCCGTAATGGAAGGTATGCGTCATCCAAAACACAAATAACTCAACTATTGAGCATACAAAGTAATTGCTAACACTGCCACATGCATTTCTGGTGATTTCGAACCCATTTTGTGTCCTCATTAGAACCTCACGCTCGATGTTTTGATTGGCATTGATGTACCTTACCTCGAACTATATTTGCACACAACTTTCAGAAGTCAGAAGTTTATAAAATACAACTTGCTATTAACATTTTACCCAACCTGCAGAATTTCGCGCCCTTTGTACCGTTAGAATAAACGCCTATTGGTACATAATATACCTGAAATAAGCGAAGACAAAGGGCTATCATTTTGCCCTTTAACAGCAGACCTGTAAAGCCTTTAGTTCCGCCCTATAGCGTTGCCAGTAAAAGTGGTAATAAAAAAAACGAGCACACGTGAGCATCCGCCTTCAGAAGAAAGCCGGGGATCGGCTTTGGCTGACGCGGAAAATCCCGCTACGTGAGGAGCTCGCAAACAAAATACCGAGCGAACGTGACCGGACGCCTTGTGCATAGCACCCGGCGTCGTCAAACAACGAAAACACTTTTTCCAGCGTTCGTGGCGTCAATTCTCGCGCGCTCTCCTACGCACAAGTTACACTGTCTTTGCACCTGAAGTGAGAAGTGCAGGAAAGATCAGGCTAGAGACGCCGAGTTCGCCAATCCGATTGCCGCCGGTGCTAGCATGTGCTAACGTGGTCCGCTTTCGACGAATGTTGAAGCCTGCCACAAAACGATCCGGATATGCGAGTCACGAAGAACTTTCATCGGCAAGGTCAGAAAGCAATTTGAGGTGCAACATCCCGGTCCCCGACAAAGTTACAAGGGCCGCCACTGTGTCCCCAGCCCTCCACCACTACTTGCAGCAATAGAAGCATTGAACCACTTTAGCCAGATGGTCAGTGCTGACCGCGACCACTATAAAGAAATCGGGCGCAGAATATGATTAGTTACAATGTACTCGGACAGCACTAAAAAATATGAAAATTATGCTACGTCTGATCAAAAGGATGGATAATCAGTCAAAGCATCTTGCCAGTGCTAAAAGTTGTGGCGTAAACCACTAGAAAGCAAGCTTCGATCCACCGAACGTGCCATGAAGGGAATATTGATAGTAGAAACGCTCAGGAACTGGACACGATCAACCTAGGCTAGAGAGGTAACTCGAACAGACGATGTCTTAGTTCGAATAGCGAAAAAGAAATGAACCTGGGTTGGCCTTGTAGTACGACGAACTGACAACAGGTGGACCAAAAGAGTAATGGACTGGCCACCGTGATATGGGACTAGGAGAATGGAAAGAATATTACTCGATGAAGAGACAAAATACGAAAATGTGGAGGCAAAGAATGGACTCGGGCATCGCAGCTGCGCAGCGGGTGAAAGTTCATCTTGTAGTAGACCTAAATAAATTGCTGTTGATGATCATTGTTATTTAATGTGCTGCGCCCGCCGCAAGCCACACTTCTTGAATAAAGAGATCTCGCTGGAGGCAACCTGACCGCCCTTGACAGTCGCCAGGTCTGTGGTAGATGTGATAAAGTTTTTTTCTCTGCTAACCATTAAAGTTTCTGCAGGTATAAAGGACTGCTTATACGCGATGCCATATGAAACTATGGCGTCCCATCGGTTTATACCTTCGGTCTGTCCTAATTTCTGTCACAAGATAAAAAGCTCGGCTCCGCCACCATTACATTACAGACCATACCCAATTATTTTAAATAACAGGTGTACTTTAATTGCAAGCTTGAGAAGATACGGGTTCTGATTTACAGTTTTGTTGTTTGAAAAAGCCATCATCGTACTGAATTTTATCTTATGTTTTCAATGACAGGTACGCTGCTGCAATTTTGGAGAAAATTACTTTGAAATGAACCTGTCATGATTGCGGGCATGCACCGGCCTTCTCCGTTCCAATAGAATTTTTGAGCCTTAATTGCTAAAGAACATTACTCGCTTGTTCCCGTGAATGCACGTGGATGGCCTCAATCTGCTCTTGCTGTATTCAATACGTCAGTGCAGCAGACCAAATTACCGGTGCGTGTATGGATGCAACACAGGAACATATGAGATAAAACACATAAAAACCATCTTCTCTAAATTGCTTTCCAACAGTATCTAAGCGCTTTGTTGGCATCACTAAAAAATTTTGCTTCAACATATTCGTTGCCTTAATAAATCTGTGTATAGAGAACGCAAGAAAACCAACCAATTAATTTTGTGGTACTCAGAAGTAGTTACTTTTGTTTGTTTCCAAACAGGTCATTTTTGCAAAGTAACCGAATGCGGTAGTATTAAACTGTATTTTCTGATGCTAAGCTATATTTATATAGAAAATTTCTACCTGCTTCCGGTACCATTCGTTACTGCAGCCTACCACACCCTAAATTATTTAAAGCTTCTCAAGTCATTCGTTTCTCTACACTTTTGCGCGCACTTGCTTGTTTGCGCACGCTGTTTTTCATTATTCAACAGACATCAGCACGTGTTGCTAAACACACTTATGAAATGAAGGCCCCTAACAGAACTATCCACGTAACCGCTTATATACCACGTAACCGCTTATTATACCACGTAACCGCTTGTCTACAGACAATGTTTGCATTTTTAAGCTCTACTTTACCCTTACCAAACTGAACTCCCGCAATTTATAAATAACGTGTTGAGCATTTCTTCGATGTTTCCTGGTCCGCTCATTATAACCCCTTGCTAGACCATTTTCCTCCTGTGTGCTAAAATGTAAAGTGAGCCTATACAACGTTTTTGCAATATAACAATATTTATCACCACTATCATCCTCCACCTGGTTGTGTCCCATGCAGGAAGAATACCTATACGATAGATGTCCAGCGACATCTATCAAGTGCTAGCTTGCTCCATCCTTTCCTAGGAACTTTTACTAGTTCATTCATCCCTCGAGTCTTTGGCCCACCCTTTGTGCTTACAGTCTAATGGCAGCCGCACCATTGAACGAATTTTCTTCAAAATTTTCAGCTATAATATATTTGACACGAGTCTGCTCCGAAATTCGGATAGCTGTTTTCGTATCCCAATTACATGACCCCTAGAATTGTTCGTTGCAATAACGTTGGGCCGATGTAGGCTTCTTCTGGGATCACTTAGTGAGGCCCCCAGTTTCTGCCCCGTACGTCATTACTGGAACAATGCAGTGAAAGAAGCTTTTTGAGTGGGAGAAAACAACTTTCAGGATATCACAACTTCTACCAAAGTGGACCACCCAATCATTAGTCTACAAAACATTTCTTTTTCATGATTTCTTTCAGCACGTCTGGCTGGCCGAATACAGATATGTACGGTGTACTGTAAGCCATACTGCTGTTTCCAATATTTTGTTACCTACCTTAAAGTCGCGTTCCTTGGCATGCTTATTGGACATTCTTTAATGTTTATTTTGAAGGTTGCAATGAACGTTCCGTGCCACAAGTGCAATACATGCTCTGAAGTTTCAGACTTGTCTGACTAAGGAAAAACTATGACATCGGCAAAGTTTAGGTTGCTGAGATATTCCTCATTGATAAGCACCCCCTCCCTAATTAGCTTCGTGACCACACCCTACCGACACGCTGTAAATGATTCAGAAGATGCTGTGTGTGCTCTTCGCACACCCATTTGTATCAACTTACTAATTCTTTGACAGAGCCGCATAGTTCTGTGCATTTCTCTTATATATTTTTAAAGAGTGTGATGTATGTCTTGTCGACTCGGCATTTCTGTGACGCCCTAATTACTGCTGACGTGGGCACTGAGTCGAAAGCTTTTTTGATATTTCACGAATGTCATGCCCAGCAGTGTTATATGCCGTGAACGTTTTGGCTACCTGGTGTAAAGCATGAATATGTTATAAAGTTGAGAATATTTTAGCCCAGAGCGGGTCTCCTCTCCTGGCTGTTGACTATCTAATCTCGCCCTAATGCGGTTGGAAATACCGTTTGAAATTAGAACAAGAACAAAAATCGTGTTTTTTCACCCCTTTGGCATACTTAAAGTCCTCCCCTCATGAAAATGGACTTTGAGTTTTTATAGACCACTCACTGTGTTTCTATAGAGTCAATAAAAAGGCAATTAAAACTCAACGTTTATAAACTTTTCTCGTTAAAAAGTCAACAAACTTTGTATTGAAAAACCTTAACCAACACTTTATTGCCTTCAAGACATTGACTTTTAATACCCTTCATATTGCGTTTCTATAGAGTGCACCAAATCTGCCATCTTAAAAACTGCGGCCAATATAAAATCAATAAACTTTTTATTGCAAAAATGCAACAGGAGTTTTATTGCTTTCACTATATTGAGTTTTAACAAACTTTGTATTACCTTTCTATAAAGTCGTTTGAACTCCGTATGTGTGGACTGTGGTCATTAGACAGGCAATAAACTTTTATAACGAACTCGCAACAAGAATCTTACTGCCTTCATTATGTTGAGTTTCAATAGACTCTGTATTGCTTGTCTATAACCCACCCACGGAGGTCTGGTAGCTTATCGGTGCATGTATGTGCGTTGGTATAGCGCCGCCTGCCCCCCCTTATCAACCGAGATCGCGCGATGGACGTCCCATAACTCCGTCTTGGAAGCACTTGGGAACGGTGGAGCCTGGGATGGCGGACATCACCGCCAGAGAGTTGGAGCCCCTGCAAAGCTCCTCTATTAAAACTTGCCAGAAAACCTGACTCACAGGCAACAGGATATTAGGACTATACTAAATAAGAATTTTATAGGAAGGTAATAGAGATAAATTAAATAAAAACTCATCAGACATTCTGTTCAGACATTCAGACATTCATCAGACCAAGCTCATATGCAACAGGTTGTGATGACTGGGCACAATAAGAAATTTGTATAAATCTAACTGAAATAAATTTAATAGAAGCCCGTCAGAAACTGTATTCAAAGCTGACTCAAACGCAACAGGTTGATGCGACCATACTCAATATAATTTTCAGGAAGCTAATTCAGGCAAATTTCATAAAAAGGCATCAAACATTCTATTCAAACTTTATTTACACGCAACACGATGTTACGACTATACTCAATAGGAATTTTATAAAACATTATTTGCCATAAATTTAATAAAAATCCGTCAGAAACAGTATTCAAACCTGTTTTCCACGCAACAGCCTGTTGCGACTGTACTCAGTAAGAATTGTATAGAAAATTATGGAAAACCTCTTGAATATATTTGATAAAAACCCTATAAGGAACTCATAAGAAACTACATTCAGAACCGATAAGACCTACTGACTTGGCTCTATAGACTTTTAATTGAAACGCGTTGGCCAATTTGTAATGGAAACTCAATGGAAATAATCTCTAGAATGTTTACAAAATGTTTATAGGATTCTTTTGAGAAATATGTATAACAAGTTTATTAAATCTTGGTAAAGATGTTTATGAGGGTCAGAAGCTGCGAGAAGGCGTATTTTAAATTTGTTAGCACAATATCCCCGTCAAGGGGCCACACGCGATCCGTAATAGCACCATCTCCTGCAGCTTTACCTTAATTCGCTGCTTTGAGCGCCGTTGCTACCTGATATCTCCTAAATGGCGGGAAATGTCATACATCAGTAATTGCAAAACTTGTGTCTGAGTCAGGGTAAGTAGCTAGAGGTTTCCATAAAATACGTCGTCTGTGTTTACTCTATCATTCGTATTTTTTTGGTATTTTGTGACTATTATGATGGAGTGCAAGCATCATATTTTTGCCAGTACTGAGTTTCGTTCTAGTGGCTTTGAAACTTCCTCCGTGTTTCAATTATGCTTGAACTGTTGCCACATTAAGTGCAGTGATGTCGGCAGTCTACGTTTAAAGATGACTGTAGATAACAAGGCCAATACTATTCGGTTCCATCCACTGTGAGTGACATTTTTTGGCTGTTTTCAATAGGATCCTTATTTTTGTGTGATAAATTCGATTGCCATTGTGGTTACACCTCTCCTATAGCTAGTTCTGACTGAATGACCCCATCCTTGAAATGATTGTTGACAGTGTTCACATCGTTGTCTTGATTGCTCCACACAAAGACTTTGTTCTTAAGTATGAATATTAATTATTACCCATTTTCCAGCTTAGGCTAGGTCAGGCGGCTTCAGCTTAGTATCTTTATTCTTTCCATTGTTAAATGGACGTGCATGCGGCTTCTCGACATCCTGTTATCACTTGTGTCACCTCTGTCGATTACTTGTAATGCATGCACCAAGCATTGAGTTGCGGGTAAATTCAAGGTAGTTTTACTTTTGTTTAACAATTTGGGCTTTTCCTAGTCCATTGCCCATTCTTCCTGTTGCGCAAAAATGGATTCCTGAGTAGAATGTTAGTCCAACCATCAAAGGCAGCCAGCAGTACCCAGGGGCTCTTTCGAAAGCCTAGGCCATGTTTCCCCACCTCAGGTTCTCGGAACTGTTGTACCAGCATTTCCGCAATAAAGCTACCTATAATAATAGAGTAAGAAGTTTTCACTTTATTCATTGCCGATTCGTCGTCTTTGTAAAAAGTGTCCAAAACCACATCATGGTCAGTGAACGCAGTTGCATGGATTTGTACCTTGTGCAAGTTTAGCTTTTTGTGGATCCTAATGAAAATAAATACTTTACGCTCACTACAATACTAAATTCCGCATTTCCTGCTGTATCCACGCGAATTAAAAATCCTAACTTTAATTGATGTGTTTCAGAATGCCTGCGATAATTGAAAATATCGTCCAGTGAAGAGAAGTACGAATTCCTCACGAGGCATACTCACTTGGTGCCACCCTATGATATCCCATCGAATGCGAAATAACTCTGGTAAAAAAGCCAACAAACTGGCTTCGCTAGGAAGAGATAGAGAGCGTAATGTAGGAATAAATATTTCCCTCTAGCGCCATGCCCTGACTCAGAGATTCTTGCACCTTCTGTTTAATCGCTTGCCTTCCCGACCACTTGGGTAGCGGCAATACACATACCGGAGACTTAAGGCCAATAGTTTCGTTCCAAAATCATTTGAGGCGTTTTCTGCCAGATGTAATCAATCAGAGGCCCCGAATTCTTCTCTAGTGAGGAAGTATTATTTTTTGCCCCGAGATCCTCCCGTAGTATCGCTGCACCTACCTAATACACCAACCGGTGGTATCCCCCGATTTTGCCGCCGGAGCAGCAACATTTTGGACCGGTGATGTTAAGAAGGGTGGTGCCTGAGCACCGTTCAAGGCTGCTGAGTATGTGTGCCACCCACTCTTGATTTGCTCAGATAACGATATCTAGAAAGCATTGTTTTGTTTTCAACTTGAGAAGGAATGTGCCGATCGTACGTACAACTTACACGCCCAAGCACATCTCAATGTGCGTGCTGTGACCCGTGCACGCAACGCCCACAAGGCAAGGCATTGCTAGTCCTTGTGCTGTTACTTGAAGTAACGGTTTCTAATATATATGCACGAATATTTACTACATACTCCTTACGGATAGCCAGTAAGCGATGACGTAAATATCTGGGTGTATGACATGACCCCCGCCTTTCACGCGTGATACGCGTGGCATAGCCGGTTGTTCCTCTTTTCTCTAAAGGGAGCCTGCGACACTCTTTTGAACTTCTTTCTCGGCCCTAAATGCTTTAGGAACGTATACGCTAAGCGTACCAAGTACTTAGAATGAGGGCCACAAAGTATTTCAGCCAAAAAGTACTGCTCTAAGAACTACAGATCACTTGAAAACCTCCACAAACATTTTTCTATCTTTCCAGGTTATGGGCGTTTTTTTCATCTTTCAGTCCTCGAACTACTTCAGTACAGCCATGTCAACTCCATTGCCGATTTCTTATTGTTGCAGGAATAAACGCCTTCGTAGCCACTTTGAAAGAAAAATAGCCACAAAGCAAAGAAAAATGCCAGGCTCTTCCCAATGCATCTGCGTGCTGTTGATAAGTATTGCTCTGACAATGTTTCCAAACCCAAAATCAAGAATGAAAACATTTATCCGAAGTGATGTAGAGTACTTTTGAATGATGTTCTCTCAGTATTATGTATAAAAATATTACGATGTACAAACTAAGCGATATAAATAATGACGTAGCGCTTTTTAAATATAAGCCGTATAGTGCTAGCACATCTTGTAACAGACTACGATGCCGACCAAATGATTCCACTGCTTCATTATGCACAAATTTCGCTTCAGACTCATACGAACCGCAGAAGTAAGACCCCGACTTTGTTGCCTCGACATATACATGTGTATATGGGCTGGGAAAGTCGCTTGGCAGGCTTTTGTAATTGAAATGTTGAAAGAATCGAAGAATCGGTGCATGTTTCTGAGACGTCTAAAGGCGAAAAGGGGCACAGTCAGGTAAAATAAAGACGGCTGCGATGCCTTCCGGGAGAAAGAGCAATAGGCTGGAAACCTGCTTTTAGTGTCAAATCACTAATACCTTACTACAGCTATATTCGAGGAATATTGTGATGCCTTTGCTATGAAACTCTTTTTGTAGGCAAATCTGTGAAGCCTGTTTTGTGAATTTTTATTATTGAAGTTTCTTTTGTAGGGCTTCGCGTGTAATGCCTATTCGTAACCAGCTTGAACGCTATAAATTTCGAAGTTGACAATGGCGTTGGTTCGCTCAAGGACTGGATGGAGGAACGAGCTCAACTAACACTCCATAGACGTCGCTGGAAACCTTAAGCAGAGGTCTTGGTTCTGAATGAGAGTACAAAAGTAGGCAGATGCTGATGATGGAATGGCTTGAGCTAGTTAATGAGCAACAGGCGGAGGGGCGATTCGGGCGTAGAACTTCGCCGTGTTAGGCATCGTATCACGCTCTGAGGCCAACCTCCTGAACCGGCAGGGCGTACAATAATAATAACTTTGCATAGGACGTCTTCAGGCTCATCTTGAGGTATAGGCACCGTTAGGCCTACACTTAAGATGTTAGCTTCAATGTCTCGCATTGAAGTCTAGCATCGTAGAGCAGTTCACATACTGAAATATACTTACTATTTTGTGTTTAGAGCCACATTCAAACACTTCAAAGCCCAAAGTCAGGTCTTCGCCCACGCAGCACGCAGCATGGGAAATAGACTTGTATAATAAATAAAATATTGAATCAATTAATCACTAATGAATGAAACCAAGAGCTGATTTGTCGGATTTTGCAGTCAATATTCCGAGAAGGGTGGAGATGTCAGCTTGTATGCGGACTTCCCACATTGCAGCAGATTTACGGATACTAACCATGGTAATCAATTTTGCACTGTGCCTTCCCGTTGACGTTCACATAAAAGCGGAAATGTCTTATAAATGAGCGTAAAAATGATAAAGAAGTACACTTTTAGACATAGGCAGCCCACCTCGAATATCAATCTCAACCACACCCTTTCGGAAGTTGAAAGCCAGAACTTTCTCGGGCACGTAACTCTCCTTGCGTGCTTAGAAGGCAAAAGCTTTGCGATTCTCATTCAACTTCTCTGCTGCAAGAGGTTGTTTCTGTCTATTTTCCCGCTTTTGTGTTTTTTCTTGTTCTGACGTTAAACGACTCAACCACTTAGTTTTCTGTTACATCGTACATAGTACTTCTATTTTATCGCTTTTCTGCAATCGTCTTACGGTGCAAGTTACTTCAGCTAGCCTGCTGGCAGACGCCACAGCTGCCCTAGGCTCACGGTTCTGCGCGACTGGTAAGCATCCGGTCCTCTCACGTGTCATCACGCTCTGGTGCCACTGTGCACGCAGTATTGTACAATGTTTACGTTTCGAATTCACAGTATTCTGGATTTCTTGAAGCGCGTACGCTTTCCTTCAAAGCGCGATATTTTGGGCCAAACCCCCGAGTGCGTGGGTCCCCTGACCAAACAAACAGCTAAACCTTTTTTTTGCGTTTGCAAAGGGCGCAGATAGCACAGTTAGTAAAGTACTCGTCTTTTACTGTGGAATTTCTATTTATTTATTCTTTCTTGCTGATGCCATTTCTTGATCACAGAGCTATAGCATAAACGGCACTTTTTCAAAAATGGGGTGCTTAAGGTTCGTGTTTGTCTTTTTACGTAGACAATAAGCTTAAAACTGAAATTCATCACGATATGCCAAATGCGTTGCAGGTAAGACATTTACTTGTGGCAATCAGAACTGACGCGCTTGCTTTTTTTCCTTGTTAGAGCTGCGTGGTTTTACTTGTGTGTGCAGATAATTATGAGCTCTGAAACAAGTTTCGTCATAGGATGTTTCTTGCTTATCTGCCTGAAAACAATTTCCGGAATAATGTAAACACCTCAGATCGGCTGTTGCTGCATTTACAGCCACTATTCACAGGTAACTGCGATGACGATGTGGATTAGCATGGATCGTCATCGCTATATTTGGATAAGGCTCATCATACACGTACACATACGAGCGTCGCCCTCAGGCCTTACTTAATAATAGTGAAGAGCAAATTATCCGCCACAGTAAAAGCAGTATTCTCATTAGAACTTTATCCAGCTGTTCTGCATGTGCTTGTGCTTTTCTGTAATTTTCATGAATAAGTTTTTTCTTCTACTCGGAAGGTTTAGGTGAACAATTGCATTAAAATTTTGGGATTCTTTTACAAGTTTCCTACGCCCTGGTGTCCAAAGTGTTCCCACAAAATCTCGGTGTCCGTTATTATCACAGGCAAAATCTAGACCCAGAAAAACGTTGAGTTTCCTGGTTCTTAGTTTTTGATTATAGATCAGAACTGACTGCTTTATGTCGTACACGGAAAAAAGAGAAAGTCGTCAGTACCGGTGTTCAGGGCAAATTGTGCGCTGTCCCGCACTGCGGAAATAAATTTCTTACGACTATGACAACTTCATTAAATGCTTAATTTTAAAAATCCTTGCACATCACAAGGTATCGATATTTTTCTATATTGCTACTGCAATATACAAGCCTTGTTCTAAAATTTTGACAGAAACCTTGTAGAGACGTACTACTTTTGTGTATAAAAGGCATCACGAATCCCCCAGCATCAGTTCCCCTACAAGGCACCACCACTGCTGCTTGGCAAGTAAGTACCTAATAGTACTCGATTAGGCCAAATCTTTTCGCAGACAGGCAGTGGCATGCTTCCTAAAGTTATAAAAGAATGCCGTGTCAACCTCAATGCATATTTGATTCAGAATACTCGTAAATACCTTTGAAGAGGAAAGTGCAAAGTCGCTCTACGAACAAACAAAAAAATTCATTCTGTAAGACATAACATACACACATCCTCTAACACCTTTCGTCTGAGCTGTCACCTGTTGTTCTTAACCATGACGTTAAGTGTCCACAATCACATTCTGAACTACATATTCGCTGCTAATTATGTAGTTCCCAGTACAATAAAGAAATTTTTGACTCGTAATGGCGTAGTATAGTTTATTCGTGTAATAACGCCAGTACCATACAATCTTGATACACTACGATATGCATTGCGCAACAATTATAACCAGCAGTAATTGTGGCTTGCAGAAGGTATTTGGTGGTATAAGAAGCTAAGCCGCGTTGTGTTTTTTTTTTATAAAATAGCGCAAGAAAGCATAAAAATCGCAAAATCTTGACCGCTTACTATCGGAGATACCAAAAGGCCTCGGGCTGCGCATTCATTCGAAACAGGAAAATCACGCGAAGCAACAGGTGCGACAACAGAAACAACAAGCCAACACAATTCCGCAATAGGGTGAAACACATAGTGAAGATTGTTGAACCCAGGACGTCTTTTCATCATTTTCTGATGGCACGCATTCTTAATTTTTTTTTACTATCAGTGTTTCTTGAATCATTTCTTAGAAACGAGCCAAAAATTCCACGCTCTTATTTTGTCACTCACTTTGTTTGTCTGTGCTGCGTGGTGTGACTTCTTCTGTTCGTCGTGTCCTTTCAGAGGAATTTTATTTCGATCACATCAGACTAACTAGCACGTCGTAGTGCTTTGGCAAACAGGCGCAACCAACAGCACGCGAGTTCCATGGGTGCGTGGCGGACACAGAAAAGTTTTATTGCCGGGAAGCAAGTTCAGCCAAAGGACGAAAAAAAACAAACAAATGTGAAAAATTAAATACAACGACAATTTACCAGTAAAAAAATTTAGTTACTATGGCTATGAAAATTTCGAATGCTTTAGTTTTGGAAGGATGTAAGCAGGTTGAGAAGGTGGAACAAGTTGCACTGGGGCTCTAAATATTTTGAATAAACGGCGCTTGCACCTGTCGTTAGCCTTAAGTAACACTTTAAATAATTCTTTTTTATTTGCCTTGGTACAAGTCAGGTTATTCAGAAAGAATAGCAGTTCCTCCGGAATTACCGCGCAGTTCTTGATGGAATGCTGTAGTATGTCCTTTTCTGTTTGCCGAGCGACGTCCTCCGGCCGTGAGTCTTTGTGCGCATCAGTAGCACCGCTGTGAGAAACGTCTTTGTTTTAACTTGTTTTTGATATCGTTTTTTTGTCTAGAGCCCGGAAATTCTCACATTCTCCCGCACAGCGTTGAAGTCCACGAGAAAGTTCAGACCCTTGATAACGTCTAAGAATGACTTAATGAAACGGAAAGACGACACAATAAATAATTTAAAAAAAACTCGTACTTCAACACACCAACAAATAACCGTGTTTGTTTTTCCACTGTAGACACACCTACTTTTGCTCGACCGGCATTCAAGAAAGATGGTGGCTGGAAAGGCAACTATGCTGCTTGTGGTTATTGCCACCTTTTCACTGTTGGGTAAGAAACCGTCCTTCATTTAATTACTTTTTTTCGTCTAGATGAATGAAGCCCTCGGAACTAAGTTGACCACTTCATAATTTGTATCAGAGTTTAAAACCAACCATAGACTCCTGCCACCAGTAAAGCAATACACTGAATATGAAGAAAGGGGGACGGGAAGCAACCCTGACTGCTGCAGTTAATTTCGTCACTCAGACTCCCTCTCGGTCTTCCTTCTTAACTCTTTATAAATAAATATATACACATATATATATTTTCACGTAGGAAAGGCGACGCAGCTGTCTTATAGAAAAAACTATGTTTATTTGAGTGAACTGGTGCTCCCCTAAGAACTGAAAGGTTACATGGGCGTGAAGTTGCAGTCAACAAAGTGGCGTGCGCAGGCCAGTGTCGGTCTATCGAACGCCGCGGCGTCGGCTCTTCAGGCATTTATCGTTCGGCATGGTTGTTTTTCGAACCGTCGAATTACATCTAGACCACTGTAGATAAAATATGACTATTCTAGGCAAGTGGCGTTCGTGCGAAACATTCTCGCTATCACATGAGATAATCCCCGAGGGGCGTAATAAAGAATGAAACATGCGCTTCACTCGGGAAACAGATAGCACAGGCTAGTGGAGTTGGTCGGTAAAAGCGAAAACATACAAAATAAAACCAAGGCATAGTTCGGTGCGACACACACACACACGCACACACGCGCACACGCGCACACGCACACACGCGCGCACGCACGCATACGCACACGCACACAATGTCGAAGGGCTCCGAAGAGCAAGGAAGCAGCTGTAGAAGTCAAGCAGGCGGAGATGTGGACGTTGTCCGCTGCTGGCAAGATGGGCACGAAGCAATGTTGTGGGCAACGTAGGTGGAGAGGCCAGGCCAAAAGAAACGACCTCGTATGCGGTCGTAAGTTTAGTGGAAGCTCAGATGAGGCCGGGTTCCGACTGCTGCCGTAGCTGTCGTAATATCTCTAAGGAATGACGTCATTTCACCTCTCAGCCAACTGAACTGCGTTACACGCTGTTTTTTTTTTCGCCTATAAATCACGATACGGCTTTTGCGTCGGTAGTCTGAACATAGCCAGACCCGCTAAAGCATCGTCGTGAAGGGCTTATGGTATCGGCTTTCCAATAGAGTGCGCTACAACGGGAACCCATCCCTTGCCCGACGACTGTGATTTGAATGCTACAAAACACCATTCAAAAACTGGAGGGGCTGAAGCTGCCGACGCGCGCGGCTGTTCGGTGGTTGTATTGAGCCGTTAAGCTGATCGATTATCGTGCGCCAGTATGTGTCGGCTCATTGAAGAGTAGGCAAATGCGACAGGCCGTCATCAAGCGCTGTGTAGTTGAAAGGGGTCAAAGGGAGGGCGGTATAGGGTGATGATGACGCAGAAGTCGTATGCGACTCAAGAGGGCACCGAGAAAGTGCATCCGCATCAACGTTTTACCTACGGACTTGTAAGTGACGGTGTAGTTATACTCTTGAAGTAGTAGAACCCCGCGTCTGCGGTGCCATGATAAATTTTCTAGTGTCTGCAACCAGCCCGGAGAAAAATGTAGCCACGCTGGCGGCTGGTCCCGAAAACGCCCCAGGCCCAGCAGCAGGGCCAGTGGGGTTTCTCGTGGCTTCATGGTGCATGGCTTGCTACAGTATATGCCGCCCGAACGGCGCTCCAGGGGTGACATCGGAAGGCGTAAAGGAGGAGATCGAGGTCGACCCTTACCACTTGAGAGGACTCTAAGACACAGGTGCAGGAGGATGTATATTCGGAAGCATTGGAGCCGTCACAGATTCGGAACCAGCCTCCTGTGACGATGATATTCACAACATAGTGGGAAGAATATTGATAAGGATGATTGATCTTGATTTTCATCAAGTTCAAGCAAAGGATGGTGCCCATAATGTAATACCGCGTCATTGTAAATAGGACGCCATGCTGACAACGGACTCAAAATGTCTATATTATATATTTATATATATATATATATATATATATATATATATATATATATATATATATATATATATATATATATATATATATATATATATATATATATATATATATATATATATATATATATATATATATATATACGGCGGTCGCGAAAGCAAAGTTTCCAATGGTTCGTAACAATTTTATTTTGACGACGTCCATTAGGTGCAAGTCAGCGGAACGTCGACGGGAACTCGAATCGAACCCAACTACGCTAATATTTTTACGACTCACCTGGATTGAAACTTTCTTCACACTCAAAATTTAAAGCCACTGCACTACAAAAAGTGTATTGACGACATAAGGAATGGTATGGCAGCACAGTGACGCGGATCTCCTCGCCTTCATTGCGCCATTTAACTTAGCCTATCCTAGTATTTTCCTTGCTCATTGTTACTCGAAACACAATGTGTACTTTCTGGATGTTACAATTACTACGTCGCAAGGTCAGCTTAAAACTAAACTGTATAGAAAACCGACCGACGCGCGGCAGAATTTGCACTTCCAAAGTATCCAGGTAAGACACTTCAAGACAGCAATACCATACAGTCAAGCCCACCGTTTTAGGAGAATTATCTCCAACCTAGCTGACTTTGACTCTAACTGTCGACAACTAAAGACCACCCTCCTGAACAAAAAATACCCGTAACAACTTATCGACTACGCTATTGTGTCAGCCAAACGATTAGAGCATACCGAAGTCTTAAAAAAAAGCCCTGAACTTTATTCGCAAACAAATTTAGTTTTGACCCACTCAGCCTTCGCTCCAAGAGTGTCAACTGTACTAAGAAAACATTACAATATCCTAATTCAAAGTGAATATTAAAAAGCGTATTCCCCGAACCACCACGCGTTGTCAACCATTGTAATAAGAATTTAGACGACTTTCTTACCCACTATCGTATGAGCCGACCAGAAACTACTGGTTGCATGCCATGTAATGAACCTCAATGTATACTATGCCAACTGGTGACCCCTAGACATCGTGCAACTAGCACGGCTTAAAACTATTACTCAAACATAAAAGGTAACTTTAACTGTGGCTCCGCTAATGTCGTATACGTTCGAGGGTGCACTGTTCGTAGGCAACAATATATCGGCCAAACTGAAACACCCTTTCGAATACGGTTCAATAATCACTGCTCTCTTGCAAAACGTTGACCTTATTTGCCGCTGTCAAGACATGTGAATGGTCCTGGTCATGCATTTGAACATCTAAACGCAACAAGTTTAGAATCCGCTTTTAAAACTCACCAAGACAGCAGGATTCGGGAATCTTATATCATTTGTAAGTTTGGTTCAGTGACGCTTGCTATTAATGGCAGTTACGGAAAACTAACGTGCTAATCCCTCGAATAAAATAGGTGACCTCTTACTTTTATCACATTGCCCATTGATCCTACCCTTGAATTTCCCATCAGAATTCCTCAGCTTCAATAATTACAAGTGGTAATCTCAGCTTCATCAATTAGTTATAAAAGGTAGAATGTTATTACTGTACTGATACCGCTTTTTCAACTCCGTCTTCGTTCATCGTTGGCAGGTGTTTCCATGTATTGCTTACCTATTTCTTTGCGGTGACAACTTGCGGTATAGCGGCGGGCCCTAGTCTCGGTCATTTTGCTGCAATGGCAAATTCTATTTATGTCTCCATCAGCCGGGCGGTTCCCCTAAATAATGTTCTCTGTTACAGTTCACAACGGGGACGCTTATTCCGCGGGGGAGACTGAAGCAAGTAAGTAAAATTATTGACTTTTTCTCTTCCAGGCGTAGGTACAACGCACTTTACTATTCCTGCAGGGAGCATCGAACAAGCTCGGAGTGGTGTTCCACAGGAAAGCTTTGTTCCCAAAGGTTAGAGCACTTCCTCATACAACTGGGGAGACATTTCTACAACAGCTTTCTTTTCTTTCAGGCCGAGCCGACGAAACTGAAAGAGCTCCGCAGCGCTTGGGCGGCAGTAAGATAATTTTCATTTTTGTATTAAATTTTTTAAAAGATAAAGGCAGCTTTTCTGTAGATTTTCTTGAAACATATACGTGCAGCCCTGAAAATTATATTTGCGAGAGAGGTGTTAAAAACAGAGAAATGAATCGGCATAAGTATGGGGCGTTTACAGCCATAAGTTGCGTTGCATTCACAATATAAAAATGCAATGATGTCTAATGCCAGAAGGTAATACAGTCGAATCCACTTATAACGATACCGCTTATAACAATATATCGGATATAACGATGGACAACGATTGCACCGTCCAATTTTGTATGCTTTCTATGGTAAAATAACCCGCTTATTACGATGCTCCCGAGCTGCGATATCGGATATAGCGATTGAATCCGCTTACCGCGCGCGCCGAAAATGCGCGCTGGCGCCGGCACTCGGCGCCGACAGCACGGGAGGCGCCTTGCATCCCGTCCACCCCTCAGAAAACGAGTCGACTGCACCAAGCGAGAGGAGGAGCAGCTTTTCTTTTCGACTCTCCTCCCGGAGCCGCTGCTTTGGCCTCGTCCGCGCGTCCGACCGAACCAACGTTCGGCTGGTTCGGCCAGTTCGGCTCGCACTGCTCGCAGCTCGGAAGTTTCCCTCGCCTTTTCTGCGCGCCGAACTAAGTGCTTTTTTTTTTCTCCGCATCTGCCTCCGTTCAACGTTTCACCAGTTTCACTGCGGAGTCGGACTGAACGTTCGGACGCCATGGCCGATTCGCCTGCGGCGCTGCGGCGAGCATATAATTGGCTGGAGCAATTAGATGCTCTCGAAAAAGATGTGCGTCAGCTTCGCGTGAAGCAGTCAAAGCTGACTGACTATGGCTTTTCTGCAAACGAGTAGTTGCACTACCTCACTTGCATGCAAATAAAATGTTTTGATCTCTCTTGTGGCTTTTTTTTTCTCGACCCGCTTATAACGATTATCGGTTATAACGATGGGATTTTCTTGGCACTTGGATATCGTTATAGGTGGACTAGACTGTATTCTCAAAACACCTCGCACAAAAGATTCGGTGTAATCACTTCGGTGTAATGTTTAATTACGATTGCTAACTACTGTGGGAATAAAAAGTAAAAATGGCAGACTTCTAATTTCATTCCCAAATTTGATGCCTTGAACGTATTCACCTAGGACACGCAATCGGTTACTCACGTTTCAGCGGCTGTATTTGTTTTTGTTTGACCCAGGCAAAAAGCGAAATCACGCATGTATGACGATTTCATCACAAATACTGACTCACTGTTGGTGTCATATAAAGCAAAACCTTCGACTACGTCGCGTCTCACACGCGACGTGTACCTTTGGCGCCTAAACTGTCTGTTCCTGCTTCTCCATTTGTAACCGCACCTTCTTTTGCTGAAAATCGTGTTTATATTTTGCTGCGCGTTACAATCACCTTTAAATTAACCATGACCCTCGCCATGAAGCCGAACTCCTCCCAAAATCAAACTGATGGCAATCCGGAACAACCAACCACCATTACGGTTGTACATTCTTTTGTAGCCGTTTTTCAATTGGAATACCTTAGTCACCTGTTGCGCATATTTCTGCGGTTTTAATTACACCTCATCCTCGTCTTTGATGCGCGAAAGCGATGAAGCCTCCTTTGAGTGAAGGTAAAATAGCTTGTAGACAGGAAGTGGAACCTTGAATATTCTGGTGCCCTTGGGGTTCCGGAGGCACGAGTGCACGACTGACGAAAACAAGGCAGAGTTCACACTTTTATTGTTCGCCGCGCAAGGTAATGCCAGCCGTAACTATATAAGAAAGTTTAGGAAGCACAAGGGACTTTATGGTCTACGGTGGCCCGTGTCCAATAACACGTATTATGCCAAGTAATTTGGATTATGTCTTCTAGAAGTCCTCAATAGAATCATGGTAAAATATTTTTTTCGGGTTTTTCCAACAAAATAACCTAAGCGTCACTATACGGAGCGCGTTCGAATATTACAAGTAGGGTAGATGTCTTAACACTGATTAAGAAGCCGAACGTGGCATTCCTAAGTCAACACTTAGTTCAGGAGCAGCATCATCATCAGCCCGGTTGTGTTGAAAATATCTCATCCAAAGATCTCCCGCCACACGTATCGAGTGGTAGCGGAGTCTTGGCTTCGGAGTCCGGAGTCCCCAAATTTCCGCAGCTCACCTCATATGGAGCCCTCACCCAACTCCTGTTGCGTTTGCGGCAAAAACTCTCTTAAAATAAATGAATGGTCCACCTGTTGTCGCTGATTGGCATTGCGTGACTCGCCCATGCCCATTTCCTTCGCCTCATTTGAACTAGAATGTCCTCCCCGTTCATCTGCGCCCTAACCCATGTGGCTGTTTTCCTATCCCTGCGCGTGATTTCTACTGCACTCAGTATTCTCTCCCTAAATCTTAGCCGACGTTGAGATAAAGGGCAGATATTACCAGGGACCTCCATCGCATATTGTCGACAAGTACTTAGGCAGAGTCCTAGTCCACCTGAAATGCAGACGATGCCCGTGAAGCGCGCCCTTCGTAAGCTGCGCGGTTGAATCCGAGACTAGAATTCACTCGATTTTCTGCAATCATTTTTTACGCCGTTTGCCCTTTCTAGGAGCGTACTTTTATGGCTCACACACCGATGCAGGATGTTCACGCAATGGGGCATTTATGCTATCGCTCTAAAGGAATGCGCGCGTCTGAGGGTCCTCAAAATGAAGATACTAGTGTTGAATGTAGGAAACTGTTGTTTAATACCGGTCTGAAAAAAAAAACGCTTGGAGCATATGTACTCATTTCGGAGAAAATTTTTACCAAAGACAATAATCTTCGTGCTCGTTGCCACTAACTGCCTCTCTCCTCTTGATGGACTTGTTGGCCAGCATCCGTGTTCTGAGTATGTGTATGGGCCGCGTAGTAATCGTGTCCTGGTGATTTTTAGTTCATGCTCGGGCGTTGTTAGTAAGAGGGCATCTTAGTGCTGACACAAAAATAACACATTTCTATCAGATAATCATAAATTTTGAAACATACTTGTGCTGTACAGATGCAATTTCTGTGATGCAACTGCGCAGATGCAAAAAAAAGGCTTCGCAGATTCAATTGCACATATGCAAAAAAATGTTTCACACGTGCAATAATCTTTTGGATTGTTGGAGCTGTGTGCGGGTGTGTGTATTTTCTTTTTTATTTTTCTCTTGTATTTCTGTATTTCACCACGTATTGTCGGTTTGTTAGAGTGAAGTTATTATGGCCCTCGTGCTCGTGCCCCTTCTGGGACTGCATTATGTCCTAAATTGTAATTAAATATAAGTGCCCGAAATACCTGAGCTGGTCTGAACTAACTTTAGCAGTTGGTCCAGCACAACCTATTTTGAAAAATATACTCATGTCCTAATCCAAGCCTCAATGCTTTTTTTTTCTACAGTGAACACGAACAAAGGGTTCAACTTCTAAACGCTAATACCACCTCGCCGCTCACGAATGCAAGTTTGAGTTTTCCAGAGAGCAAGATCCCTCAGTCCAGTCATCCTGAAAACGACACTCGTGCTCCAATAGCGGCATCTTTAACTAATGTATATGTGGTGGCTTTAGCATAAAGAGCCTGTAATGGCAATATTTTGGGAAATATGGAACTTTGCACGAAATCAGGTTTTAAACTGCAATAAATGTTTTTGATTTATTTGAAGTTACCATCTCTATTGCCTACTTCAAAATGGGGTAGCTAGTTGCGAGACTGTGACTGGCTTAGCCAGAGAGTTCTCGGTGCAATTGTTTTCTCAATGCAGTATCCACGCATGGGGCACTTAGGTAATCTTGGTGACGGTATTGGCGACACCGCGGACTCCGCGCCCCCCAACAAAAAAAAAACGGGAACCAACCGTGGAGATGTGGTTCCTCAAACGGTGGCTGTCGGAGCCCAAGTCAAGCTCCGGCGGATGGGCTCCCTGTCTGTTTGCCAGGCAGGGAGCTCTTGGACCTCTCGCGGTATCAGCGTAACCCGACCGAAGAACGTACCCCCGTCCCATGCTGCTATACTACGCTATATGGTATTTTCTAAACCACCCCTCCCGCCTAAACGTGAACGGTCCCTGGAAAGGGGTGGCACCGCGGTATCCTTACGTTGCCATCCTTACGTTGCTGAACTGGTTAATTTGTCTCAATTTGCTGTCATTGAATCCCTCAATTTAGCCCAACCTTTTGCATCGCAGTCAGTGTTCTTGATTGCAAAATATTTTGAATTTATAATTAGAACAACTGAAAAGGCTAAAAAACAAACGACTGGTGAGGTCTTTGTCGAGGTAAACGACAAGCAGCAGACCATGAAGCTTCTAGCTCAGACTCGATTGGCTGATCTGGACATCAGGGTCACACCCCACCGGAGTTTCAACAGCTCCCAGTGTGTGACCTTTGAGCCAGATCTGCTGAACGAAACCGATGCGTATCTCCTTGCGGGCTTGAAGGATCATGGCATCACAGCCGTGAGGCGCATCAGCCTCCGACGTGACGACACGGAGATTCCCACCAAGCACTTCATCTTGACGTTTGACCGTTCAGCACTACCACAACATATAAATACACGATTTATCCGGTGCTCAATTCGTCCCTACGTCCCGAACCCGTGGCGCTGTTTTAAGTGCCAGCGATTCGGGCATGGCACAAACTCTTGCCGCGGCCGAACAACTTGTGCAAACTGCACTGACTAAGATAATCCCAGCGACAACTGCCCATCCGACTCCCTCACTTGTGTGAACTGCGGGAGCCGCATGCGGCGTACTCACGCAAATGTGAAAAATTTCAACAAGAGAAAAAGATAATAAACATCATGGTCACTGAGAACATCACCTTCCCAGAGGCGCGGAATAGGTTTGCCTCTTTCCCCCAGAGAGGCACGCCGAGGCAGCTCGCCGGGGGGCGGAGAGTCTTCTGGTTTCCACAGGAACCCAGTTCAGGGAATCTGACCTGGTCTCTGTCCCACCACCCGCTGGGTTGCCTCAGGCACCCCGCCGTCACCCCACTGCTTGCTGAAGCAGCAGCGGTTGTGGTGCGAACCCCCTCCGTCGAGACCACTCCGCTCCCGTCTCTACCTCCCCGCCCTCCACCGCATTGGAGGGTGCCGAGGGGATAGACACCGGCGGCCCCGAATCGGCTACCACCGCCAGCGCACCACCTGTGCAACCTCTGGCGCCCCCGACGACCTCGGTGGTGGCGGGTCAAACGAAGGGCCCCCGAAGGGGGCCAAGTCCAAGGGGCCTGGTCTGTCGGGCCGCCCTCTTACATCCGACGAGGCGATGGAAGTTTGGCCATTCCTGCCTGCAACACAGCGCATGGAGCGGCCTCCGACGTCCAAGCCAACAGAAAGGCCCAAAAAGCCCCTTCCGAGAGCACAAGCCCCGAAAGACAACACATGAACCCACACAAACCCTCCAGTCATTCTTAAATGTATATAACGGGAACAGAAAACATATTCCAATGGAACTCCAAAGGCCTCTTTAAAAATGTTGAAGATGTGTATGAGATGCTGCTTGCCAATCGGCTAAGTATCATGTGTCTCCATGAAACTCACCTCAATTTCAAACTAACAAGTTTCTTAAATGGGTGCATGGTATTGAGAAAATACAGGGTCGGCTGCACACACTCTTCGGGTGGTGTGGCCAGTGTCGCCCGGAAATCATTAGCATGCCAACCTCTCTCTTTAAACGCTGTCCTTGAGGCTGTAGCATTCCATACGATAATATTTAATTAGTTGACAACGGTATGCTCGATTTACATCTCTCCTGATTTTGCACGTCTGAGCTTTGATTTCGAGGCACTGGTTGACCACCTAGCCAAACGTATATCCTGACAGGCGATCTTAATGTGCCCATATCCCCGCGTCTGCATTGGACATAATCCTACCTTCCTCTTCCACTTGGGTGATGCTGGTACGCCGCATACCTCGATAGCTTCGTGGCCTGTTGCATCTGTGAATTGCCCTCGCAAAAATACAATCAACGGCGCGAACCTGTTGTCAGGGGCGATCTCTACAAATTTGAACGGGTTTTGTTCAGCGTTACCGGCGTATTTCAGGACACAGAAAGCGAGTAAAGAAGAGAGCTAAGAATAAACTAACCACGTGACGCCAGAGTCAGAGTAAGCGGGAGTGGAAAGGGGGCGACGGAAGGGTGGGTTGTGGTTTGCGGGAGAGGAAAAAGATAGGAAAGGCACTGGGGGTATTTTGAGCTCGGCAGAGATCTCACCTGCATGCAACCAAGTGCAGAGGAAGGGATGAAGAGGGGGAGTGACAGGATAAAGTTGAGAGAGACAGAGAGAGAGAGAGAGAGGTATAAAGAGAGCGGTCAGTCCTAGAATGCTGTCAGGTTTGTGAGGGGATTGAGCTCTATGAAAAAAAAAACGACTGTGGAGAGTTTCTTCGAAGAAGAGCGATGAAGAGCAAAATGATATAAACAAAACAAATATGAGAACCTGTTGTCCTTTTTGCTATTCCTTACTTCGTAACGCATGGCCACTTGGGGGATTTGCGCTCATTTGGGAGCTTTGACGAACAAACGCGCCCGGTTCGCAAAATTTATAACACCGTTAATTTGAAAGTAACAGTTGTAGAATAGTGCGTGCAGCGTGAAGCCTGAACGTGATAACACGGGAGTGGGACAGGTGCACCCCACTGTCTTAGAACCCCGATTCTAGGGAGGCTCTCAGGTGTTCCAGTCTGCTTGCACACTAATACGAACAAATGAAAGAGAAGAAACTGACGCAAACACGTAGTACCCGAAAAGAAGCCGTGTAAAGTAATCCGCGACAAAAGACAAAGAAATGAAAGCGACGAGAAAGACGCAAGAACAATGTATTAAAAAAAAAGTTGCTAATACGTATCGCCATGATTTCGCCTTAAAAGTACGTAAGCAAACTTTACTTCGCCGAGGAAATTCTGTGTCGAAAAGCGGAGGGTTTCAATAACGTAATACGAGCAACAACCGTTTTGAATGTGGCGCGCTTCCATCACCCGCTTTCTATTTTCTTCCAGTAGGCCATAGTCACGTAATTGCACTGTCTGCCACCGACGACAGAAACTACTTCTTAGGTCCTCCATCCGCTCCTCTTCCTCCAAGAAAAATTTCAAATAAAAAGGTCATGTGAACGCCTTGAAAAAAACTTTAATTAACGTTGCAGCGCAACACACATTAATAAAGGAAAACTATAATAAAATAAAGTAGGTGGATTTCTTGCCCCCAGCAGTAGCCAACAGTGCAGCAGTTGAGCGAGAGCGAGGCCTGAAAGATGTGCCACGCCCTAGTGGCGCCTCTTCGGTGCGGGCTGCCATGAATTGATTACGCTACCTCAATAACCCGCAAATAGCATAAATTGCCTTTTTAATGCATTTTAATCCTGCCCCGGAATATTATCATGAGCTTATTATTATTACCGCACCTCCGCCTCGCCCTAGTTTCACTTAATCAATCTAGGGCCTTCTTGAATTGCACCCCTGATTCGGCTATACTTTTGCTATAAAAAGGGGTGCACCAATCTGTTTTGAGTGGCAAAGACAGGAGGCGTGCAACAGGGTGGGGTGAATCTTACTTCTTAGGGATGCTTTGAATGCAAAGCGATGACGAAAAGGTACTTCAATTGTGCGCGCTTTTCCGTTGCGGTATTGGTGACAGAAAATCGCTTGATGCGGGATCGTTGGTCGCCTCCGAAATCGATCTCTGCATTATCAAACGAGGGAAAATAGTAAAGTCAACATTGAGTTTTCTGTTAGGTACGCGCGGGATGCTTATGCTTATTTTAGCTAGGGCAGCGCTAGCCTAAATAGCCACACGTTGCTCAGAAACGCAAGCGCACTTTGGTGCACGAAGGAAACAAGTGCCCTGGTCGGACTTTCCTTTTTTTTTGTTATGTACACTAGTAGGTAAATATTGCGCTCACAACTGGCTTAGATGCGACAGTTGCTAAAATCAAGACTTCATCATTGCGCCTAGCCTTCCTTGCTCTAGCTGCGGTGGGTACCGGGACAGACTGCGCTGGGGCGCATTCGTGCCGCATTGTGCAGCACCGGAGGCTGAGTGTTGGTGTTCCCGATTTCCCCTGCCGCTTTCAAACAATACGGGCCTGCATTTTTTTACCTTTCGAACGGAAACTTCAATTGCCACTTCAGGCGACGCAGCGAAGTCGCCAGAAACGTTGCCACATCGTGTAATTCAGCACCAGCTAGTGAAAACGGGGGAATTTGGGAGCTACTGGTGCTTATGTCGTGATACGGCTACACAAGACAATATGTGGTGAGAAGTGGTAAAAAGCGCGTTGCTTCTTCGAACCTTTGTTTTCTTTCCCCTTTTCGAACCTTTTCCATCTTCTAAACACCAAGAGTGACTTGCATTGCTCGACTGGATGGGTGTTTAATGTGCTCGATAAGTATTATTCGTTTTTCCCCATCCCCTTTGAAAGTTATGAAACCTGAAATCTGACCTTTTGTATTTGATACAAATAATACTGAATCACATCCTCCAAAATTTTTTTTATGCAGGGCGTCCTTCTGGCGATTTCTTCTAACCAATTCCCGATTAGCTTGATTTGTATGACATGGTGATTGCACAATAAACAGGGAAGGCTGATTGCTCACTTATTAACTTGACACAACTGTATACATTCCATTAGGTCTTATGTTTGAATATCAAGATATGCAGAAATTACAGCGATCATTGATCAGCGGTAACGGTCTGTGCCAGAGTGCCTATTGAAAATGAGTAGATGTTCTTTTAACTAGCACTGCGACATATATGTACAACAAATATTACATTTCGTTGCTCAAACCTGTCTTGGTAACGTAATTATGAGGTAATCAAGCAGCTCCTCCAAAATGGGATGAACCAAAGCAACAAAACCTCATATTAAATACTTTTTCCCAAACCGCTCACACGGAAGAGATGAGGGAGTCGGAAGTACGTTTCAACGGCCATACGCTCGTAAAAGTTGGGGATATTTTGATCACAGGCCGGTTCCGTACCCTCTTTCGTTTCCGGTAACGCTTCTCCCAAGTCTACTTACGTAGGAAAACTGGTTGAGCGAGGTAGCAAGAGGGGCCAAAAGAGTTCACTGCCATAGTATTCAGCATATGCTTAGGCCAAACGCCCAAACGTACCTTGTGCGAGTTGAATAGGACGAGGGGCGTACTGGGAGTGGTGAAATTGAGTGACGCATTTATTTTGTTGATGCTGATACTCCATTTATGGGCAAGACAGTGGCGCTAACAGGGCCGAAAGAATTACTATCTCCACCGTAACCCCCTTTCATGCAAATAGGGCTTTGCGAATGTATGGAAAAAAAGAAAATACACGTTGCAACTCTAACCAGCTGACTAAAAGATTTTCAGGTGCAATACGAACAGACGCCACGCTTTCAAAAAATTTACTCGCCGCGGTACTGCTCAGCGCCAGCCCTTAGCAGAGGGGATGGCTTAAGAAAACACAGGCGTAGCTAATCTAGAATTTCAAAAAGTAGGTGTTAAACCCTTCTGAAACGACAAAATTCCGTTTTTTCGAAAAAATTATCACGACCCCAATTTGGATGGTAAAGCAATTCAGTGGTGGCTGACTTACATCTTTTAGATGCGAAGCATCTTATGCTCGGGGCTGTGTCCCTCCCTTCCTTGTTGTCCGCAGTCCGCACTTTACTGTGCATGCGCGTCTCTTAAGCCCCGTCAGCGTTTGGGCTCACGTCAGCTCAGTCCACTATAAAAAAACAGTTAGGTGGCCCCCGGTTTTGAACCCACAACTCTCTGGCCGCAACGGGAGATACGTGGCGCTCTTCCCACTGCGCTACAAACTGAGACGGGAGCATGTGCTACGAACGCACCTTATGTCCTTCACTCATTCAAATTACGTCGAGAAGCTACTCATACAACGAAGGCACGCGAAGCCGAACGTCGATGGAAACGACGAACTGAAAACTTTAGAGGGTGATGTTGAATTTCCCGCGGGAAAGCTGTGGCGGGAAGCGCCACGCGCCTTGCAGCTCAACCAGAGAAGAGGACGAAGAGGGCGGGCAGCGGTGTAGGAGCGTGAGCACGCAATAAAGAAAGACCAGAACCAGGAGGTGTTCGATCAGGCAACGCGGGTGTCGGTCTCTTAGCTGTCTCTACATTTCTCTACATTTCTCTACATGGGGGTCACCCTACGTTCCAATTCGTGCTCCGATGAATAAAACAACATAACGGCAACACAATGGAACCTACTCGGAACCCTCATGATGCTTCGCATCCTCCTCATGGTCCCCCACGAGAAGACGGTTTAATTTTTTTGTTATGTCTACGCGCCTTCTCCCTGAAGAAAAGCCAATGGAAACACTCCGCTCCTTGTTGGGAGGTTGGTTCAGACTGAACATTCTGGATGGTGTTTGATTATCAGTCAGTGGGATAATACGAAAGCACAAGGGGGGCAAGGGTTTGAGGATGAGTGGTAAAGAGCGGGGGAGGGGAAGTGTCTTGCGCTGCGGGGCGGGGGGCGGTGGTAAGCGGGGGCAGCTGCTCATTTGCACCCACTTGCCATCGCCAATGCCATGAGCGTATTGTTCAAGTTTTAACCTGGGTGTCCTTTTTGTTTAAATAACAAATATTTGATTGCACGCTGTGTTTTAGTCGGACACGCATGTGTGCGTTAACACCGTTTATATTGTATAGACGACAAAGCGTTGTTCGGCGAGCTTGGCAAAAGCGCGCACTGGGCTGGCGTTTGCAAATAACGTTCAAAAAGCACCTAAATCTCAGGAAACTCTCAATTCAATTTCTCTCCTGCGGGTTTGTGACAAGTGAAAAAGGAAAATGATGAAGTAGAAACACACTCAGGCCTACGAATCAATGGCGGAACGCGCTTTTCATATCTCGTTCAGCCAAAATAAAGATTGTAAATTAAAGTTCGTGTATACTAATTCTCACCCAGTGTATCAGTTGGCCCCCAGTAACAGCAGTGAGCCCGACGTCGAAGCTAAAGCCATAGCGTCGACTCAGCCAGGAATTGTTAGCGCTTCAAGCCTTACCAAGTGTTGTCGAACTCTAATCTCATAAGGACATAATTGAGGCCCTCGACTCTCCTTGAGGTCATCTTGTTGACGCCTATATATTGGCACCAGACATAAATTGTTTAGATTAAGATTGTTTATTCTTCACCAAAACGATACATCAGGTGAAAATTGGTGAAAAAATGGTGGCCGAACAAACTGCAATATAGCAGCTTGACCGAGCTCCGGCCACCGTCAACTAGCAGCAAAGAAGTGCAAAACCAAGACATACTTACATACTGCTAGATAATTCATTTCCTTCTCTGTGACATGTAACCCAGGGACGAAAAAAACCGAGAAGGCTAAGACAACATGGTAAAACGCAAATAGAAACAGTCTGTTCACTTTTGGAATATCTAAATGAAGGCGTGCACCGTAAGACGAGATAAAAGCAACGTCAATATTCAGCAATGTAGCGCTTGTCACATGTAAAAACAAGTACATGAAATGTTAACATGCAGCGAGGTAAAATTTCAGGACATGGTATTTAAGCGTTCCAAATGACACGTAACATTCGTACACAGGAGGGAGAATGAATACATGAAAGTGATACAAATAATATTTACTGCGTTCAGGGACACGTTTTCGCCATTAAAATTCACACAAAAGTAAAGCCATCACAACGATAGTTCCAACATGCTCTTGTCACTCATGGATAAAGGATCGATGCAGTGCTTATAAAGCTCATCTAATGTGTTGGGTAAAGTGTGGCATAACCTCTGGCGCCCATATTCTGTGCGTGAGAATGGTACCTGCCAAGGAATTTGGCAACGAAAGGAGTATGGCAAAATCTTTCTTGTAGCTTAGCAAATTCCATAAACACCGCTAATTTACCGTGTACTGCATTTTTATATCTTCTAGTTAATTTTGGATTTTATAGTTGAAATGCTCGGACTACCCAATTTTTTTTTAATAATTCGTCAGTGTGGGCATTATACGGAACATTTTCAATGGCTCGTACTGCTTTTTTTTGCAAACCCGTGACATTGTTTAGATTATTTGCTGTTGTGTTCCCCTATATTATCACACAATAACGTAGCTTCGACGGGAATAAAGAATTGTATAATATTTTTTTTTAATTTTAAAGGGAAGAAAATACCAATACCTGCTTATCATCCCAACAGTTTTGCGAGCTTTTGAGCACACAGAGTCAACATGGTCGTTCCAGGGCATATGTTCAGTGAGTATTACACCTAGCGTTTTGACGAATTTTTCGAGCTTTATCGTGTATGGGCCCAAAATAATACTGTTTGGTATGGTTATGGGTGTACTACGAGCCCTATATAAGACGCACTTTGTTTTAGATTCATTAGGCAAAAGACTATTTGTTTCAGACCAATTCTTTTATCTCGCCACAAAGTCTACCTGCCTGTTCTGTTATGTCAGGTAATTGTTTTCCATTAACGAACACTGCATTTGTCAGCATATTGACAAAATTGCATTATTTACAGATATTGACAGTGTTGTTTATGTAATACAGAAAGAGATTGGGACCAAGAATACTGCCTTGCGGCACTCCTGTGACAACTGGCCGAGCATTAGATCTGTACTTATTAATTTCTGTAAGCTGTTTTTGTGATCCTAGGTACGACCGTAAGAGAGCTAGTATATTTCCTCGAAAACCATATTTTTCTAAGTTATAGAGCAGTATATTGTGATTGACGCGATCGAAGGCTTTACTGAAATCGAGTTAGATTCCTAGGTTCATCATTTTTCTCTCAATGTTAACTAAAATTATTTCTTTTTGTATCAGTAATGCAGATTCAGTGGAATGCTTTTTTTCTAAAGCCGCGTTAGCTGTTTGTAAATAAGTTGTATTTGCGTGAAAAAAAGTCCATTCTAAGGTTAATAATTTTTTCAATACATTTCGAAAATGTAGGTAATATCGACAACGGGCGGTAGTTGCTGAACACATTTTTGTCCCCGCGTTTGTGAAGTACCGTTACCCTTGCTATCTGCTTGCTTTTAGGAAATACACTGGTTGAGAGAACTAAATTATAGATATGTGTTAACACAGGCGCAATAAGGTCTAACACATGTTTTATCGGTGAAATTTAAAGCCAACAGAGTCTCTGCTACGACTATTTTTCAGTCCTCGGAAGATTGCGCTAACCTCCAATACATCGGTTGGCGTTAAGAACAAAGTGTGCGCATTGCTCAATATGCTGTTGGCTACGTCAGTGCATCCGCTTGTGTTGGCGCCTCGCGCAAGCTCTGTAAAGTAATCCTTCATTCGCTGGCTAGTTATTTCTCTTTTAATACTTTGCCATCAAAAATAGCAGTTTTGCACTTTAGTACCATTTGTTTTTCTGTTTAAAACGTTGTTTAATTTTTTCCACACTGTTTCACTTTTGTTAAGACAGTCTGCATTAAATACGCGAGAGAAATATTATTTTTTTGCTTGATCTTTCTCTTTGTTTAGGTTATTTCTTAAATTCTCTACCATTTCCAATCGCTTTGATTCCGAGTACGAAGAAATAATTGATAAAGCTTGTTCTGTTTCTGTATGTGCCCAAGGATACCTTTCGTAAACCATGGTTTCCGCGATTTATTGCTTGGTTTAAAGTCTTTTATGAGAAATGACTCAGAGTATTGTATTTTAAACATTCTCAAAAATTCTTCTTATGAGGTGTCAGCTTCCTGATGAGCTAAAACGCTTGACCAGTCAATGGCCTGTGTCTTTTCTGTAAAAATCTGTAGAGTGCCTTCACATATAAGGCGGTATGTAGTTTCACAAGGCTCGTTAGGCTGGAGTTGGGAGCGTCTGTTTATAAAAGCAAATATTGGCATGTGAACACGGATATTGCAGCTTAAAACACTAGAAATGTTATCGTTCTTTGAGATGTTCATTATAAACATGTCAAGTAATGATGACGTTGTAGCAGTGACACGAGTTGCTAAAGTAATTACATTGTGAAACCCATTGTGTCGAAGCATTCTTAAAATTCTGCTGTAGGCATTGATTGGCTTAATATATCTATGTTAAAATCCCCGCCAAGAACTAGAGTATATCCCGTTTCATTGGCGTACGGCAGAATACTGTCAAGAAATTCAAAAATGCACGCATACGTCCTGCAGGGGGTCGATAAACGACTGCAAACACTTTTTCGCGTTGCTTAATACACAGTACTTCATTGTCATCAGTTATTTTGCTGAAAGGTTCCTTCATTTCACAGCCGGTGATGGTCGTCAGGATACAGACTCCGCCCCCGCTACTGTCTGTGCCGTTCAAATTGAAATGTCTAAATCCTTTTGGTACATAAAATTCGGAATTGTTGTTGTACCATGTTTCCGTGAACATTAGCACATCAAATTTAAACTTGCAGGAAATGAGCAGAGAAGAAATTTCGTCTCGATTTGGTTGTACAGATCTGGCATTCAAGTGGAGACGTATAAGCCATGGTTCAATATTTTTTCACCACACACTTCGCCGATGTCCTGTGGAAGAACGTAATCACTAGCCGTGACAGATGATCAACGCGACGTTGCGCATGTATCTGTTTCGAGCGTATTCTGTTGTGTGCGCCGGGCAAATTTTGTCAAGATCACTTTCGCGGTTGATTGCTATCATCTGCGATTTCTTGCTTCGTCGGGCGAAAATGACGCCGTTCTTGACCCAGACAAACTTCCATGCATGTTCGCGCTTGCGTGCACCAGCTATGCCGAGAAGCCGTTTCGTTGCAGGGCAAAGATGCTCATTTATGTATTTCGGGGCATCGCACTGGGAACCGAGTGAATCATTCTTGATCCTCTTCTGACGCGCTTTTTCAAGAAACTTGTCTCGTTTTTCCCGGCTTTGAAACTGAACAATAATATTCGTTTTAGTATCATCTTTCGTCCGTACTCTGTGGCACACGTCCACATCCCCAGGTGACAGGGCTTCGCCAATGGCCTCACCCAGTTTTTTTAGGTAAATCAGAAAGGTTTTCCGCAGGTTCCTGCAGGATTCCTTTGATTTCCACATTTTTGTTTCTCGTGCATTGCTCAGATTCCAAGAGCTCTTCTTGGCTTGTAGTCAAGTCTGTTTCCAATGCGTGAACCCTGCTCCGAAGTTCTTCGTTTTCTTTTTCAAACCTTTATTTCCCCTGGTTTTGCTTTTGAGACGGTCGTTCGCGTCATCAAGGCATTTTCTCATGCGATCCATGGTTTTTTTTATGTCGCCTATTTTTTTCTTCGTCGCAATATTTACCTCGTAAAATATGTATATGTTAAACGAACATAAAACACGCCGAATATTTCCAGTATTCTTATCGGTTAATTTAAAATACAGTATTTCCGGGGTAGTTTTGATGAAAGAACAGCTACGGCTGTGTTCTGTAACCATCCGTTCTTTGTAGAAGGCCACGTATTGACAACACCCTTACTTATGCACCGTCTACAACTCTGCGGTGAAGAAAGTGTGACAAGTCATGGAAACTCGGCGTGAACATACAGTTGCTTTACCGTCCTATCTCAGTAATTTTTGGAACATATTAAGAATACATTTACGGCTGCAGAACTTTTACCTGAAATTTGGCTTTGCCGCAAGGATGACCTCTTTTCCCGGATTTTTTCCAGACACACTGCAGATGCATCCAGGATTGACTAAAATTTAGCCTCGTGCAGCTCCGCTATAAAAACGAGTGGACACATAAAAAGGAGAGATTTTTCAGAGCAAGATGTGCCTTTTAAAATCTTACCGCCGACAAAGAACGCGGAAGAAATAATTTGTGTACCACCCGACGTGCTAGCGCGGTACCGGGGTCATTCCCACAACGCTCCCAGCTTCCACTCTAAAATGTGAGAGTAGGGCCACAAGAACGGACTATAGGATTCTACTGCTATCCGTCACAATCGGACATACAAGTTCAAGAATTTTTACCGAGACGGCAATTACCGAGAAGCTCCTTAAAGAAAGCGCCGCCACCGCTGAAAATACAGGTGGAAATAACTCGTCCCAAGCACTCACCTACGCGTCCAATGTGTTACCTTTTTTTTCCTCCGCAGGGAGGGCGGAGGCGGTTCTTCAAGTTATCTTTTTTTTAATGGACAAAAAAGGACTTCACGCTTGCGCGAAAGTGGTCGATAAGAAATTATGGCGACGGCGGTACCGAGACGCCATTCTTTGTCTTTGATTCCATGTAAATACAGTTTTTTTTTAAACGAGCCTCGAAGATCATGATCGAAGATCGAAGATCGAAGAATATATCTTGATTTAGTTTGAGAGAACTAGCGTTTCATACATGACCTAGCTCTATTAAAGCTCCAGTAAAATGTTTAACCAAAAACGCGAAATTAGTAACGACAATTTTAATATTGCGCTTCTGTCAGCACATAAGAGCAGGAATGACGCAGTAGAGGCCTGTTGTAAACGTATGTTTTTAGTGTGTTTGTGCAGGCAGCACATTCCTTCTTTCACATTCAATGGCCTGCTCTTTAAGTGGTTATATTGAGGGCGTAAACGTGCTAGCTACATTTCATAAAGTAATATTACCCTTTGGCATAACGGCTAACTCCCAGTAAATGTCCAAAATATGATTTTAGGCTTCCGGTTTCCGTTAGTATAGGGGCTGGCGCCCGCTGGAGCAATAATCCGCGCAGCAGTCAACCCATTCGGCCTTTTTTGAATCCGTTTTGCTTAGCTCTGTAAATGAGCTTTTGTCACGATGTGATTTAGGAACATCCTCCCAAATCTTAATTTCAGTGCTTATCAGCTTGGTTTAACCTTTAGGTCAAAAGACACTTAACCTTTGCTTGGTGTGGTCACTAAGTGCATTCTGACCAAAATGTGCACAAAGGCTCACATATGTTAAACCTACTTACAGCGTAGGAAAGGGGTTCCTGTGATGCCTTACGGCCACACGTTACACTCCAAACGTTTCCTGCGCTTCTTGGGCGCCGGCAGGATTCCAGGATCAGTAGGCCGCCATAAGATCACTTACTAGATTCTGCGGGAAGAAAAACCACTGCTTCAGCCGCATACCACCACTGCCGTTGGACTATTGTCGGCTGGCTTATTCGGGTGAGAAATCTCCTTGAAAATGTGTAGCGATGTGTGATTACGGTACTCTTAACTGTTAACCTTAGAGTGTATTCAGGGCAAGCAATAGGTTACTAACTGTACGCCAGGTTTTTTCATGCTAAAGACCGATCGAGAATGCAAAGCGTCGCGCGTTGATCTAGCCGAAATCGCCATTTTGAGACTATTTTGCCGTGCGTGTTTTTTCTGTCCTTTGCTGCCCCGGGGTTTTCACAGCTACTTGCTTTGATTTTCAAAATTCCGCCTATAGATACGTGCACTGTGCGACATTAGTGATATACGGAAGAGACCCATTCTAGCGTCACTGTGTCGTTGTTGACTGAACTAACGACCAACGGAAGGGCAAAGATGTTGATCCGAGTGCGAGTGCATTTGGGAAATATATACTAATAAATTTTTCGAGGAATGGGTCATCATGCTGAAGTGAAAATACTTAAACTCGAGAAGATAACAAGCAAAAAGGCGGTTATTGACCGCTATGACTTTGTCCAAAGCAAAAGGTCGGCATCGTAAAAATGATAGCCACTTCGAAGTCTGTGTAATCTCTTAAATAGCGGAGCTTATTACGCCCGCGGGTGGACGCCTCACGCAGAGCCATAGGTCGCCCACAAGGCCACTCCCCACGGCATGTACGTACTGTATGCTGACCCACGGAGGTCAGGTATTTCATGGCTGCATATATAGGGAGTGGGCGTTTGCCGCTTGCCCCAGACTACGAGCCCACATCGCGCACTGGGCGGCCGTCGATACATATACGCCATTCGTCGGCCCAGCGTAGCACCTTCGCCGGAATGGCCGTCAAGGTGGTGGTGCCATCTGTCGCCCCAGCGAGGTACCTTCAGTTGGCATGACGCACACCAACTGTCATTGAGACTGCCTCAACAGCTCTGCTATTAAAGTACTCTGAAGTGACTTGTAAACATTGTGGGATTATTTCCGCTAATTGTATTATGGAGTTCCTGGGCCATGTTTCGACCACTGTCAGTGTGTTTGCGTGGCGTTATGTATTAGAAACATCAATTCGAATGTGCTGCCCTCCCCTCCGGCTACCTCTCGTCGATTCCCTATGAAGTTGCCTCAGACCATCGCCTCCTTTAACTCAGACGCACACTCGTGTTGACTTGACTTACCTGCAATCCTGCGCGGCTTGCCCACCCTTTCATGTGTGCTTGTACACCTGGAATGGCAGGTCGACACACAGCCCAATCTAAGCATTCTCGAGCTCAGGACACCTGTCGGTTACTTTATGCACAAACCGCACGAACGTGAGCTTACGCCAACAGGGATGGTGTAGTGGAAGAACCACGCAAGGCAGACCGAGGCCATTGCTCCATGAAATGGGGCTGAAAGCTGTAATTGCGCGGGAGCCTCCCAGATGATGATAGTTATGTTAAATAAATGAGTTGGGAAAGAGAAAGCTTTATTGAATTCTGAAGACATTAGCTCCACAAATGCCGTTGCTTGCTGTGTCAGATAGGGTGAACACAGTAAATGAAAAACAATGTGGAAAGAGTATGTAGAAACAATGAATAAGAGGGAGAATAAAATAAATCAGGAACATTTGAAAAAATGTCAGTAGCAGGAAAACAGATCTCATGATCTCAAAGTTACAGAACCTCCCTTTACAAAAATGGGTTCTGAATTTCTGTTGACGTTCCATTGAGTTCTCATTGATTCAACGAAAAACAACAGAAACTCAGTGTTCATTGAGTTTACACATTGAGAACACCACGGAATTTTTGTTGTGGTCCGCACAATGATTTTTCTAATGTGGAATTCTTGTTGACTTTTTGTTGTATTTTTAGTGACTCATAGTGATTATTTGTGGGCAAGTCATCTGCAACTGATGCCAAATACTATCTGCCCGCTTCTTCGACATAGACAGCCACGTGCATTAAAACTTTTTATTATTATTATTATTACTTTTTATTATTATTATTTTATTATTATTATTATTAATACCAATATTACCGTGTACAAACTAAACGACATAAATCATGACGCCGTGCCTTTCAATATATGCAGTATAGTGCTAGCGCACGTTTGAGCACTCTAGGGGACCGAACTAATGGCGCGACGTCTTTTGTGTGCACAAATTCGGTTTAAGACACATAACCGCACAAGCAAGACCCCCGAATTTGTTGCCTGGACAATATATATGTACATATGCTGCGAAAGTCGCTTGGCAGGGTTTTGTAATTGAAATGTTGGAAGAATTCGTGCAGGTTTCGAAGACGTGTGAGGTCTAAAAGTTGCACAGTGAGGTAAAATATACTTCCGTCATAGAGAGCAATAGGCTGGAAACCTGTTTTTAGTGCCAAAGCACCAATACCTTACTACAGCGATCTTCGTGGAATATTGTGATGCCTTCGGTGTGAACATTTTTTGTAGGCAAATCAGTGAAGCCTGTTTTGTGAATTTACTATTCAAGTTTTGTATGTAGGGCTTCGCGTGTTTGTCTGTTCGGAGGCAGCTTGCCATGCTATAAATTGCCAAGTTGAGGAAGGCTTTGGGTCGGTCAAGGATACGACCGAACGATGAAGATGATGAGGATAGTTGGTGCTTAAAGTAGCCATGAAGAGAAAATACAACTTTGTTTAATTTCAAAGAACTAGACTTCAGTATCCCACTCAGCTCCATGAAGGCCACAAATGATGTTTTTTTAACGAGAAAAAGCAAGAAATATGTAAGAACTGTCAAATTTTGCGCCACAGTGACCTTTTATGAGCAAGAATGACGTTATACGGGCCAACAATAAAACAATTTTCAGTGCCTTAACTGCACGTTAGAATTCAAGTGATGTGGTCAAATGTAACTAGAGGCCCCATTACAGACGTCCAGTCATGTGTCGTCGCGACAGGTCAGTTAGGCGGCCGCCAATCGCACAATGTTCCGTGACGTCATAGAAAAGTTGGCTATGGGGTTGCGACTGCTTCACACGTTTTCTGTAATATCTCCGTTATTTGTTCGAAGATTGCGATGATATTGGTACCATTGTTATCGGGACTAAGCAGTCTTTCAAACATACCCAACTTATATTTTGTCTTCATGGCTCTTTTAATGGCGCAAGGCCAACAAGGGCAGGGAGCGTGAAGAAGTTACTAAATTTTTGATGAGACCGTAAATACTAAAACATGTGAGAAAAAGTAAAAGTCACCAAAACAAAAGACAATGAATATGGCAGGTGTATATGGCCAGGTAGATTACACGTGATATGACAAGAGCTGCAGGAACTTTATCTAAGCTGAAATGTAAGAACGCGTTCACTATAATCATTGGTTCGTCGGCTAAAAAGCATGATGGGTGCAGTGGAATGTGTCGTCTGTACATTTCAGGGAAATGTTTGTGTCGTGTTGTGTCAAGTGCCTTGCATGTGATTAGTATGTGGAATACGGAGAAGTCCCTTTCACACCTGCTACACATTGGTCGCGAAGATCCATTGAGCAGGTGGGAGTGTGTTACATGTGTGTGGCCTATCCGCAGCCTAGCCAGGGCACTTCAGTTGTGTGAGTCATTTATGTAGCGTCCCATTTGTGGTTTTAGTACGTGTAGTTAGTTGCTTGTTTGGTGACTCCTGTGTAGTTGCCATGTTTTACGAAGCTGTCGTCTTATATGTGTCTTTTGGTCAGTGTAAGGCACTGTCGTTATGTCAACTGTGGTCAAGAGAGCAGTAGCACCAGCCATTTGATCAGCGGTCTCATTGACCGGGATCCCACACTACGCTGGTACCCAGAATAAAGCTATTTCTGAATTTTAGGCATATGCAGTCATTATAACCTTTAAAAGCACATTGATCACAAAGTTTTTAGACGATCTTCCTGATGACAGGACCTGCACAACGCTTAGAGAACCTGTGTACACGATGGCCCTGGAAATTTTTTTTGATGATGTTAGTCGAAACGAGTAAAATGCCATACACTTCTGCAGTGTAAATACTGCTATGAAAATTCATTGTTTTAGTAACGCTAAAGTTTGGTCCGTGCGCTGGACAAGAGACAGTAAAATCAGTTTTCGACGCGTAGCTGAAGAATTCTGCGCACGTGCACTTGTCCTGCAGAAAAAAAGGAAGTGCTGCAGAATTGCACTCCGGGGTACCCTATTTTTTTCCAGCTGCGTGAATGACAGTTCGCATGATATAGGAGGAAGTTGCCGTGGTGGAATGAAATTATGAATGGGTGTCTTGCGCGTGTGTGAAAGGGGGACATTGAACGCAGAAGGCTCCCCCTTACTCTGAGAGAGAAAGGTAAGAAAACAGATAGCCTGTTTAAAAAAGGTTGCAAGTTTGATGTACCGTTTATGATAGGATTAAAAGGATGGTTGGTGATTAACCTGATCTTGGATGCATACAGAAAGTCAACATACTCCTACTGATGCCCTAGGCTCCATTTTTCACACTCGACATACAGACTCTCCACAGCGCTAGTGCAGAAAGTGCCGCATGAGAGGCGAATGCCAGGATGCAGCACTATGTCGAGCATTTTAAGGGCTGTCTTTGTCACTGACCCATACACCAGACTGCCGTAGTCAAGCCGAGACCCCACAAAGGCTGTGTAAAGGCGCAGCAGGTGTTGTTTGCCAGCCCCATAAGATTGGTGTGAGAGGGCCTTAACAATGTTCATTTTTAAGCGTTTGAATTCAAGTTGTTTGATATGGGAAATGAATGTAAGCTTTTCGTCAAATAAAATACCTAAAAAGTCGTGCTCCTTGTTCAGAGGAATCGACACGCCGTTAAGAGGGATTTCTTGGTCTGGTTGGACCCCACGCTTCCAAGAAAACACAACACAAGAGCGCTTTCCAGGGTTCATTTTAAAACCATTTTTGTCTGCCCAGCCGGCAAGTTTTTTTATGACAAGCTGGACGTGACGTTCGCAGATTGACATAATAAATGATTTAAAGGAAATCTGGACGTCATCTACAGTAATGGAATAGGAGATTGTAGGTGGCAATGCCTTTCCAAGAGAGTTCATCTTAACCATGAAAAGCGTGCAGATAAACACTCCACCTTGTGGCAGGCCATTTTCTTGCACATTACCCTTTGACAGTGCAGAACCAACTCTGCCGCGAAAGGTTCTCTCTGACAAGTAACTAGCAAGGGTGTTAAACATATTTTCCGAAACACCGAATGATTGGAGGTCACTGAGGATCCCATAATGCTAAGCGCGGTCATAGGCCTTTTGAAGGTCGGAAAAAGTAATTTAACAGAACTGTTTGTGAATGAAGGCTTCCTTGATATATGACTCTACTGCGAAAAGATGATCGTTTGTGGATCGCCCCACCCTGAAGCCTGCCTGGCAGCTCTCGAGAATACCGTTGTACTCCAAGAAGTACACGAGTCTTCTGTTGATCATCTTCTCGAGAAGCTTGCACAGGCAGCTTGTGAGAGCAATGAGTAGATATCTTGTCCTTCCTCTCTTTTAGGAATGCTACAACTATGGCCTCACTCCAACACTTTTGAATGAGCCCCGAATCCCATATCTTGTTGTAAAGGTGAAGGAGTGTTACAAGGGTGTCTGTGTGTAAGTGCTGGTATTGTATATGTGATGTTGTGTGGACCTGGAGCCGAAGGTTAACAGGTACTCAGAGCACCCCTCAGCGCATGAAGCAAAAACTCAGTTATCGGACGTAGTTGGTCTGTTGTCATGTAAAGGCTTCTTTTCGGCCGAGACCTTTTGTTTCATTAAAGTGTTTTTGTAGTGTGCTGAAGTGGACACATGTTGGAAGTGTTGTGCTAGTGTATCAGCCTTGTCTTGCAGTGTGTCCCCTTTTATGCAAACTCGGCGCAGGCTGTGTGTCTGTTGTCCTTTGCGCTTACGTATATGTGTCCAGACTTTATGTGTGTCCGTGTATGAAATAATGGATGTCAAGAAGGTCTGCCAACTCTCCCGTTTTGCCTCACGGCGCACACGTTTTCTAAACGCCTGTGCACTTTTGAACAAAATGAGGTTTCATGACGTGGGATACCGACGGAGGATACCCCTAGCTTTGTTCTGCTCCTCTCACGCCCGCCTACAGTCCACATTCCACCACGGCCTCCTCTTGTTGCGCGGGGCTCCGTGGGGCATGCACTTTTCGGCGGCGTCCAGGATGTGCCTCGTGAGGAATTCGGTAGCTTCTTCAATGTGAAGGTGTTCTATGAATGTGTGGTGTAGTTTGGATGTCTCTGTAACTGTGTTCCAATCAGCTGTTACTTCGTTGGACCTGTTTTGGGAAGATGGACTGCATGGGCCTTTATCTATATATGCTAGTGAGGTGGATAACTGGTCACTACCATATGGGTCCGTGCCCACACCCCACTAAGACATGGAAAGAGAATTGCAGAACCAATAGCGAAGTCAAGATTTGATATGTATTGTGTCCTATGTTATGGTATGTAGGCTGTTTCTTGTTGAAAAGGAATGCTCCCGAGGATGTTGAAAATTTTGCTATCAGGTGACCTCGGACATCCATGCGAGAGGAGCCCCGAAGAGAATTGTGTGCATTAAGGTCGCCTGTAAGGATGTATGGTTCGGGCAGCTGGTCAACCAGTGCCTCGAAGTCAGAGCTCGAAAGTACAAGATCAGAAGGAATGTATATGGAGCATACCGTTAACACCCAATTAAGTATTATTGTGCGGATTGCTACAGCCTCAAGAAGAGCGTTCAAAGTGACAGGGTGGCATGCTAAGGATGTCCGGGCGATTATGGCCACACTACCAGAAGAGTGTGTACAGCCATCCCTGTTCTTAATGTATACCAAGTAATTATACAAGAAATTTGTGTGTTTCGAATTGAAATGTGCTTCTTGGACACACATTACACTTGTCTGATTAGCATGCAGAATCTCGTACACGTCGTCAAGATTATTCAGAAGGCCTCTTCAGTTCCATTCAACAATATTTTTTCTTCCCAATATGATGTGTTAGAGCTACTGGAGTGTGACTATCGACGTAAGGTCTACCGGGGCTTGCACCCTTGGGAGGGGTTTTTTAACCTTGTCTGGAGGTTTCGATAAAGGGACCCGCTCGTTCCGCTGCGAGGCAGACAGGAAAGGTGCCACATCTATCTCATCATCAGATTTTGAAGGGTTACCCGTCGGACCGGACCCCCCGGACTTGGCACCCTCTCAGATGTCCTTAGTTCGAGCCATGACTGCCGAGGGCGTCAAGAGTGCCCCGGGAGGCACAGGCGGTGCGGCGGGGTTGAGAACTACTACAGTTTCCTCCGTCTCCATTTCATCCGTGCCATCGCGTGTGCTTCGGGCCGGTGGAGAGAAAACAGTGGAGGCAGCAACATTCCCAACAACATGGTTGCCACCACAGCTACCGCTGACTAAGCAAGCGGTGTGGTGACAGGCTGGGCCGCTGGAGGCAACCCGAGGGGAGGGCGGCGGTGGAACAGGTCTGACTCGCGGTACTGGGTCCCGCCGAAATCAGAGGACGCTCCACCTTCCGGCGAGCTCCGTCTGTGTACCTCCCAAGGGGAAAAGAAGCGAACATCTTTATGTGAATATACTGCAGGCGAATTTATATATAATTTTGTAAATATAACGCTGGTTGCCTTGTTTAAGGATGTACAAAAACGTTGTGTAAAAATAATATATTCTGGGCATTCCCCTAAATTGCTGGCCACCATTATGATCAGACGTGGGAAAAATGAAACTAAGCTAGACGGTATGCCCCCGTTATGTTGTCTGTCTCTGTGTCTCGTTGTTCAGAATATCTCTTCTAAATTGTTTGACGACTTCCTTCTACATGAAGGAAAAAAAGGCGCTTACCCGTTCAACGACTGCGGAGACTGCACAATGGCGCCGCTTGCAGTGGTGTCGATATTTAAAACCATAGTTTGCATTGACACATGCTTTTCCAAACAACTAGTTGCTGATGCAGCAACAACGTTCTTTTGGTTCTTTCCCTTTATTTTTTTCACTTTTATGTTCGACCGTCTCACGCCATTAAGAACGAAAGAGTCGACGAATCAGTGATTGAAGGAAAAAATGAATGGATGAATAAATAAATAAAAATATATATATAGAAATAAAAACTTAATTATAAGAGAATAATGAATGAATCAATCAATCAATCAATCGAAAAATCAGTCAATCAATCAATAAACGAATGAATGAAGACATCACGTTCCCAAATTTTACATTCAATATACCGCTATCAAAAGAATTGTTTACGCACATGTTTACTCCTCCCACTGGGGTAGATTTTTTTAGTACAGAAGGTATAATTTTCAGTGGTGCCCTCATTTACACATTCCTATCAATACTGTGAGAATTTATTTTTCCTGCTACCCGGTGAATTGCCGATAAATAAACGGAAAAAGACCGCTTCTAAAGTTTGAAAATTTACGTTGAATACGTGACATTCTCGCACAGAATTTCCGGAGATATAAAAATAAATAGGCAACCTTTCCTCTCGAAATCAGCTTTAAGATACGACATTTACATATGACCAACCATTTACATGGGACCATAATTGTTACCATACGCACTTGGGACTTCGCCTCTCTTGGGGCGTATTTCGTACTTTTCCTGTTCAGACTCTTTATGCAGAGTGCAACGGATGGTGCTTAGCGCACCAGCGAACTGATGTTGACCTTCTAGGTGCCTCTACAATCTCATCAATGAATAACCATCACTTTACACCGGTTTTTAATGATACATCCTAGACTCTTTTTAAATCGCCCATCAATTTCCGTTAACATCTCGCCGAGTGTGAGTGACGAGGAGACTATTCATGAGGTCACAATTTAAGACACATTCATATCATCTCACACTCATATTATAGCCCCATGGAACCTTCGCCCTGTACTTTGGGACTTGTCTTTCTCCCAATTCAATAAAATCAGGACACCAAAAACTGAGATTTGTCAGCAGTTCCTGTATCCGCAATATAAATATTTGGCTGCAGAGTTTTTCAGTGATGCATCAAAAAATTTCACTGTGTTGTCTTGGGCTCCACACGGACGCAATTTTACAGAAGGCAGATTCATGAATGCAAAGGCAAGTATTTTTACAGTAGAAGCAAATCAAATTTTTCTCGTTATAAGTCACATAGTTGAACATACCATTCCTACGTCCATAATGTATACAGATTCGCTGAGCATCACCGGTACATTGTCATCTGGAAAATAATCGAAAAACCACATCGGTAATCATGATCAAATTAATTATGTTAGCCTATTCCTCAAACCTTCAGGTGACTGTGTGCTGGGTGTCAAACCACTCTGGCATCGGCGGACATGAGCTGGCAGAGGAAATGGCCGCCATCGCTGCCCTTCAAAACATGGTCAACATAATAACACTAGCTTAACCAGACCTCAAACCACACATCAGACAACTCCGTAAAACATTACAAACAGAGTGGACTGAAAAGACAAACAAACTACACGTATTAAAAGCACACTTTGGACGATACACATACTGACTCACACAGCAGTCACATTAAGTTACTTTAGCTAGGTTACGGATAGGCAACACACATGTACCACACTCGCACCTGCTCACTGGATCTCCAAGACACCTGTGTACCTGGTGTGGGGAGGGCCTATCCGTGATACACATTCTCATTCAATGATAGGCACTTGACGTTACACGACCTAAACCGCCCGGAGAACTCTACAGACAACACCTTCTATTACATCCATCATACATTTTAGGAGACGATGCCATGTGTGCTGCTTCCGTCACAGTTTCTGTCACAGGTTCACTTCTTACCGCTAATATCATACCATGCATAGTTTTGCCACTGTTCCTATACACCAGAAACATTATTTATCTTTTAACCGCTCTTTGTCTTCATCCTGGCGGTGTACATCAGCCATACTCATTGTCTTAAAATAATTTATTCGTGTTTACTCGAACCAATTTTAGTAGCCACCTATTCGTCAAAACACTTTCTTGGCGCTCTTTGCCATAGTTGGCCTTCGCCGATACATTCAAACATTATTATCACCATCAAACGAATTTGACGCTTGCTATCTTTTTTTGGTTGAATTGTGGTATGTTAATTTTGTGTGCAGGTATTTCTGAGCTTTGAAGCACGTTTAATCTTAGAATATGCTTCCACATTCAGTCCTTGAAAAGGTTGCTATTTCAGTTAAGAACATCCTCTGATCGGTCGCCACTCCCGGTCACAGTCACAGTCACATTTTACCAAAGGTCATGAATGGACGATTAACGTGATGGCAACGATGGCATGATGGTGACACGGTTCTTCCTTGTTTGCTGTTCTCTTGTTGTGAACAATTCTCCTCTGTGTTAGATGTTTGACAGGCCGGTCACTCGACTTCCATCTTGCGTTACCAAGGTAAGCCTCCATGGCACCGACATGTGGCCCATCCGCATGCCAAGAAAAAAAAAAGATGTGGCCCAGTGGGCTCTCCCTTGGGCAAATGTCGAATCTTCTATGCTCAACTGACATTCAATCTTCTGTTCACCATGACCATGTATGTTCTTGCCATCCCTATCTTTGGATATCACTAAGCATATTCGTGTAGCAAGAGCCCCGTCCTCATGCGTTTCTTGGAAGACAGGGACGAGATAAATTATCGACCATACTAACAGGTGGTTTCAGAGTAGAAAAATAAAATAATCTCCAGAGCCATGTTTTTGAATTAAACTGCAGTATATAGTGTGCGTGTGCTCTGTTGTTGTTGGTGCTGTTTATCTGCTCAAGGGCACCTTGGGTGTGTTTGTACCATAATGTCTATAAAAACACTGATTACTTACCGTCAAGGTACATGCCAGAAAATTTGTTCAACTCGAAAAGTTTTAATTATAACAAGTTATATTACTTTATTGTAGTCGGATTTTTCTTCGTTGTGACTGAGCGCGTTGTCCTGAAGTCTGGCTTTGATTTCAAGTTTTCTGCTTTTGTGCTTCCATAATTTGCCGACATAAAATTGCTGTTCGGAAAAAGCGAGGCCAAATGTCAACCCGCAAGAATGTCGGCATCCTTGATTTTCAATTTGCAATTAGAGAAGGCTATAATGGTGTCATGTCATACACGAGGACATGAAAAAATCATCGTTGAAGAGGTTCGCCGGTAATTGTGCGCTGTCACGCTACGTAGGATACATTTGCGGACGGCTGACAACTTCATTAGTTTTCTTCATTGCAACAATCCCTTTACATTACAACGTTATCTATATTTCTTTATACAGGTATTTTTGTGTACACAGCCTGCTTCAAATTTTTGACCAGACCAATTAGGTGGCATCAATTTTTTGTATAAAAGGCTGCCCGAATCACGCATTGTTACATCTGCTAGAAGGCACCACCACTGCTGCTTTGCAAGTAAGAACGTACAACTATCGGGTTTGAACATTTGCTTTTGCACTCAGACAAGGGCATGCTTTTTAAAAATATAAAGGCTACCATGTAAACCTTTTACTCAGCGTGCTCTCAAATACCTTATTGATCGAAGCTTAAGATCGCTCTTTGAACACAGCAAAAGTTTAATTTTGCAATGCAATAAAGTACGCACATCCTAAAAGCACATTTCTGTTCTGAGAGACGTCCTGTTACCGTTGACCACAATAATATGTGTCCACGGCAGAATTTAATATTACGCATTGGTATTTGATAGTGTAGCTAGAAATACGTGAACGAGATCATTGCTTCCAAAACGTGTAGTATTGTGCATGTGCGTATAATACCATCACGATATGAGAATACTGTTTTCATACCCCAGGACATGTTGATTTTGATTTGATTGCAGGGTTTAGCGCGCCGACGCAATGAAGGTCATGAAGCGCGCCGTGGTTTAGGGCTCCGAATTTAATTTCATGACCTGGGGATCTTTAGCGTGCGCCAAAATGGCGTACACATCGGCGTTTTTTTTCAGCTCCATCAGAAAAAGGGTGGTCGCAGCATAGAATTGAACCCGCGTCATCGTGCTCAGCAGGGCCCCGAGTGTGTGTATTGCACAATATTTTGGGAATCAATTAGTGTAGCTTACGCTATATGCTAGGTAATTTAGGGAGCCAAGCCGGCTTTTGGGGAGCGCAGCAATGAGAGCAGGCGTAAGCGACAAAACGCGAGTTAAATAGGTGCGCACCAGCCACGAGAAATATTTCTTATTAGAAATATGTGTTCTGAAGTATATCCAGCCTCCCTATTGATAAAAATGGGGCCAATAGACTTAGAAACAAAAGCATAGAAAGAGACGCAAAGACAACGATGAATAAACAAAGCTATTACAAGTGCGGCTACGGCAAGCCGTGATGCTTTGGCATTGAAAGCATTTAAAAACCCTGACCATCTGCACTAACGTGACACCTGTGGAGGGGCGGAGCATGCAGTGCATTCAAGTATTATAAGTCCAGCTCTAGCGGCATGGCGCGAGCTGATTGGGCGGCGGAGAAGAGGCGGGGGAAGGACCAATCACGCGCTTGCTGAGGCGGTGGCGCCCTCTCTTGCGGTGAACCGGATTTGAGTGAAGAAATGAGAGGCAGACTTGCCGCAAGTTTTTTTCGTGTCACACACGCTGCAGCGTGCTAAGAGGTATGCTTTACAGAGGAAACATTGCGTTGGAAACCAATTTTGAGGCGAAATTTAACTAATTAAATTTAGGGGCGAAGCCCCTGATGGGCTCGGTCTGTCGTCGTGCTTTGTCGTCGTCGTATTCGTCGTCCTTGTAGTCACAGTATTCAAATATCCGAACACTCGCTTACGCCTAGTGCTAGAACGTAATGCATTCTAAAAAAACAATGGGGTATCCTTTACGCCTCGTGCTGCAATGCTTCGTAAGGCGTACTGGAAGAATACCGGCACTTTCGTTTACTCTTCGCGCTAGAACTATTTGTGCGTCAAAAGCACGAGACTTTTGCACGAAAGGTGTATACCTCAAACCCCTAAGGCTTTCATCTCCGTTGGCAAAAACGCCAAGGCGCCAAGAACATCTTACACAATGCATGCTTCGCCCCTCCCTATGTTTCACGTTAGTGGAGATGGCCCGGGATTTTTTATTACTGCAAACAAATCCTGATCATTCCTGTATTTTAAATTAATATAAACCCTTTTAGTTGTTATTCATCCGGTAGTGTCCATCATAGGCTTTTTTTAGGGGCGAACTCCGTTATCGTGTCAGGCAGCAGCGTCTCCTGTCGTTTTCGCCTCATGCACGCACTGTACTAAAATACGGGTACACATGATTCCAACGCCTCGCTCAAGTACGTTTTATATCCATGGCCAAAAGCGTGTACTAAAAGTACACACAGGGACACTCGCTTTCCAACGCCTCGCGCTTGTATGCGTCTTGCTTCAAAGACACGAGACTTGTACCGGAAAGCTATGTACATCAACCCCCCAAACGGGTGCATCAACGTGAGAAAAAACACTAAGGCGCCAAGAATACACTTATACACTTTATCGTTCACCCCTCCCGTGGATTCATGTTAGTGAAGGTGGTTCGAGATTTTTTTTACCCTAGACTGACAACTTGATTAACCGTGGCAGGATACCACGACTTCAGGAGACGTCGACAGCCCGAGTCCTACGGTGTTTCGCCCAAATTACCTGAATGCAGAGAAGAGTTTGTATTTCTGTCCTCAATATACTAAATTCTTAGAACTGCGGCATGTGCAACTCATCTCAATTTATATAACCCTTCAGAAAATCTTTCTTGTTAGTTTCCTTGGAAGAATTTGAGCTGGGAGAAACGTTACCACTTCCAGCAAGAATATACCACAGTGCTCATAAGAACGCTGTAATTAGTCACCTTCCTAAATGCCATACGAAGGACATCGTTAACGACGCGTTGATGAAGCGTTTTTTTAACTGTGTTTTATACATGCAAGGTTTAGCTTTGACATTCGCCTATTTTGGGCCCAGTATTGAAAATTATTACGAGTTTACCATCCTTGCCTAATGTGTAGGAGACTTCGCCCAAAGTAAAAGCCAGGTATTGACTTATTTTGAAACATTCAAAGTTCACGATATCCAAAAAAGACCATGTTTTTTTACAGCAGACTTGCCTACTTCTACTCTTCCGGCATTGAAAAAAATGATGGCTGGCAAGGCAACTATGCTGCTTGTGGTTATTGCCACCTTTTCGTTGTTCGGTGAGAAGCAGTTCTTTTTCTTATTACTCTTTCTAGATAACGTAAATGGACTTCAAGGAACAGAGTTTAATTTTCAGTCATTTGAAATCGAAGTTCATATTTAAACAGAGCTGCAAAAAAGGAATGATTTTTAAATCTATTGGGGTGTTTAACGCGCTGACGCTACCCTGGGCTTTGAGACTCGCCGTAGTGAATGGCTCCGGAATATTTTACCGCATGTGGATGTTTACGTGGTTCAACATCTCGAATCACGGCAGTGTTCGCTTTTTTCCTTTATCTGAAAAGCCGCCGTCACTACGACATGTCAAAAGTGGTCGACCAGCGTTGAACCCACTTAAGCTTCCCATGGCACCAAGTTTGCCAAAATAGAGGCCCTCGCTATGCATGTAGCGAATAAAAATGGGAAATGAGGGGCTCGTTGAAAATAAGACAGAAATAAGAGTTGGCAGTCAAGAAAACCTCGGAAAGCAAAAGGGAGGATGTGGTAGGTCATTGAAACAGATAAAGAATTTGGAAAGAAAGAAAGTGGAGAAAAATGTTTGCCAGGTGAGATCCGACCCTACAACAACCCCGTGTAGTCCGAGTGGCGCTGGCTACCACCCCCAAGCACAGGAAACAAAAATACCTAAACCTAAGTACCACAGAAAGTTGAGAGGAAAATCGCCCCGCCGGTAGCGTAGTGGTTATCGCACCAGACTGGTATTCCGGAGGTTGTGGGTTAGGACCCTACCGGGCGGGCATTTTTTCTCCACTTTCTTTTTTTCCAAATTCTTTATCTGTTTCAATGACCTACCACATCCTCTCATTTGCTTTCCGAGGTTTTCTTGAGTGCCAACTCTTATTTCTGTCTTATTTTCAACGAGCCCCTTATTTCCTATTCCGATTCGCTACACACACACACATATATATATATATATATATATATATATATATATATATATATATATATATATATATTTATATATATATATATATCTATATACGTAAGGTGTCATAGCCAAAGTGCTGCAAGTGGGCTGAGGCTACAACCTTTCTTCGAGTTTACACCTGTGTGTACGTATTTATGTCGCTGGGTGATGCGAGACTGCAATACGCGCCTATGGTTGCACAACATTTGGTAAACGAAAAATACCACTAGCAAGAGAGCTCCGTGCTAACTTTGCAGCTTTGTTTTGCTCGGCCAGCAACAACGCCATCATGTTACTCGCGGCCCCTTCAGGCTCTCACTTCACGGATTACCCATGCTGGAAAGTTTGAAATTAATTGGCACTTCGTTCGAAAAATTTCGTTGTATTCTGCGCAACAGTTATTTTTAGGAGACAACATGGCGTTAATATTCTACTGATGCTTGTTTTCCAACTACCTTAACGGCATTGATCGTAGCCAGATGTTTAACTTGTATTCCGCAGCTATTTCTTTGCGATGAAAGCTTGTGTGCCACCGGCGCACCCTCCTGTCGGTCATTATACCACAGTAATGAATTGTATTTAAACCTCATGAAACCAGTGCCTTAAGGTTAATAAATATCTCTATTACAGTGCACAATGGAAATGCCTATGCCGTAGTGGAGACAGAAGAGAGTAAGTGAAATTATTGGCTTTGTTTGTTCTAGGCATGCCCACGACTCACCTTACTATTTCTTATTCTTGCAGGGAGCATCGAAAGTGGTAGGAGCGGTGTCCCAACAGAAAGCTTTGTTCCCGAAGGTGAGAGCACTTCAACCCACAATTGCAGAGAAAAATGTATACAACAAATTTCTTTTTTGTTCAGGCCGAGCCGAAGAAACTGAACGGGCTTCGCAGCGTCTGGGCGGGGGTAAGAATGTTTTGGTTTTTTACACTATTTTTTTCAAGGATAATAACTGAATTTTTTTTGTAAGTGTATATCTTTACACTAACAAAAGTATATGAAAGAATGGTTTCAGGAAGGCGACAAACATGCATAAATACTTGTCACTCAGTTCCTTAAGGTAACCACGTACTCACAAGATGGCAATGTAGTTGCGTGTATTTCGCTTCATATTATACTGAAAATACCTCGCACAGCACGTTCGATATATCATAGACACCACCAAAAAAGTTTCATTACAAATGGTGATTAAGAGGTTAAAAAACGGCTGCCCTAAAAGTCCTTCGCGAAGATGATGCATTCAACGTTTTCAGCAAGGATGCCAAATCGATCGTTCACGGCACACGGGCTGTTTATCTATTTTGAGGCAGGCGAGGGAAAAAACGCTGATGTATCAAGATTTAGGCGCGCAGTCACGATTCACACGTGGTCGAATATTGTCTGAACTGCTTTACGACGCTGCGTCTCAGGGCCGAGATGTAGCTTTGTCGTGTAAGACGTGATATGCTGCTTCTGTAATTAGCCTGGTTAGGTCACTCCTTAAGGCGTGAAGAGATGTGTCTAAGACATGTTTGAAAGCCGAAGGCACTGTGACATCTCCTAAGTCAATCCCTAGTTAAGCAGAGTCAATGTTCGCGTGAAATGAGAGGATGCTCCTCAGACGTGCACACCTTAAGCCTAGGGTTTGAATTCTATACTAGAATGCACCTACTGTTTACATTTGTTTTTGTACGCTATCAGCCATTTTTAGGAACATCGGTTAGTGACGCTGACGCCTGATCCGGATATTCGCTCTAGGGCATTTATATGCTTGCGTTTAAATGAATGTGCGTGCCTGCGGGTCGTTCAAATGAAGTATTAGTTCTCAATTCAGATAAAAAAGTTCTATGAATGCAAGTCAGTAAAAAACCTTGCCATGTATCTTCCCAGTTCCTTGGAAATGACAACGAAACACGATATTCTTCTGCGGCCCCTGCCACTAACTGCCTCTTTCCCTTTCCACACCCTGCTCACACTCTCACCGATCTGTCTCCCACTTTCGATAATAGGCATCCTAGATAATTCCTGAAGACAATTCAATTTTCCCTCGTGGCATGGCTAGCGGGCAACATGCTCGTACCTTCGGGTACTGTAATGCCGCCATAAGTTTTAGACTCGAGCTGGCCCACGTTCTGTAGTTTTCCCCGTAAACTTTGTTTTCAACACATATTTTTCTTTCCTATCGCGAGCATCAAGGGTACATCTTTCTTCAAACAAAGGAGACTGCCCAGTACTAGTTATGCGAATTTCGGGCCTCAAATATGTGTAATGTTGCTTTGGTGATCTGCAATGTTTGCCAGTATCAAGAAAGGTTCCACACTTCGATGTTTGCAAAGGTTTTGCCTATATAAAGTTGTCGTACAGTTTTCCTGTTATTTATTAGCCGTTGGCTGAATCGAGGGACATACTACCAGACAGACAAAAGTAGCAAATTTTTCGGATTCATGAATCCTAAAAAAAGGCTATCGCTGTACATGATGTACAGCGATAGCCTTTTTTTGTACATGAAATGATGTGCATGGAATTATTTGCTGTTGTATTTGCATTGTACGCACTGTTGTCCAGGTCCAGGGGGTTGGAGCTTTGTCACGCTGCAGTACTGCAGCTTTCCTCCAGCCCCCTGATGTACTTGTACATGTAATAAACTGAATATGAATCTGAATCTGAAGCTACTCTATTGTGCACGAGCTCACGCAGGTGGGCCGTGCTCGACATTCCGGGGTACCAAAGTAAATTCGAGGGAAAGGCCAGCTAAAATTTCAAATTTATGTAGTATCATGAATGCTATCTGGTTCGAAATCAAAGTACGGGTTGCCTCAAGCCACTGTGAGGCAAGTGCTTAAGCAAAAAAAAACAAGAATAGATCTATTGGTGTTGTTTTAGGTATGTATTTCAATTTATTGTTCCCTTGGCGCACTGCTGTGAAATAAAAAAAAGGAAAAGTACATAACGGGAATTGAAAGCTGGTAAAGAGGTCAACTAAAGTTGCGGATCGAGATGCCAACAATGCTAATGTCCTAGGGAAGGCTTCCGGTGCGCCCCTCACCCGGTAAGCTGTAAGGCGAGGAGCCCGTTTTCAGCGGCAGGTGAAAGAACATCATCGCAAGTAAAAAAGACACTAGATTTCAGCGCTCTCTACGCTCTTTCACTTGAAGAGCTCAACTGCATTTGGGCACATTCTCTCATGTAGAGAGGTGTGTTCGTACATCCATAGTCTGCATTGTTACTAATGGAATGAAGGTAGCCATCGGCGACCATAGCCGTGATATGCGTGTGTGTATGATGCGGCGTGGTTCTAATTGTCTGGTGATCTGTAGTACAGGCTTGCACACTTTTGGTATAACTGCATATTTGCTCTAAAACAAAAATATATCAATAAGAAAGGTTCTGAAACATTAAATGATGGAGGTGCCGTGAACGGATGAGGTAGTTTTAGAGCTATTTTGCAATCTTTTCGAGAACAATAAGTTTTGTATTTCATGGTAATGTCCTAATCCGAACTACAATGTTTTTTTTTCTACAGCGAACCTCAACAAAGGGTTCAACATCTAGATGACAATACTGCCTTGCTGCTGAAGGGTAATGTTTGAGTTTGCTAAGAGACCAAGATGCATCACGCCAGTTACCCTGAAAACGGAAGCGTGCTTCAATACCGACATTATTACCCCATGAATATGCGGCGAGATGACCATTAAAGGCGTGTGAAAACTATAATTTGTGGAATAATCGGTTGCACTTTGCACATGTTTGGAACTGTAGTAAAATGTTTTTCTGCTTCGAAGTTACCGTCTCCAGTGATTTATTTTAGATTACGAGAAGTTGTGAGTCTACAACAGGCTTAACCGTACACATTTTGCTACGAATATTTTCTGGAGCGATGAAAATACATGTTTTAGTGGGTATAACAATTTTCATAATTATGGCAGCACTAAGATGGCGTTTCTATTTGTGAAACATCCCCGTCAATTAAAATTGTGTTAGTTGTTTACCTTGTAGAGTGTTGTTTAGGTTTACGTTTTGCTAAATTAACAAGACAAGAGCATTTTAAGCAAGGTCACTTCTTTTTGTACGAATTCATGCACTGGTGGAACTATAACCGTTGCAGTGCATTTGACAAAAAATACCTTAAAGAAATTATCAAGCACGGCATACCTCCTATGCGCAATATTAACGAGACCACAGGCGTGCTCAGAAATGGAGGCTTCTGCAGTCACGTTTGGAACGAAGTGGCAACGGAACAGCTTTCTAGCACTATTATTGGCTGTGCACTAAAACAGTCAAAGATTCTAAAACGTTACCAGGCTGTTTTCCTTGATTGCGGCGAGCTCGCCACCCGGGCATAAAACTTACTGCAGCAAAATGGAGCAGAAATATCAAAATCCTTTCCGCAAGAAGAACAGAAGGCCCGAGCTCAACACGTGCTTAAAGCATAAGCTCTGCAGATATAAACCTCAACGAAAAGCTCTTCAACCTGTCTTCCTTTTTCTCCCCGTAACACTCCCGTCAAAAGCAGAACTTAAGGGCTTCAAGGGCCTATCCTTAAGACAAGAAACTTGAGTCACAATCTGAAGATGTAACCTTCAAGCCTATGCCAAGTGAGCCACCGCAAACCTCGGGAGAGCATTAAAAAGTCATTAAAATAAATGCCCCCCAAAAATTAAAGACGTTTCTAAACGGAAGAAGGGTGAAACATGAAGCTTTCTCCTCATGCTTTCTGAATACCCGTAACAGTCCAAAATGTGCTTACCGGAAGCTTACTGCTCCCGCTCATTGGCAACCGGAAGCTTATTTCTTCCAGTTGCCAATGAGCGGGAGTGTGGTTCCCCGCAGCGACAGCGGGGCGCCATTGGCAGCCGGAAGCAGTAAGCCTACGGTCAAACCGCTCTCACCCTCGCGGTATACCACAATGCCTCACCTCGCTTCCACGGGCGTCCACGGGTGGCACTACATGTTCTGGCGACCACGCGCTCGCAGTGTCGCGTTACAATCCGTGAGCACTGTACATCAACATTGTGGTTCCACTTCGGGATATGTTGAATGGCGGTTGTGTATACTTCTCATGGATTCCACTTTTCGAGTGATAAATATTATGTAAAATTTCAACATAAGGTTTCATTTCCGATTTTTTATGTCCGACCATTTACTTTGTTTTACTCATGCTACGTTGACGATCCCAATCAGCTAAAACCAATCGTGCGGCCATATTTCGTATGTCTTCGAGGGTATCGGCCAACTCTTTGGTGTACGGATCCCGAAAATCACATTGGTATTGCAACATTCGTACTCCAACAAGAAAGCCCAAACGCATAAACAATTCACCGATTAGAAAAACGCCAACTTCGACGCCTTCTCCTGCGAACTGGCACTCTTCTACAAAACTTTTCTACAGTCATACTCTGCTCGCGCGGACAACACCAATTTGGACTTAAACAAAAAAGTAATTCGGAACTTAAAAAGAAATATATTCCTAATATCCTTGTCAATACCGCAAAAGTAACCAATGGTTTATACAACGCCTGAAGCGCCCACTCAATAAGAAAAAAAGTCACAATCCGTAAGCAAAGCTTACAAATAGCCCTAGAGCTTGGCACCTGTGCCATTCAAGCGTTACCGAATACGTTTTGCCACTGAAAGCCTCCAAAGACAGATTTTTAGATGCGAAGCATTTCATGCACGGGGCTGTGTCCCTCCCTCCCTTGTAGTTTTCTGCCGTCCTCACTCTACTGCGCATGCGCGTCTCTTCAGCCCCGTCAGCATTTGGGCTGACGTCAGTGCAGTCCACTTTAAAAAGAAATACTTAGGCGGCGCATGGTTTGGATTCCATGACTCTCTGGCCGCAACGGGAGGTACGTAGCACTCTTACCACTGCGCTACAAAGCAAGATGGGAGCATGTGCTACGAGTGGGCCTTATGTCGTTCACTGATTCAAACTACATCAAGAAGCTACTGATACAATTAAGGCACGCGAAGCTGGACGTCAACAAAATGACGAACTGAAAACTTTAGAGGAGGATGTTGAATTTCCTGCGGGAAATCTGTGGCGGGAAGCGCCACGCGCCTTGCAGCTCAACAAGAGAAGCGAACGAAGAGGGCGGGCAGCGGGGTAGGAGCGTCAGCACGCAATTAAGAAAGACGAGAACCAGGAAGTGTTCAATCAGGTAACGAGGATGTCTCTCTCTTCGCTGTCTCTACAATTCTCTATATTTCTCTACATTTCTCTGTCTCTACATGAAGGTTCACACTACGTTCCTATTCTTGCTCCGATGAATAAAACCGCATAACGGCAACACAATTGAACCTACACAGAACCCTCATGATGCTTCGCATTCTCCTCATGGTGCCCCACGGGAAGATGGTGTAATTGTTTTCGACTGATCTATTATCAATTCTTCAGTCTAGCCTTCGTAGATTTTTTTCAAATTATCTCCCCGCCAAATCGACAAATGCAGCTCCAGCTATCAGACGACGACAACAAGCTGATTGAAGCTGATAAATGTGCTACAGTCCTTAACAATTTTTTTACATAAGTTTTTCCGCCTGCCCGCAATCTTTAGTTTTACGAAATTACCACAGCAGTTCGCGACTGCAATGCCCAAAATACAGAATAATGCTGATGACATGGCTAAGGTAATGAGCTCCATATAATTATTGTCTTCGGCCGGTTGCGATGAAATCAGCAGCAAACTGCATGAAAACACTACTTTCATGGGAATCGCAACACTAAGGGTTATCTTCCAGCAACAAATCAGTACCAGTGAAGTACCTTACGATTGGAAAAAGGCTCAAATACCTGCCGTTCATAGGTGTGGTGATCGATCAAAAGCCTCTAATTATCGCCCAAGCTTTTGGAAGTTATCATAGCAGCAAATCTAATAAATTACCTAGAATCAATTATTTTGGTTAATCTCACCAACATGATTTTAGAAAGATATTATCATGCGAAACTCAGCTATCAGGATTCACCCTTGATATCTTACAACATATCGATGGTCATCTACAAATTTACGAAATCTTCCTCCACTTCTCGAAGGCCTTGGACCATGTTTCACACAATCACCTACTTGCAAAGTTATCTAGTCTGAGAATTCTCTCAACCCTGTTAACCTGGATCAAACATTTCCTGAAAGGTCGCATACAATACAAATCCGCTAACTCCTATGACTGGCCCATCTCCTCTGTTACATCCGCTGTCTCCCAGGGAGCAGGCTTATCAATCCTGTTATTCTTAATCTACGTTAATGACCTGCACTCCAATACAAAAACCAGACTTAGTCTTTTTGATGCTCATGGCGTCATAAACAACGCCATTCATAACATTAATGATTCTATTGACCTTGAAGAAGACAGAGACACTTCCACTTCGTGGTGTGAAAAATGGCTCATGCCTCTTAATAAGTGTCAATATATGTCTTTTTCCCGATAAGCGTACCAGTACAAATCACTAATACTATTAAAAATCGAATGAAATAACTTGAACAGACTGCAATAAATATCTCGGCGTTCACTCCACATCGCCATTATCTTGGGTTACTCATATTGAAACAACATGCGCACACGCCTCACGCACGCTAGGTTTTCTTCGTCGCAATCTCAGATCCGCATCGCCCGCTAATGAACAATTCGCATATAAGACAACGTCCGGCGTAAACTGGAAGATGCTTCATGTATCTGTTACCCAACGCAAGCTTATCTGACCTATGGGTTATAAATCTATTCAGAACCGTGCTTCATGCTCTATTATGAAAACAACTCGCCTATATCCAGCATGACTTAACTAAAACAAACACTCGACCTTCCTAGCCTCGAATCACGTTGTATCATTTCGCGTCTCTTCATGCTTCACGTGTTCTACTATCATCCAATCCCAAGACACCCTCGTCTGCAACCACACCCTAGAATCTCCCCGCGCCTCAACCACAGCAGTCCAATCGCGCACATTCACTGTCGCACATCTGCGATGAAAGATTCTTTTTTTCCTAATGCAATACCCTGTGCAACAATCTCCCCGACATTATTGTTTCGACCACCAACCGGAAGGCCTTGCGCAAAAACTAACAAATCATTTTACCTGGAAAGTTTTTTGAAACTGGAACTCTGTCGGTTGCAATGTTTAGTCATGTGTATTGCTCGCGTGCCTTTGTTTTAACACCTGTTATTCGATTGTAGTACTACTTGCTTATTTCTGGGCGTTGTTTCTTTGTTGTTCTTGTACACAATTTTTCTCCTTTTTCTTCCTTCCTTTTTATTGATGTCTTATGTAATGCTTCGGGGCATTTGAGGCTTCAATATATAAAATGAAATGAAGAAAACTATGAGTGCAATACGGTTGTTCTTCTAGGTTGGACGGAGGTTTGCTGGAATGTTTTGTCACAAAACCGAACCCACGTGCAGCTACACATTTTTTGTTGTGAACATGCATAGTTCGCCTAACCAACGAATAAAAAACCTTCTAGTGTTTTATATTCCCTGGCAGTTCCTAAAGCGTTATTTCTGCATTACCTATTAAATCGGTATGAACGTCTCCTTGAAAAGGTGACGTTAAACACTTCTTAACTTTCAACGATATTTATAAATAGGCACTTCAGGATGATAATATATTTAAATCATCCTGCAGGTATTCGAACACTCTGTTTAGTTCGGTAAACTAAACAGTCATTCGCAAGCATTTCGAGTGAAGATTTGAGGCCAATAGTAATAGCGCTTATATATAACAGCAGCAACAGAGGGCCCACAAGTAAACCCTGAGATGATACTGAGGTCACAGGAACATATCCGGAATTACCACCATTGAGAACAATGTACTGCTCTCGTAGAAAGAGATTCTAGGCTATGCAGGCAATAACAGATTCATTCAGTTTATAGCCGAGGAATGTACTAACAAGAAGGTCATATGGAACAACGTCGAATGCTTTCTTCCAGTTCAAGAAAAACATGGCATACCTCCACTCCGTGGATGATGGCGAGGGTGCGGAGTACGGGTTCTCAAAATGACATCGAAGTTGCGCCCAGAGTCATCCGTTTTGCGCCCCGACCATCATTCTATTTGAGCCTTGAGTTGCAACTTAATTATTCCCTAAACGAAACTGGAACTCACGGCTCAAATAGAATTTCGCCCGTTTTCGCTTGGTGGTGGTGTGCACATGGGTGGAGGCGGACGGACATTGGGAGGTCTTAAAATACTCCGCATTGTTACAGGCGAGGGAGTAAGCCGTTTGAGTATCGGGTAATAACTCAAGGTCGTAGCCCAGTGCGTAAAACGACTGACGCTAACTCTGGTTTAACAGACACAGGCTCGAATGCAGCCGGTGCATGTGCGATTTTTTGCGATTATAAATGGTATATGCACGGACGCAGACAGACAGTGTGTGGTCATAAGGTACTCCGCACCTAATACAGTCAACTACTTTACACTTATCTATTGGTAGAGCCTAATGATGCGCGAACTCAACAAGCTGCATTGAGCAAAAAAAAACGTGATGAAATACTTGTAGTCTAGGACACTGGAGATTATTTAAACAAATGTGCCATTTCACAAGAGCAGCTGAGCTCATTATCAAACACCGCAACTAAACTAAATCCTTGTCATTGACAAGGCTATGTTGTTATCGGCAATTTAAAATAATATTTCTTTTTTAATAGCCAGTCTAAATCAGATCTAGAAACAGTTCAGGGCACAAAATTGAGCCTACAAATGCAATAACTTGGCATCTTATATGTTTAGTACAAACAATATATTGCAATATTGCTTTTCGCAGTAATAGTGTCAGAAGAATTGCCCGAAACTTGCGCTTTTGCGCTCCCTTACCTTTTTTCGGTGGAAATTCTTTGACACGGCGCCGGTTGAGCTCCTGTGTGTTCGTCGGTTGCTCGACGCCCTTGAAGGCCGAAAATTCTCGATGAATCACGGCCATCTCTCCTCGTACATTTTTGCCGGGTTGATGTGTGAATGCTTTCGGTTTCTCTAGGTGGCGAATAGCCGCGAGCTATTGCGTCGACGTGGCCGGCGAGCGAGGCGGGGTAGCGCAACGACTGGGAAGGCTTAGCTTACCTGTCGGTGTGGCACAGTCTCCTTTTGGCAAATGGTATAACGATGGTCTAAAATGTTAACTGGTTATGTCCATTGGGTAGTTGCACCTTCCCGGTTCACACAGTACCACTCATTAGTGCTTGACACACGAAGTTCTTTCTTTTAAAGCGTATAAACTCCGAGCGGAAGAAACACCCGTCTGCATCGCTCGGCTCACTGATGGCTTTTTCCTCGTCGAAGTACGCACACTGGCCGGTCTCCTTGCAAACGCAATTTGTGCATCAGATCTCGTGCCCAAACGGGTGCCGTTGTTTCGCTGCACACCGCATACCGAAGGGATGACCTGAGACCTTACATCACCTGGTGTCCCCATGAACTCCGGTTGCAAATACTCTGCGGCCGTACGGTTGCCGCAATTCGGCTGAAAACTCCTAACCCAATAAAAAGCGTACATTTTGGGGCCGTACTTCGGCCAGTCTCCTTCTAACACCGATTGCCCGAAAAAAACGAATATTTTGCCGGCGGAAGCACGGTTCAGCATAGAAAGAGGGAGTGCAAGGCAGCCGCACTCCGGTCAATCTCCTTCCGACGAACAACTCTCACAGGAATACAAATATTCTGAGGCCGATTCCTTGCCGTGCTTCGGCTGAACACCGTTTCCCGAAGGAAAAACGCATGTCCTAAAGTCGCATGCCGGCCGGTCTTTTTCTGAACATCGACCACCGAAAGTGAACGTTATACCATTCTGCCTAACCTAAGCCGATTTACTTTGGCCAGGGATTTACTATCCTGCCTTTTTCTGGCGGACGTGTTAAGCCCATTTTCAAATGTGGGCCGTCTGGCCGTTAATGGCCGTACTTCGTTATTGTACGCCGTTAATGGCCGTACTCCCATGACTATCGAAGTGCCAGTCTCCGTCAGCCAGATAATCGCCTTACGTTAATGCGGCCAGATTCCCGCCGTAGAGATCCGTTTATTCGAAAGCCACCCGTTTGTGGCCGCCGGAGGTCAGCCGAGATACGGTCATCGGACTCCAGCTGGACTAAAGCCGACAGTAGTTCGGCCATGCTCGTACATTGGAGTTCTGACACAGTACGTTTACTGTACTGAGGCCGCTGGACGACCACTGCATGCAGCGCAAGCAGATGACTCATCCACACTGTGCCAAAACAAAAACCCGCCATTTTGGGTACACTGCACCCACACCAAAGTGCGCCCGCGTGCCACCACCAGCCGTCGAGCCTTCAGCGCCGCCTTGCTTATTGATCAGCCTCAGTTGACAGCAAAATTCATTTAATAAAGACTGCTCTGACTAAATGACTATTGAACTCTTCGATCCTCTGAATAAATCGCATATTTTTACAAGAGTTTCTGGACTAGTTTAGTTGTATATGCCTTCACGAAGAGTTTTCGTACTCCACAAAACACACAGGAGCATTCCATTCAATTTCCTTTATGCAAAACGTACGTCTTGGTTTTGACCATTTTTCTTAGAGAGAAATTTTATACTCGATCAACTTTTCTCTCGAGCTTTCAGAGGGCTGATTCTAGGAGAGATCAAACAAGTACATTTATTTTCAATCAATTTTTGGAGTTGTTGTCACGAGTTGCGTACATACCACCTAATAGCTACAAAGAACTTATTTTCCTGTAATGTCGCGCTCGTTTGAAAAATAGTAGGCGTGTTGTGCCTGTCAGTCTGCTTATGGTGGCTGCCGTTCTATCCGACTTTGTGGTCACGCTACGAAAGGCGTGGCTAGAGTTTTATAATTTGCTTCAAACAAATAACACAACAGTGGGTAGTATGCATGCAGCAAACCTTGCATACTGCAAAGAATAATACAATATTTCATTGGTCGAGTTTCAATGCGTAAGGGTCTGAACCCCTCTGAGGCGAACTTGCGGTTCGGCCCTATGTATACGCACCTTCATCCAGCTTTAGAGTTAACATGGCATTTCTCGCACGCCCCTCGAGAAGAGCGCCAACCGCGCCTTGCGCTCGAACCCTTCCAGTGGCCACGTTTTCGGCCTTTCAGCAGCGTAAATGGCTGCGTGTTAGCCTTTTTAAAGATGATAGTCTTTGTTGGGCTACTTAAGCACCGAACTTATATTATATCCGTATGTCTGTCTGTCTGTCGGTCTGTAACTCGATTCAGCCAGCCGGCAAAACTGAAACGAAAGCTACGCAATAGTCTTATATACTCACAGCTAAATCTATGCGACTAAGTCCGGTGCCAGTTTTTATACCGGTCTACATTGTAGAACAAGTCATTGCGCAAGTTTAAGGCAGCATATCAATACATAAGTGATATTTTCAGTGTTTATTTATGACAAAAATCATGCAAGCTTGGTTTTTGCGCTAGCAAATGAAATACTACGTCAACAGGAAAAAAACGTCGCCTGCTGTTGCCAGCATTTCCTTCTGGCGGCAGTTAAGATATCAAAACACATTAGCAACGAAAATGTCCACTACATGGGATCCACGTTCCGCTTGGAAAGCTCCTGGAGTAGGGCAACGTGGTTTTATAAACGTTGTAGTAGGGTGCCTGAATTCACGCGCGGCTCCGCCGCACGGCAGCGCTGGCGTCGAGACACCTGACTTGGAGCAGCGGAACAAGGTGATTTTGAATTGACTTGAGTGAACGTCTAGCGTGCTTTCTTGGGAGGAGCGAAACAGGAGAGGAACAGCGTGAGAGGTAGGCGGGAAAGAGAAAGGAGGCCTTAGAAAGGGTGCCAGCTGACTATCGTCTTTCGGCGACATTTACAACGAAAGGAGCAGATACGCGGCCATTTTTTGTTACGGCGATTGACACCAAGAAAAAACATTTTTTTACCCCGCTATTCCCATTTGCTTAACGATACCCACAAATAGCCACTTTCTCCTGGGTCTCAATTTATTTATTTATTTGACACGTACTTGCTTCGACTTTACACGCATTACAGTAGGGGGATGCATGAAAGTAAGCAAGAAATTTGGGAAAAATAACAAAATATCAGTACAAAGCACGGAAAAAATCGTCATTATAAACAATAAATGCACTCATATTTTGAAGATATTTTCACTCTTGCATTGATCTAAGCAGAACTTATTTGCGCAAGGCGTCATTTTAGGGGAAAGTTAATATTTTCCTTAAGAATTGTGGTCCTACTTTGGTATATGTAGAATGTCATTTGGACTTCAATCATCAATTAAATTTTCCGAATGATAGATATTACTAAAAATCTAGAGTAATCGCCACTTCCGAAAAACCTGGTGAGAGCGAAGCATTCAGTGCAATATTGTATTCATATTCCCTGGCCGTCCCTAAAGAAGCGCATTTACGCTATACTTATTCAATTGGCATAAGCGTATCCTTGTAAAGTAATGTTAAGACACATTTTACAATCAACGACATTTCTATATGCCCACACAAGGATGTTATTACGTTCAAATATTGCTGTAGGTCCTCGGAATCACTTTCATTATCTATAGTCCTGTCAACTACAAAGTTATTTGCGAACATTTTTATCGAAGATTTCAGGCCGATAGTTATACCACTTATACATACAGCAACAAAAGAGGGCCCACAACGGAGCCCTAAAGGAATTTCCGAGGTCACGGGAAGATATCCCGAAGAAATTCCGTTGAGAACGACAGACCCCTGTCTTAGACGGATACTGGGTTATCCATGCAATAACCGATTCATTCAGTTATTGCCCCACGATGTAAATGGCACAAAAAGGTCAAACGGAACAATGTCGAATGCTTTTTTTGCAGTCCAATAAAATAAAGTCAACAATTTTATACTTATTAACTACTAAAGCCAAATCATCCGTGAACTCAACAAGCTGCGTTGAGCAAGAAAAACCCGACGAAATCCGTGTTGGCTAGAAGGCTGGAGATTATGTGTAACTGAATGTGTCATATCCGAAGTGTAGCCGAGCTCACCTTCAAACACTGACACTAAATTGAAATCCACGCTTCGTCATTGACAAGGCTCTGTCGTTATCGCAAAGTGAAAATAACACTTCTTTTCAAATAGGCAGTCGTAAAATCTGATGAAAAAATACTGCAGGGCATGAAGTTGAGCCTAAAAATGCACGAGCTTAGCCTGGTATATTTTTAGTACGAACAACATCATAAACATCGTTTTTTGCAGCATTATTGTAAGTACAATTGCTGGAACATGCGCTTTTGCGCGCCCTTACATTTTTTTGGTGGGGAGTCTTTGATACGGCGCCAATTTGAGCTCCTGTGTGGTGGGCGCTTTCTCGACGGCCTCATAGGTTAGTTAGATTTGGTGAAAAAGGGCCATCTCGAGTCAGATATCTATGCGAGGTCGATGTATCCAATACTCTCTATATCTTCAGTGGGCTATTTGCCTCGAGCTGATGCGTCGACGAGGCCAGAGATCGAGGCGTAGTACCGCTATGGCTGGCGAGGCTTAGCTCACATTTGGTGTGGAACATTGTTCTTGTGGCAATAAATGGCATTCCGATGGCCTAAAAGGTTAGCTAGTAGTGTCCAGTGGGTCCTTGCACATTGTGAGTTCACCTAATACCACTCATGGCTGCATGACGAACGAAGGTCGTTTATTTGAAGCGTATAAACACCGAGTGGATGAACAACGTGTTTCATTGTTCAGCTGCCTGACGGCTTTTTCCTCCCGGAGAGAGGCTGTACACCGCATACCGAAAGAATGATGGGTAACCTGTGACTTTACGGCAGTTGACCTCCTCCTGAGCCACGGTTGCCAAACCTTCTGCATCCGTTCGTTAGCCGTAATTTGGCTGAAGGCTGCTAACCGAATAAAAAGCGTACACCTTAGGGCCCTATGTCGCCCGGTCTTCTTTATAACGCCAGTTGCCCGAAGAGAACGAATATTCTGCCTCTGGGCGCGGTGCTCGCCGTAGAAAGAGCGAATGCACGGCAGCCACACTCCGACCGGTATCCTTCCGAACACCAACTGCCACAACAATACGAATATTCTGTGGCCGGTAGCTTGCCGTGCTTCTGCTGAACGCCGCTTTCCGAAGGAAAAACGAATGCTGTAAGCCCGTACGTCAGCCTTTTCTTTTCTGAACATTGGCCACCGAAAGTAAACTGAATGCCTCTCAGCCGGGTGCCTGCCGTTGTGTGTGTGAACGTGGGTGGCCGGAGAAATATCGAAATGCTCATGGCCAAAAAATTTCACCATCTTCCCGTAGGAGAACCCTGAGAGTGTGCGAAGCAGCCATGGGGTCGACTCAAGCTTCCATTAGTTTTCAGTTCGACCGCAGCGTTGCGAGAGGAGAATGAGGAAAGCATAGCGCGCGCGCGCGTCCTTTGTACAACGGAGCTACAGTTTCGCCCACAGCGGAGTATGCAGCAGCTACCGTCGCGTCTTTAACCCTAAGCTGCTTCGCATTATCACACGCGGAGCCGCAGGTGTTGCCGTTGGTTGCGCAATCCCGAAAAAGGAGAGGAGCCTCAGAGACGAGAAGAGGAATGCCGGGGAGGAGAGGAGCGTCGCAGAGGAGAATAGGAATAGCTTGCATACTTCTCAGGGTTCCCTTACGGGAAGATGACGTCGGTGGTTGAACGCGAAGCTATCTCATGATACACTCTTTGGTTGGCCAATCCTTAGAGACATCCTGCCACAGTCATCATCAGCGGTGCCTGGCCAGGCATGCGCCGTGGGGGTGTGGACACCGCAAAACGGCGCCCACACAACGGCGGAGGGAACAGGCTCGAACATAACCTGCTTCGCATCTAAAATTGGCTGTTCAATGTACGATCAGCGGCTGCGAGAACCTGTATGCTGGGCGGACATGCGAGAAAACGGCCATAGACGGGCCCGTCTTGAGATAGTTTCTGCGCTGCCTGCGTATCTGCCAGCCGGGTACCTGCCATTGTGTGTGTGAACGCGGGCGCCTGGAGAAATGCCGAAGTGCTGGTGGCCGAATTTTGGCTGTTCAACGTACGATCAGTGGCTACCAGAACCTAGATGCAGGCAGTACATGCTAGAAAGCGGCCATAGACGGGCCGGTCCTGGGACGCACTTCTTGTACTGCCTAGGATAACTTCCTTGTAAACCGAGCACGAGCGTACGCAGCGCAAAACGGCGTGCCACACTCACGGTCAAGTCACATTCCTACACAGTTTCTCGAGAGTTGTCTTCCCTGGTAAATGATCGGAAGCAGTAGAACAATGTAGTAGATCAAGAACGGTTTACGCTGTTTTGAGAGCGACAGCCCGAAATGGTGCACACATGTTTTCGCCAACGGGGGATGTAGTGGTAAAGCGAGCCGCACTCCCGCAGAAGGTAGCAGTCGAAATGGCCGTCGCTTGCGGTGTCAGGTGAAGCTTGCACAGCGAATTTGTCCATCACCTTGTGTTTTTGTGCCGTTCAAAGACCTCCTTGCTCCCCATTCTACCCAAACAGGTGTCCTTGGTCAGGGTTGCCAGGTCTGGCCCTTTGCCAGAAATCTGGCGACGTTTCGACATCTGTGGCAAAGGATATCGCTGTGCCTTGTCGAAATATATCTCTGGATCCTTGGCTAACTACTAGCTCCTCTAAGCATTGGTGATTTTATATATTTTTGGGCCTTTATGGTGCCCCACTATTCCAAAAGCGGCTTTATATGACCTTTCAGTGCATTTGAACCTTTGAGAGGACGTAAACAAACAAAAGAGACCAAACTTTTATGGAGATAATGGTTATCTAGCAAAGTCTAGAACAGGTCCCAACAAATCAGTCGCTCAAACACACAACCGCACAGCGGTACATACCAGCACAAATCAAAATTTTCGTGCTCTTTATAAAAACGGCACCCAATGTCGTACGAATGGCCTCAGAGCCTTCAAGCAACCCCACTGGTTTAATGTGCAATGCTCAGTTAGGTTTTCGGGGTGTTTGATATGTCGGGCACAGTTGCGGAAGTATGTATCACGATGTATACTGGGCACAGCAACTAAACAAGACAGCGAAAGAGCGTAAGTATGGTCTCAAGCAAACGCCCCTTCCAAGTTATTTATATTATTGGAATGTTTCACGTAAACCTTGCTGTACAGTAGTGGACCGCTGTCGCTTTCCCGCACCAGAGCAAACGAATAAATTGTGTGATACTGTTTGCAACTTCACGTAATTTCTTAATTTTTTCTGTGAAAGTAATCATTAACTAGTTACTACCACCGCCTGTCGGAAAATGGCGATTTTTGTGGCTACTGTAGGCAATTTCCGGGTGTCTTTGTCGCCTGAGCAGCTGACAACCCTGTCCGTGGTTACCTGCACAGCTGTAACTAGTGCTCCTTCCTCGGACTTAATCTCCGCCTGCGTAGCAGCTGGAGCGTGGGAACGCGCAACGGCTACAACGTTTCTACATGTCCTCTTGCAGTCAATATAGCAATTGTAGTGCTGTGACTTTAGCGCCCCTCTAACCAGTCGACCAGCTGGGGTACGAAGGCGCTTCAGTCAGAACAAGGGTTGATAATCCACCTGGGTCATGAGTTCAGCTCCGCATACAAACGTGTCAACCTTGTTCTGTGATAAAATAACTGCAAGGCACTTATTTTCAGTTACAGAAAACTTTCATTCAGCTAGAGTGAGCGTGTGACTGGCGACAACTACACGCCTCCGAAAGTTGTCCCAATCCAGAATAACCACCGCTCCCAATCCAAACTTAGTTGCGTCTGTCTGGAAAGCAAAACGTTTGTGAAAAGAACGGCAGTTTCAAAGATGCCGTATCCGCGATCGTCGGCAGCAACATGAAAAAAGCGCTCTGCTTTTTGTAGGTTTGGCACCACTTCGTGCATTTGCCCAAAACCTGAGCTAAAGTCGAAAAAATGTTTACGTTGTGTTGTGTAAACTGCTCTTGAAATGGAACCATGTCAAAATTCCCGACAAACGTTTCACACTCTGAGTAAATTTGCAACGTTCTGCGGGTCATCGTAGCCCCTGTGGACTGGGTTGGTTACTGGCGGTGCCAGCACTCAATTTTGGGAAAGCAGGAAGCCGTTTGTAAACACGTCACAAACTCTGTACAACTTCCGGGTGCGTGGTTTCTTTCGCCATGGCTGATAACAAAACAGGAAAATCACAGCAGGGAAAACAAGAAATACGCGAGGATTGAAAAAACTTAAATAAACCATACACATACCCACCGCTAAAGGTAGCCCTCAAAGTTGTTTCAAAAGACTTTTGGGCGCCACTGACGCAACTTGGTTTTGATGCTCCTGGCAAGGAGCATACTGTGAAGTAGTGGTTCAAGAACAATTACAACAACAACAATTCGCTAATTACAAAAGTTGAGGCGTGGCGTTGGAACACAGGCGCCACAGATGATCATCGAATACGGATGGCCTTTCCTGTAGCATCGGTGGCATTACGTTCACTGCTGGCGCTGGCTGTCCTCAGCTGCTATCTCCAGTGCTCTCGTTAGGAGCCGTGCGTGAAGAAGTGTGCTGTCCACAACGTCTGTTACGGATCATGGTGTGCAGTGGTAAACCGGTGCCACTGATAACCTCTTAAGATCCGCTGGTCGTTTGTAATATTGAGAAACAAAGGTTTAATTGCCACCTCCTCTGAACATCCTGTTGTGAGCAATGCTGCGCCCATTTGGAATAATGTTTATTTTACGATAGCTAAAATACCCAAGCGACATACCCGTTTACGTTGACCTTGCAAGATGGCAAAAATTTACAATACTTCGTAAAGTTCCTCTTAATCGCCAGGATATGGATAAGATGCATAAAAAAGTTAAGATAAAGCTTTAAAACGCTTTAAAACGGTGGCCTGGTTAATCAGATGACCTTATATTCTTTTTACACGCTATTTTGTAGCAACGTGCCTGAATAACATAAAAATAAACGAAACCCTAAATAATTATTACACATTTTCTTACACGAGAGTGCAACAAGACACCAAAATGTCATTCGGCCGATTCGACGGAACAAGGACCGCGAACCATGTAGAGGTTTGTTTATTTATTGTTTGTTTTACTTCCCGGCCGCGTCCAGCTCTGTTATCTGTGTCCCAAGCGAAGCGCGTGTTCTATTCTTTATTCTTACTCCGCATGGGCGATCTCATTCAGATAAGGAGACGGTTTCGCCCTTACGTCACACGCCTAGAATAATCGTCTTTTATCTACCATGTTCTGGATGTCAATCAACGGTTCGAGAACCACGTGCACCGAAAGATAAAACGCCTGCAGAGCAGAAGCCGCGGTATTCCAACTCGCCGACGCTCGCATGCGTACGTCTCTTTGTAGACTGCTGCTTCGCCGCGTGTGTAGTCTTTGAGTTGTTAGGGGAGCACAAGTTTGTTCCAATTAACGTGTTTTCCTCGAAGACAAATGCGTCGGGTTTGGGTTTCTGACAATATGCATTTGCGTAATTGAAATAATGCGACTTCGAAAAAACAAATAACTGAGATTGGTAACACTGCCACAGTCATTACTGGTGATTTTGAACCGATTTCGTCTCCTTAGAAGAACCTCACGCTTAATGTATGGATCAACACAGATGTTCCTTTACTCAGAATATATTTGAACACCACTCGCAAAAGTGAGAAGTTTTTAATATAAAACTTCAATTTCACATTTTACCGGAACTTTTTGGAAGTCTGCGTTCTTCTAAAACATATTTAAAATAAACGAAGGCACCGGGCTATGCTTTTGCCTTTTAACACCAGAGCTGTTTACACTTTCAGTTGCGCGGTTTAGTGATGCCAGAAAACGTGTGCTTAAAAGACCGAGCTAACAATGGCGTTCTCCAAGAAACGAACGCAGGGCGTTACCGTGGCTGACACGCATACTTGCGCTAAGTGAGGAGCTCGCAAAAAAATACTAACAAACAATACGGAGCGAACGGGAGCGTACGCCTTGTGTGTACCACCCGGCATCCTCAAACTCGAACTTCGAGAACACTTCTCCCGGCGTCCGTGGCGTCTATTCACGCGTGGTCCGCTATTCGCCAGCTCCATTGTGTTTGCGCCTCAACTGGGAAGCACAGAGCAGCTCATGCTACAGACGCAGAGTTCACGAGTCTGGTTGCCCCCGGTTCTAGCACGTGCTAACGTGGTCCACTTTCCAGGGATGTAAAAGCTGCCACAAAATGATCCGGGGAAGCCAGTCATGTAGAACTTTCAGCGCCGCTATCAGAAATCAACTTGAGGTGCAACAGCCCGGTCTCTGACGAAATGGGAAGGGCCACCAGCTCTGCAGCTTCCCCAGCCAAGCACCAGTACTGCGACCTGGGCCAATGTCTTTTGACAATGGTACAAACATGCAAAGGCAAATAACACAGATGTTATTTCTTACACAAAGATAAATAGGCCGCCTCTTTTAAATGATTTAGTTCCTGTGCAGTACAGGGAGAGGTTCGTCTAAATTCCAGGCAGATTTATATTTCATTGGCAGAAAGACCGCTGTTACCTTAGTAAAAACATTGGCTCATTTTGGATGAAGAACGCGTTTGAAATGTCATTAGGACTGAGTACTCCCGTTTGTCAAAAATGCTGAGCTTGGATATTTTATTCGCGCGATTCCTGAAAGCATTTGTATGTAAAGAAAACCCCGCTTTTCGCCTTTTGCCTTGCCTAACTCAACGAACACCGATGGCCGTCGACATACCTAGTTGCGAAGAAAGCTAATCAGGAAGAATAGGCATTCACATTACTAAAAAAAACCATTAATGAAATAATCTTTTTGCTCCAAAGCATACGAGTTCGCCCTCCCTCCTGGAGCTACGAAGCCACCACTACGCTAAAAGAATATCAGAAATTGAAACGGGATCGCTTAACAAGTGATCAGTTTTTTTTTCGGGAATTTTTAGAATTTCCCCTTCGCTAGAAAACAAAAACTGCGATTTAGAAAGTTATGCATTTCTGTTTAAAGTGGGGGATAAAAAGATGACACAAGGTGGCAAAAGAGGAACTCAAGAATATGATGTTTACCTAAGAAAATTTTATTGGTGCGTCTCGGATAGCTTACAGCTTAGACTAGATAGGTGCAGCTCTGCTGGAAAGACTTTTAGGTAAACAAAGAGCACTATTTCACCGGAGAAAGTTCTGGTCACGCTGTTGTAGTAGCTGGGTTACATTTGTTATGACTTGCCGAAGCACATTTCGGCCCTCAGTCACTAGCAGCAGTAGAACCCCTGATCACGGCGTCAGTCTGGCCAGCAGTATCACACAAAGGAAAGAATCTCTGGCTCCGGACAAGCCTCCGCTAGATCTTGAACTTGGAAACGTTCAGCACACGAACTTTGTCTAGCGAGGGTAGCTTAGCGGTGCTACTCGAGGAGCTCTCGTACATTAAACGGAATATTATTGGCTAAGTAAGGTCAGAAGAAAAGAAAAAAGCTTCATATAACTGTTTAGCGGGCGTATTCTGTGTTATCGGAGACCTCACGAAAAGAGGGAGCACAGGTTGGGAGTTTTGATCCACAGGACGTAACAGGAGACGTGGAAGAAATATTTAGGGTTAACCAAAGGGTCGGAGTCGTTGGGAGCAAGCTCAACAAGTGATACTGCTTAAGATACAGAAGCTATAAATGCACCAACAGCTAGCTATGATGAGGAGGCCGCAGATAGTTTCTACGAAGATGTCGACTCAGAAATGACTGAGGAAACAACATAGGTGACAGTTGTACCGAGAGACATTCAGCAAAAGAAGGCGCATTTTGGAATAGGCGCTTGCAACAGTTGAGGAGAAACACTAGTTGGATTTGCGGAGTGAACTAACCTTAGGGTAGCGAACACTTTCTTCCGCAAACAAAAGAGAAGAAAATGGACATGAAAAGTCCGACGAGATAAACAAAAATACAATTGAGTTTATTTTAAGTGACAACCCAGGTATTGCGCAGGATGTGGACGTTCTAGACAAGATTCGATGCAGTGTTCGGAGGATGGTTAAGCTCGAAGTAAGGTTGAATCTTAAAAGGTAAAGCAAAAAATTCGTAAAAGTAATTAACCCAACATCAAGTCAGTCAGAGATAAGATGCAGGAGTTTAAAATAACCCTTCGGGAAAAATTCGCGCATTTAGACGATGAGTACCGTGACAGTCTTGACATTCTAAACGACAACCTAACAACAGCAATCACAAAGTGAGCAGCCGCTTTTGGAAAAGAGGATTAGGGAAACACAACTGGCAAAGTAATTCAGCAACAATGGAACTCATTGTGAAGGGCGGAAACATGAAATTATCGAGTTATTTGGATCCCATTGAACAAGCAGAGCTGTCAAAATAAACAGAAGCAAGACAAATGACATGCGTGCATACATAGCACTCATCGAGGAAACGTTGCAAAGAGCAGGTAGCTTGAAGGCAACAAAGAAAAAGATAGCTATAGACACAGCCAGAATGTACGCACTTAGAGACGAATGACGTAACATTACGCAAAATAGGGGCGAGATAAGGAAAGCTGAACGATTCTACTCCAAGCTGCACGTCAGCGAAGTTAAACAAGGAGAAACCACTGGGCCTTGAAGCTTAGCTTGCAATGCTCCCGCAGTAACTAAACAGGAAGAAAAAAAGGCACACAGGGGCACAAAAGGAGGGAAAGCTGCACGCTACGACGGCATAACCACAGACCTTTCGATGGAGGCAGGAGATATTTTACTTCAAAAGCTTGCTAAAATATTCACAATGTATGTAAAGACATTAGAGATACCTACGGACCGTCAAAACTGCCACGTAGTTTTAATTTACAAGAAAGGAGATAACAAACATATGAGGAATTACACACCCATCAGCCTTCAGTTGGTTGTACACAAGCTGTTTGTGACGTTTATATATAACCGCATAAACCATAGCCTCGATTTCCAACAACGAAGAGAAGACTGGGTTTAGAAAAGGTTCCTTAAATATTTATCACGTCCATGTCATGAACCAATTACTGTTGAACCTCGTTACAAAGAACGCTGATATAGCGAATTGTCGGCTACAGCGAAATAATATAAACTTTGGATGGTCACGCTTCACTTCAGTGACACATTCTTTTCATTAGGTGACCTAATCCCGAGTTCAGACTGAGGCAACGGCTATAACAAAGAAATCTTCAGTTAGGGATAGGCTCGAACTAGAAATCTGGCATAAAAAGTAAAATAAATGTTAGAAGATAACACCTTTTTTAATATTTCGTAAAAGTAAAGCATCAAAGATGGCCTTAAGTGAGTGAACACTGTGTAGAACGTCCTCTTGCAGTGCTGTGAAAAGCCGCGAGGCGAAGATCGCATGATTTTTCAAATAAATAATAACGCAGACCTGTTTTGTACAACGAAAGTTGTATTGTTGTAATTTTATGTTGTCATGTTCCCGTCAATTTTTTGAAACACCACAAGAAGACAGGCACAGATTGCTTCGTACAAGCTGGTTCTAAGCATGCAATATTTGTTTTTGTATACAGGAATATTGCGTGACCCACCATGATGACTTGCCCATTTTCACCTGTACTGTTAGAGAAAATATCGGATATAACGAACGAATTCTCCATGCCCCATACTACTTTCTTATAACAAGGTTTGACTGCAAAAAAATATCATGACAAGCTTTGAGTGCAATATAAATATAAATATAAACACATATACTGCCTGCTTTAAGAACTAGCTTTAAAATAAATATAAAAAGTTGTTGATTCATTAAGCCCCACCTAAGTGATGGACCACATAAAGTTCCAAAGAAAGAAAGGACACTCCTAGACGACCTATTTAAAGAATGCACGGGCAGGGAAATCCTTCACAAGCCAAGCGAAAAAATTACACCATCTTCCTGTGGGGAACAATGAGGAGGATGCGAAGCATCATAGTGGTTTCGTGTAGGTTCCATTGTATTGCCGTTATGTTGTTCCATCTATCGGAGCACGAATGGGAACGTAGTGTGAACCCCCATGTAGAGACAGAGAAATCTAGAGAAATGTATAGACAGCGAGGAGACCGACACCGGCGTTACCTGATCGAACACCTCCTGGTTCTCATATTTCTTTATTGCGTGTTCACGCTCCTACCCCGCTGGCCGCCCTTTTCGTCCTCTTCTCTGGTTGAGCTTCAAGGCGCGAGGCGCTTCCCGCCACAGCTTTCCCACAGAAATTCAACATCCTCCTGTAAAGTTTTAAGTTTGTCGTTTCTGTTGACGTTCAGCTTCGAATGCCTTCGTTGTATCAGTAGCTTCTTGACGTAGTTTGAATGAGTCAAGGACATAAGGCGCGTTCGTAGCACTTGCGCCTGTCTCGGTTTTGCAGCACAGTGGGAAGAGCGCCACGTACCTCCCGTTGCGGCCAGAGAGTCGTGGGATTGAAACCGTGCGCCGCTATTTCTTTTTTATAGTGTAGGAGGAGGGGTGCGGATGGACAGACGACGGACAACGGAGCCGAGAGCAAGAGATGCTTCGCGTCTAAAAATTTCGTTTCGAAAGAGGTTCTAGGAGGAGGTACCATCTCACCAATGTTGTTCACAGCAAGCCTAGAGAGTGTATTTACGAACTTTAACTTGGAAAAAATAGGCTTGCGGATACGCGGGCAGTAGTTGGGCTTTTTGATGTTTTCAGATGAGAGGGTTTCTCTGTGAATCTGCAGAACAACCCCAAAAATGATTGAAGAACCACATTCAGCGATTTTAGTCGTTGGGCTAATTATAAATATGAATAAACTCAAAGTAACGATAATAAAAGTGCCGAAAGCTTTTTTTTCAGTAGAGGAAACGAAAGACTGACAGAGGTAAGAGAATTTAATTACCTTGGCCAGATTGTCAATGCTGACCCCAACCACGAGAGAGAAATTCGGCACAAATTATTATTAGGTTGGGGTACACTAGGCCAGCGCTCGCAAAAAATTCACCCGCATTTCCCCGAAGGGGAGCATGGGGAAGTGCGAATTCACGGGTGATGCGAAAGAACTCTTCTTGGCCAATCGCCCTAAGTGGGTATGTGGTGGGGTCGCTTTCGCACTTAAAAACTCTTCTTGGCCAATCGCCCTAAGTGGGTATGTGGTGCGGCCGGGCGGACGGCGGTGGACGCGTGATTCAGGGTCGCTTAAGATAATACTGATTGTGGAATTAAAAGCTATTTAATTCCACACTAGCCTGGTCAAAGTTTCAATGACTTGTGGGCTTGGCGCCTCGTGATCCCGATGTATGCTATAGGATTCAACCAGGGCTTCAATCCCATCTCGGTGGGGTCTATTTGTGTACAGAGAAGGTACATCTATAGTTACAAGGAAGGCGCCATCAGGGATTTTTATGTTGTTAATTTCCCGTAGGAAGTGGTTAGTCTCACGAAGATATGCCGAATGGGTAGCGAAGGAACTCTTCTTGGCCAATCGCCCTAAGTGGGTATGTGGTGGGGTCGCTTTCGCACTTAAAAACCCTTCTTGGCCAATCGCCCTAAGTGGGTATGTGGTGCGGATGGACGGACGGCGGTGGACGCGTGATTCAGGGTGGCTTAAGAAGTGCATTCGCACTTAATATAAAAAGTAAGATACCTCAATTCATAAAAAAGAAGGGTAATGAATCAAACCACCCTCCCGGGGATAATATACGGTAAAGAAACTTACCGCCAACTAAAGAACTAACAAGCAAACTTCGATCCCCCAAAGTGCCACGGAGCGAATAATCGTAGGAGAAACGCTGAGGGGCAGGAAACGGGCGACCTGTAATAGTGGGCTAACTCGAATAGAAGATATAGTTGATATTACGAAAAAGAAATGGACTTGGGTTGGCCATGCAGTACGACAAACTTACTACGGGTGGATCGCGACAGTGAGAGAATGGATACGGAGAGAAGTGACTAGAAGAACGGCAAGGCCATTAACTCAATGGGAGACTAAAAAGGAATACTCGGAAGCGGACAATGTGCTCGGGCAGCGCCGGGGTGAAGTCAAGGAGAGAGGCCTTCGTGTTGCAATAGCCTTTTAATGATGATAATGAAATTTAAATTACCGCCCCCTCCCCCAAGCTGTTCTTATTAAATAAAGAGGTGTCCCAACTGAAGAGAACTTGACCTCTTTTGTCAGTGGCCAGGTTTGTGGTAAATATAAACTTTTGTCTGTGCTAACCATTCAAGTTTTTGCAAGTATTAAGCGCGGCTTATATTCGATGCCATATGGGAGTCCGAGGCTCCAAAGGTTTCTAACTTAGGTCAGAAGCAATTAAAAGACTGTAATACTTTGTGTCAGAAGAAAAAAAGCTCGGTTCCACGATAATGACATTAGATAGCAATCCCAACTATTTCAAATTTGAGAGAACACGGGCTCAGATATACGGTTTTATCTTTCTAAAAAGTCATCCTAATGCTGACTTTTTTATGTTTGTGAGTAACAGATGCGGTTCCGCCACTCAAAAAATTTTCTGGAAATTGACCTGTCATGATTGCGCCCATCCACTATAATACTGCTTTCCCTTTCCGAACCTCAGTTACAAAAGGAAGTCACTAGCTTGTTTTAGCCGCAAATATTCGAGGATGGCCCCATTCTCTCTTGCTATATAGAATAGCTCAGTTGAGGAGACCAAATAAACGGTGCGTCTATTCATGGAACACGCAAACGCACGATATTCAACACATAAAAATATTCTCCTAAATAGCTTCCCAACACCGTTGAAGCGCTTTGTTCGCATTACCAATAAATGTTTCTTCAACTTCGCTTCTGAAATCAAGAGCCCGGAAAAATTCAAACAAATATTATTGTGGCACTCAGATGGGATTTCTTTTGTTTCTTTCCAAAAAGGTTATTTTTGCAAAGTAACGCAACGAGGTAGTATTAAATTGCCTTTGTTGATTTATTTGATTGTAGAGTGTAACGCGCCGACGATGAGGCGTGTCGTAGTGGCGGGCTCCGGATTAAACTTTACCACCTGGGGCTCTTTAAATCGCGTCAAAATCTCGTACACAGTGGCGGTGTTGCTTTGCGCCTACATATGAAAAGTGGCCTCCGAGCCCGGGATTCGAAGCCACGTCATCGTGCTCTGCAGCACAACGCCTTTGCCGCTGAGTGGCCGCGGCGGGTTGCCATTGCTTGCTTCGTCTAGTATAGTTTACCGAATGCTAGCTTTACACTTTTGTTGGCACTTCTTCATTTGCGCAGCTAGTTTGTCATTTCATAAAAGACATCAGCGCTTGCTGCTCAACTTACTCGTGAAACAATTAGGTTACCTTGCACGGTCCACTCAGCGTATGATTATACCAGGCAAGCGCTTGAACGAAGAAAATGTGTACATATTTAACGTCTACTTCAACCTCACAAAATTTAACAAAGCTAAGTTCATAATTTTTGAGAAAACGTGCTGTCCATTCCTTTTGTGCTCTCTTTTACGCTCATTAAAACCCCTTGCAAAGCGTATTTCTTCATTGTTCTAAAATTGAAATTGAGCATATATAACTTTTTCACAATAAAACAATATTCATCGCCAGCTTCATACTCCACCTGGTTGTGTCCCATGTAGGACGAATACCTATACAGTAGATGTCCAGCGAGATCTATCGAGTGCTAGCTAAGTCCATCCTTTGCTAGCAAATTTCGTAGTTCACCCATCCCTCGAGTCCTTGGCCTATCGTATTGCGTTTACAGTCTAGTGGCGGCCACTCTGTTAAGTGGATGGTCTACCTGTTGCCCCTCATGTGCATGATGTGATCTGGCCATGCGCATTTACTTCGAGAATTTTAGCTGTAATATAGTCGACAAGAGTCCACTCCATAGTCCACACACCTGTTTTCGTATACCTAATGCAAAACCCTTGGCATTCGTCTTTGAATTGCGGGTTAGGCCGATTCGTGTTTCCTTTCAGGCGCTGAGTTAGGCCCCAAGTTTTTGCCCCATACGTCATTACTGCAACAACACAGTGGCTATATACCAGCTTTTAGAGCTGGAAGAGAGGCAGAATATTCAGGATATCTTAATTCCTACCAAAGCAGCCCAGCCCGTCCTTACTCTAAAGGTAACTTATTTTTAATGATTTGCAGCAGCACTTCTTAGTGGCCGAAGATAGACATTACTGCTTACTGTAAACTGTACTGCTGACTGTTTCCAATATTTTCCTGCCTACCTTGAAGTCACGCTACTTAGCATGCTTATTGAACATTATTTTTTGTTTATTTTTTAAGGCTGCAGCTAAACTTTCCGAGCCAAAATTGCGGGTAATGCTCTGAAGTTTTCGACTGGCCTGACTGAAGAAGAGAGAGAGAGAGAATAGTCTTTAATGATACTGGTGAGGTTAGCCTGGCCAAGGCGCCTAGCTTGCTACACCAGATGTATAAAAAAATGAAATCGATGAAGAGATGATGATGATAATGACTGTGATGAAGATGACGCGCTCATTAAAAGAGTCCTGTTTAAAAAGTCTGATCAAGAAGAAGAAAACAACGTCGGCAAAGTTAAGGTAGCTGATATATTGATCATCGGTAAGCACTCATTCCTTATTAGCTTCCTGACCGCACCTTACCGACGTGCTAGAAATGATTGCGGAGATACAGTGTGCGCTCGCAGGACACTCCATTGTATAGACATTTTTGATAGAACCGTATATTTTCGTACATGACTAGTATAAATATTTAAAGAATGCAGTATATGACTCGTTCACTTCGCATTCCCGTGACCCGTAACTACTGCTGAAGTGAGCACTGAACCGAACGCGTTTTCTTAATCTATGAATGTCATGTGCAACCATGTATTATGCTGTGAACAATTTTTGACTACCTGTAGATAGGGTGGATATGGTCTGCCTGCCTGCTCTCATGGTTTTCAAGGTCTAACGTCGCACTAATGCAGTTGGGAATAACTTTTGTAAAGCAAAGAAGAAAACTGAGCGAATAGTAATGGGTCTGTTTGTCTTAGGATCTTGACATCAGCAGTATAATTTAGAACTAAATTTGCGTTTTTACATCACTTTTTTATTGTTGAAGTACTCAGGAGCTTCGAGAATGGGTATGCAGGATTTGTTAGCTCAATCTCGCGTTCAAGGCGCAATATGGACTGGAATACTATCATCTCCTGCAGCTTGGCCTTTATTCATTGATTTTACCGCCGTTGCTACCTCACTTTTCCTAACAGGTCGAAAATTCCCGACATCAGTAATCGGAAAACCTGTGTATAAGTCAGCGTCACAAGCTAAAGGTTTGCTCAAAATACCTTGGCTGTTTTCACTATATCGTTTGTGTTTTTGTTATTTTGCCATTCCTATCTTGGATTGCATACCTTCTATTTTTGCCAGAAAAGAGTTTCCTTCTTGTCGCTTTGAAACTTATTCGGTGTTTCAATCCTGCTTGAACTGTTGGAACTTTAGGTGCACGGGTGTCGGCCGTCCTACTTTTGGTTATCAGTGTAGTGACCATGGCCAATACTATCCGGCTCACGGATTGTGGGCGACATTTTTCGGCTGTTTTCAATGAGGCTCTTGGTTAGTTGTGATAACTTCGATTCACATTTTTTCTGTTTCTCTCCTATTGCTAGTGGTGACTGAATGTTCATATTTGTGAAATATTTGTTATCTAACCACATCGTTGTCTTGATTAGGCCATACGGAGAATTTGTTCTCACGTAATATTCTTAAGTCTCACTTTTCTGCCATGGAGGGAAGGTAAGGCAGCGTCTTCAGCTTTACCATCCTTATTCTTTCCATTTTTAAACACAGGCCCATTTAATTTCTGGCCATTTTGTCATCACTTGTCTTAACCATGTAAATTACTTGTAACGGATGTACTGTGCGTGAAGTGCCGGGTAACATAAAGTGAGTTTTATTTTTTGTTTCACCAATTGGGCATTTTAGAGTCCCTTTCCTATACCTTTTTTGCGGAGGACGTATTCTTCAGTCGAATGTTATTTCTTTCAACGTAGGCAGCCAGCAGTTCCTAGGGGCTCCTTCAAAAGCCTAGGCTACATTTCCCCACCGCAGACCCTTCCCCCTCCATTTTTTCATAAACGTCACCTGTGATAATAGAGTGCACAGTTTTATCTTAGGCATTGCTGACTCAACGTCTTAGTAAAAATTTTCTAAAACCACATCATAGTAAGCGGATGCTGGAAAATGGGCCTGTACCACCGGCAACTTTGGCTTTTTATCGAGCCTAATGACAATAGATGCTATACACTCATTACAATACAAAATTCTACATTTTCTGCTGTATCGGCATGAATATGAATCCCTGATTTTAACTAATGTGTTTCAGAATCCCCGCGATAACAGAAAATATTTCAAGGTGAAGAGCACTAGAAATTTGTCATGAGCCGTTCTCACTTTGTCCACCCTATGATATCCCATCGAATACGAAATGACCCTGGTAAAAAACCCAGTAAACCGGCTTCGCTCGGAAGAGTTTAAGACCTAAAAGTGGAAATCAATATTTCTTACTGCCGCCATGCTCGGACGGAGAGATGCTTGCCCCTTATGCTGAATCGCTGGCCTTCCAGCCCGCTTAGGTAGAGGCAATACAGAAGCTGTGCCCTCAATTCTAATGGTTTTGTTGCGAATTCATTCGAGATGTTTTGTGTCAACTGGGATCAACCATGGCAGCCGAATACTTGCCTGGTAAGGAAACAATAATTTTGCATTGGGAATGTGGGCTCTCAATTGTACCGTAAAAATCTGAAATTCGTATGCTCAAGAAGCGAAAGAGGTAGACCCCCGCCGAGACCGGCTACCCAGAGGTGACGCTTCATGGCGCTACCACCCCCAAGGTCGATACAGTCCGAATACTGTGTCTTACTTTTCAAAAAGACGGGGCAGGGGCTGCCACCCTCCAGAAACTACAAAACACTGTCACCAGTTAACCCACCTAATCAGGAAGTAACAAAAAAACACGGGTTGAAGGAAGAGGATACATTCAGAATGCTACAGGCCCTGGTAATTAGCCGAATCACCTAAGGAACCACTTATTGGGACTAAAAATTGCTCAAATAAAGAAGCTCGACATTTTAATTTTTGAAATCTACAAATTAGCACTAGGACTGCCAACCAATGCCTCCTCAGAGAAACCTTTTCAGTTAGACATCCACAGCATGTGGCAAGAACTCACCGAGGCGCATAACGCACGCCAAATCAAGCGACTCAAGCTTACCCAGACCGGCCGAGCTACCTTGTACCGCCAAGCCTTGGGACCCCAAAACCAAAAACGACGCATCCGCAATGCCTGGTGGGCATACATTATGGTTGAAGACGTCCCACGCAATATGCACTCGGGTTACCACAAGGGGCGAAGAGAAGACAGGGTGAAGGCCTTGGGAAACGTTTAAAGCAAGGACAGCTCAACAAGATAGATCGATGCTGGGAGGTACCCGGCAAGAGCCAAGTGGGCGTACGCGGTTTGTGTGACAAACATTAAAGGAGCTGCCTTATGCTCAGCAATGGTCAATACAGATGACACCGCCTCTGCAGAGGAGACAGCAGTCGTGCTTGCCACCACCACACTTGCAGATACCCAAGGCCGCGTGACCATCATCCCCGACTCGCAAGTGGCCTGCCGGAATTTTCAAAGGGACAGTATCTCAGCGATGGTACTTGCTCTACTACATAATACCTGGAAAGCCGAAAAACTTCATTGGACATTTATATAATTTGGACTCCAAGTCACGAGTCTTTAGAAGGAAATCAAGCCGCAGATACCACAGCCCGAGGCCCCTCACACCGAGGTTAAACCCTCATAGGCGCTCACCACTCCGTAAAACACCACCCGTCCATCCCCCAGCGCATCACTACATCACTGTAGGCTATTAAGAAGACGGTACCCACCGCCCCATCCGAAGCTTATCAAAGAAGAAGGCATACAATTTTGGAGACTGCAGACAAATTCATTTGCGCACGCCACACAGCTTTTCAATATACACCAAGCGCTCTTCAGCTACGACTGCAACTTCTACTCTGAAACGCACAACACCCTGTACCATGTGATGTGGTTGTGTAAAGGCGTCACCGAACTACCAGAACTTATTGCACCGACACAGGAGCAGTGGGAGGAGCTGCTGACAAGTGATCTCGTGGAAAACAAGCGTGGCATGGTGACAAGGGCCATTCGCGCTGCAGCTGGCCTTGACATTCCGGACAAGGGTCGCTACCCACCATGAATGACCGACAACTGTTCCACGCTCCTTTCTTTATGTTCAATGGGAGCAATAAATGTTTTATCCTCCTCCTGCCCCGAGATCCTCACCCAGTATCGCTGCACCTGTCTAGTACATCCTCCGCTGGCCAACCGGCGATGTTGTCACCAGAGCAGGCAACATTTCGGACATGGTGATGTTAAGAAGGGTGGTGCCCGAGCATTGTTGAATGCTGCTGAAAATATGTAGAGCCCTCCCTTGGCTGACACCTAATAGGACATCTAGAAAGCAATGCTTCTTCCAACTTGATAAAGAACGTGCCCGTTTTTGGTGTATATCTTACGCCCAAGCACATATTAAGGTCCAGGGCGTGAGCCCTGCTTGCGACGCACAGCAAGCGAGACATTGATAGTCCTTACGCTGCTACCCGAAGTAATGTTCTCTAGTATATATGCGCAAATGTGCATTATATACTTCTTACGGATATGCAGAAAAGGATGACGTAACTATCTGGGTGTATGGCATGACCCGTGCATGCAGCGTTTAAGCTACGTGGCATAGCAGGTTGTTCCTGTTTACTCTAAAGGGAGCCTGCAACACGCTTTTGAACTTTTTAGTCAATCCTAAATCCTTTACGAACGTAGTCAATGAACGCATCGAGTACTTATAGTGAGGGCAACAAAGTAGCTAAGCAAAAAGTACTCCTCTAAGACCTACAGTTCTCCTGAACACCTCTGCAAAATATTTTTCTATCTCTCCCGATTTTGGGCGTTTTTTCAGTGCTTGAAATACCTCAGTACAGCCTTGCCACCGCTATTGCCCTATCTTTGATGTTGCAGCAATAAGCGCGTTTTTAGCCACTTTGAAAGAAAAAGCCACAAAGCAAAAAAAATGCAAGGTGTGTAGTTTTGCTTTAACGAGCAAATCACGCAGTGCATCTGCGTGCTGATGATAAGTCTAGCTATGACAATGCTTCAATATTCCAAAGCGAGAGTAAAAACTTTCATCGGAAGTGTCGCAGAATTCTTCTTAGGGCTGTTCCCTAAATATTAGCAGATGTATTATATTATTTATAACAATATTACGGTGTACAAACTAAACGCTATAAATCATGATGCCGCGCCTTTCAAATTTATGCCGTATAGTGCTAGCGGACGTTTTAGCAGTCCCGGGAACCGAACCAACGGTGCTGCGGCTTTTGTGTGCACAAATTCGGTTTAAGACACATAACCGCACAACAAGACCCCCGAATTTGTTGCCTCGACATATAGATATGTACATGTGTTGCAAAAGTCGCTTGGCTGGGGTTTCGTAATTGAAATGTCGAAAGAATTCTTGCAGGTTTCTAAGACGTCTGAGGACTAAAAGTGGCACAGTGAGGTAAAATAGCCTCCGTGAAAGAGAGCAATAGGCTGGAAACCTGTTTTTAGTGCCAAAGCACTAATACCTTACTACAGCGATCTTCGTAGAATATTGTGAAGCCTTTGCTGTGAAAACGTTTTTGCAGGCAAATCAGTGAAGCCTGTTTTGTGAATTTTGACTATTGAAGTTGTTTTTGTATTGCTTCGCGTATTTGCCTGTTCGGAAGCAGCTTGCCATGCTATAAATTGCCAAGTTGAGAAAGGCTTTGGGTCGGTCAAAGACTGGATGGAGGAACGAGGTCAACTAACACTCCAAAGACGTTGCTGAAAACCTTTGGCAGAGGTCTTCGTTCTGCAGGGGAATGGACAAAAGTAGGCAGATGCTGATGATGGAATAGCTTGAGCTAGTCATTGAGCAACAGCCGAAGGGGTGATTCGGGCGTAGAACTTTGCGGTGTTAGGCCTCGTATCGCGCTCTGAGGCAGACGTCCTGATCCGGGAGGGCGTACAATGAGAAAAATTTCGCATGGAACATCTTCAGGCTCATCTTGAGGTTTAGGTACCGTTAGTCCTAAACCTAAAAGGTTAGCTTCACTGTCTGGCTTTGAAGTCTAACATCGTAGACCAGTTCAAATAGTGAAATATATTTACTGTTTGGTGGTTAACGGCCACATTCAAACACTTCAAAGCCCAAAAGTCAGGCGCAGGCCCACGACGTACGCAGCATGGGCAATTAGACATGTATGAATCAATAAAATATGGAATCAATCAATCAATAATGAATGAAAGCAAGGGCTGTTTTTTCGGGTTTTGCAGTCGATATTCCGAGGCGGGCGAAATGTCAGCGTGTATTCTGACTAAACACATTGCAGCAGATTTACGCATATTAAAGATGGTATTCAATTTTGAACTGTGCCTTCCCATTGACCTCCACATAAAAGTGGAAATGTCCTAAAAATAAGCGTAAAAATGATGAAAAAGTACACTTTTAGACTTAGGCAGCCCACCTCGAATATCAACCTCAAGCACACGCTCTCGGAATTTAAAATCAAGAACTTTTTCGGGCACCTAGCTCTCATTGCGTGCTTATAAGGCAAAAGCTCTGCGATTCGCATTCAACTTCTCTTCTGCAATACGTTATTTCTGTCTATTTCCCTGCTTTTGTGTTTTTTTTTTTTTGTTCTAACGTTAACCGATCCAACCACCTATTTTCCTGCTACATCATACATAGTACTTCTCTTTTATCGCTTTTCTGCAATCGTCTTACGGTGCAAGTTACTTCAGCTAGCGTACTTGCAGACGCCACATCTGCCCTAGGCTCAGGGGTCTCCGTGACTGGTAAGCATCCGGTCTGCTCACGTGCTATCACACTCCGGTGCCACTGTGCACGCACTATTGTACAATTTTTACGTTTCGAATTCACAGTATTGTGGATTTTTTTAAGCGGGTACACTTCCATTCAAAGCGTGATATTTTGGGCCAAAGCCCCAATTGCGTGGGTCTCCCGACCAAGCAAACAGCTAAAACTTTTTTTTACGTTTGCAAAGGGCGCAGATAGCACAGTTAGTAAAGTACTCGTCATTTACTGTGCAATTTATATTTATTTACTCCTTCTTGCCTAGGCCATTTTTTGACCACAGAGCTATAGCAAAAACGGCGCTTTTTCAAAAATGGGGTGCTTAAGGCTCTTGTTTGTCTTTATACACGGACAAAAAAGCTTAAAACTGAAATTCATCACGATTAGCCAAAAGCGTTGCAGATAAGACATTTACTTGTGGCAATCAGAACTGACGCCCTTGCTTTTTTTCGTTGTTAGAGCTGCGTGGTGTTACTTGTGTGTGCAGATAATTGTGAGCTCTGAAACAAGTGTCGTCATAGGATGTTTCTTGCATATCTGCCTGAAAACATTTTCCTGAATAATGCAAGACCCTCCTCAGATCGGCTGTCGCCACGTATACAGCCACTATTGACAGGTAACTGCTATGATTAGGTCGATCAGCATGGATCGTTATCGCTATCTTTGGATAAGGCTCGCCATACACGTACAGATACGAGCATCGTCCTCACGCCTTACTTAACACTGAGTGGAGAGAAAATTATCCGCCAGAGTAAAAGCAGTATTATCATTAGAATTATAACCTGCTGTTCTGCATGCGCTTGTGTTTTTTCCGTAAAGTTCATCAATAAGTTTTGTATTCTACATTAAAATTTTTGGAGTCTTTTGCTTCCAAGTTTCCTACGCCCTGGTGTCCAAAGCGTTCTCACATAAGCTCGGTGTCAGGTAATATAGCAGGTCAAATATAGACCCACAAAAACGTTGAGTTCCCTGGATTTGAATTTTTAATTATAGATAAGAACTAAGTGCTTCATGTCGTACAGGGAAAATGACAAAGTCATCAGTGCCGGTGTTCAGGGCAACTTGTGCGCTGTCCCGCACTGTGGAAATAATTTTGACGACTATGACAACTTCATTAAATTCTTAATTTCAAAACTCATTGCACATCACAACGTTATCTATATTTTTCTATATTGGTAGTTCAAAGTACAAGCCTCGTTCTAAAATTTTGACAGAAACGTTTGAGAGACGTACCACTTTTGTGTATAAAAGGCATCACGAATCTCCCAGCATTAGTTCCCCTACAAGGCACCACCACTGCTGCTTGGCAAGTAACTACCTAAAAGTACTCGATTAGAACAAATCTATTCGCAGACAGGCAGTGGCATGCTTCAAAAAAATATACAATATAAAAGAATGCCGTGGCAACCTCAATGCATATTTGCTTCAGAATACTCTCAAATACCTTTGAAGAGGACAGTTCAAAGTCGCTCTACGAACAAACAAAATACTTCTTTCTGTAAGACATAACGTACAGATATCCTCTAAGCGCCTTTGTTCTGAGCTGTCACCTCTTGTTCTTAAACATGACGTTAAGTGTCCACAATCACATTCTGAACTACATAGTCGCTGTTAATTATGTGGTGTCCAGTACATTAGAGAAATTTTTCACTCGTAATGGCGTAGTATTGTTTATCCGTGTAATTACGCCATTACCATACAATCTTGATACACTACGTTATGCATTGGGCAACAATTTTAACCAGGTATGTAGGGGTATGAGAAGCCAAGCCGCGTTTCCTTTTCTTGAAAAAAGCAAGAAAGCATAAAAATTCGCAAAATCTTGACCGCCCACTCTGGGAGGTACCAAAAGCCCTCGGGCTGCGCAGCCAATCGAAACAGGGAAAGCACGCGAAAGAACAGGCGCAACGAAAGCAACAACAAGCCAACACATTTCCGCCGCAGGGTGAAACACATAGTGAAGTTTGTTGAACCCAGGACCTTCTTGCATCATCTTCTGATGGCACGCATTCTGATTTTTTTTACTATCAGTCTTTCTGCAATCATTTCTTAGAAACGAGCCAAAAATTCCACGCTGTTATTTCGTCACTCAATTTGTTTGTCTGCGCTGCGTGCTGTGACTTCTTCTGTTCGTCCTGTCCTTTTAGAGGAATTTTATTTCCATCATATCAGACCAACTAGCACGTCGTAATGCTCTGGTAAACAGGCGCAACCAACAGCACGTGAGTTCCATGGGTGCGTGCCGGAAACAGAAAAGTTTTATTGCAGGGAAGCAAGTTCAGCCAAAGGACGAAAATAAACAAATGTGACGGATGGTATACAACGACAATTTACCAGTAAATAAATTTAATTACTATGACTAAGAAAACCCCGCATGCTTTAGTTTTGGCAGGATGTAAGCAGGGTGAGAAGGTGAAAAAAGTTGCACTGTGGCTCTAAATTTTTAGATTAAACGCCCCTTGCACCTGTCGTTTAGCCTTCAGTAACACTTTAAATAACGCTTTTTTATTTGCCTTGGTACAAGTCAGGTTAGTCAGAAACGGCAGCAGTTCCTTCAGAATTACCGCGCAGTTCTTGATGGAATGCTGTAGTATGTCCTTTCCTGTTTGCCGAGCGACGTCCTCCGGCCGTGAGACTTTGTGGGCATCAGTAACACCGCGGTGAGAAATGCCCTTGTTTTAACTTGTTTTTGATATCGTTTTGTTGTCTAGAGCCCTGAAATTCTCACAGTCTTTCGCACAGCGTTGAAGTCCACGAGAAAGTTCAGACCCTTGATAACGTCTAAGAATGATTTAATGGAACGGAAAGACAACACTATAGCTAATTTAAAAAAACTCGTACTCCAACACACCAACAAATAACCGTGTTTGTTTTTCCACTGTAGACACACCTACTTCTGCTCGACCGGCATTCAAGAAAGATGGTGGCTGGAAAGGCAACTATGGTGCTTGTGGTTATTGCCACCTTTTCCCTGTTGGGTACGAAACCGTCCTTCATTTATTTACTTTTTTCGTCTAGATGAATGAACCCCTCGGAACAAAGTTAAGCACTTCATAATTTGTATCAGAGTTTAAAACGGCCCATAGACTCCTGCCACCAATAAAGCAATACACTGAATATGAAGAGAGATGGGAACGGGAAGCAACACTGACTGCTGCAGTCAATTTAGTCACTCAGACTCAGTCTCGCCTTCCTTCTTAACTCTTTATATATAAATCTATACACATATATATATTTCAACGTAGGAAAGGCGACGCAGCTGTCTTGTAGAAAAAAGTTTTTTTGAGTGAACTCGTGCTCCCCTAACAACTGAAAGGTTACATAGGCTGCGACGCTGCAGTCAACAAAGTCGCATGCGCAGACGAGTGTCGGTATATCGAACGCCGCGGCGTCGGCTCTTCGGGCATTTATCGTTCGGCGTGGGTGTTTTTCGAACCGTCGAATTACACCCAGACCACTGTAGATCAAATAAGACTATTCTAGGCTGGTGGCGTTCGTGCGAAACATTCTCGATATCAAATGAGAAACCCCGAGGGGCATAATAAAGAATGAAAGATGCGCTTCACTCGGGGAACAGATAGCACAGACTGGTGCAGTTGGTCGGTAAAAGCGAAAACATAAAAAATAAAACCAATGCATGGTTCGAGGTAACACACACACACACACGCACACACGCACACACGCGCACACGCGCACACGTGCACACGCACACACACGTGCACGCACTCATACGCACATGCACACAATGTCGAAGGGCTCAGAAGGGCAAGGAAGCAGCTGTAGAAGTCCAGCAGGCGGAGATGTGGGCGTTGTCTGGTGCTGGCAAGATGGGCACGAAGCAATGTTGCGGGCAACGAAGGTGGAGAGCCCAGGCCAAAAGAAACGACTTCGTATGCCGTCGTAAGTTTAGTGGAAGCCCACGTGAGGCCAGGTTGTGACTGCTGCCGTAACTGTCATTATATCTCTAAAGAATGACGTCATTTCACCTCTCAGCCAACTGAACTGCGTTACACGCGGTTTTTTTGTCTATAGATCACGATACCGCTTTTGTGTCGGTAGTCTGAACATAGCCAGACCCGCTAAAGCATAGTCGTGAAGGGCTTATAATATCACCTTTCCAATAGAGTGCGCTACAACGGGAACCGATCCCTTGCCCGACGACTGGTGATTTGAATGCTACAAAACACCACTCAAAAACTGGAGGTGCTGAAGCTGCCGACGCGCCCGGCTGTTCGGTGGTTGTATTGTGCCGTTAAGCTGATCGTTTATCGTGCGCCAGTAGGTGTCGGTTCTTTGAAGAGTAGGCAAATGCGACAGGCCGTCATCAAGCGCTGTGTAGTTGACAGGTGTGAAAGGGAGGGCTTTATAGGGTGATAATGACGCAGAAGTCGTATGCGACTCAAGAGGACCCCGAGAAAGTGCATCCGCGTCAAGGTTCTTTTCTACGGACTTGTAAGTGACGGCGTAGTAATACTCTTGAAGTCGTAGAACCCCGCGTCCGAGGTGCCGTGATAAACTTTTGAGTGTCTGCTACCAGCCCGGAGAAAAACGGTAGCCACGCTTGCAGCTGGTCCCTAAAACGCCCCATGCCCAGCTGCAGCGCCAGTGGGGTTGCTCGTGGCTTCATGGTGCAAGGCTTGCTACAGTAAATACCGCCCGAACGGCGCTCCAGGGGTGACATCGGAAGGCGTAAAGGACGAGATCGAGGTCGACCTTCACCACTTCAGAGGACTGTGAGAGACAGGTGCAGGAGGACGTATATTCGGAAGCATTGCACCCGTCACAGATTCAGAACCAGCCTCTTGTGACGATGATATTCACAACATAATGGGAAGAATATTGATAAGGATGATTGATCTTGATTTTGATCAAGTTCAAGCAAAGGATGGTGCCCATAATGTATTACCGGGTCATTGTAAATAGGACGCAATGCTGAGAACGGGCTCAAAGTGTGTGTATATATATATATATATATATATATATATATATATATATATATATATATACAGAAACACAGGTCGGCAGTCTACAACGCCAAAGGAGGCATAGGGGTGTGGTTAGGCTCTATTTTTTACTACGGTTAATGTAGTTAGATTTTTTTTAATATAAGGAAGAAAGAAAGAAAGAAAAACACGCGCCCAGAGTGGGGACCGAACCCACGCCTTTCGATTAGATCTCGAATGCCTTACCAATTCGGCTATCTGGGCGGCTGTGCTCTCCTTAACTTTCTGTGCTATTTATATTTACTAGAAGTGTATCTGACGCTTGAGGATGGTAGCCAGCGCCACTCTGACTACACGGGGAGAAGGGGACCTTCTTTTCAACCCCCGCGGCGTGACTCAAACGTCTACAGCCTGTCATGAGTGGGTAACTGGCGGGAAGCCCTCTTATGCTACCTAGGCATCAAGGCTGCCAGAACCGAGACCCTCGCTAGGCTTTCGCATAATATAGTAATATAGTATATATATATATATATATATATATATATATATATATATATTTATTTATACGGCGGTCGCGAAAGGAAAGTTTCTAATGGTCCTTAATAATGTTATTTTGACGACGTAAATTGGGTGCAAGTCAGCGGAACGTCGATGGGAACTCGAATCGGACCCAACTACGCTAATATCTTTATGACTCACCTCGAATCAAACTTTCTTGACACTCAAAATTTAAAGCCACTGCACTAGAAAAAGTGTATTGACGACATAAGGAATGGTATGGCAGCACAGTTACGCGGATCTCCTCGCCTTCATTCAGACATTTCATGTAGCCCATCCTAGTTTATCCTTGCTCATTGCTACTCGAAACACAATGTGAACTTTCTGGATGTTACAATTACTACTTCGCAAGGTCCGGTTAAAACTAAACTGTATAGAAAACAGACCGACACGCGGCAGTATTTGCACTTCCAAAGTAGCCAGGTCAGACATGTGCAAGACAGCAATACCATACAGTCAAGCCCACCGTTTTAGGAGAATTTGCTCCAACCGAGCTGACTTTCACTCTAACTGTCGACAACTTAAGACCACCCTCCTGAACAAAAATACCCGGAACAGCTTATCGACTACGCTATTCTGTCAGCCAACCGATTAGAGCGTAACAAAGTATTTAAAGAAAAAGCCCTGAAATTTATTCCGCAAACAAACTTAGTTTTGACCCACTCAACCTCCGCTCCAAGAGTGTCAACTGTACTAAGAAAACTTCAAAATATCCTAATTCAAAGTGAACGCTCAAAAGTGTATTCCCCGAACCACCACGCGTTGTCAACAGGCGTAATAAGAATTTACACGACTTTCTTACTCGCTCTCGTATGAGCCGACCAGAAACTACTGGTTGCATGCCCTGCAATGAACCTCAATGTAAACTATGCCAACTCGTGACCACTAGACATCGTGCCACCAGCACGGCTTCAAACTGTTACTTAAACATAAAAGGTAACTCTAACTGTGGCTCCGTTAATGTAGTATACTTTCGAGAGTGCACTGTTTGTAAGCAACAATATATCGGCCAAACTGAAACACCCTTTCGAATACGGTTCAATAATCACTGCTCTTATGCGAAACGTTGACCTTATTTGCCCATGTCAAGACATGCGAACGGTCCTGGTCATGCATTTGAACATCTAAACGCAACAATTTTAGAATCCGCTTTTAAAACCCACCACGACCGCGGGATTCGGGAATCATATCATTTATAAGTTTGGGTCAGTGACGCTTGGTATAAATGGCAATTACGGAAAACTAACGTGCTAATCCCTCAAATAAAATAGGCGACCTCTTACTTTTATCACATTGTTCATTAATTCTACCCTTCAATTTCCCATCAGAATTCCTCAGCTTGAAGAATTACAAGTGGTAATCTCAGCTTCATCAATTAGTTATAAAAGGTAGAATGTTCTTACTGTACTGATACCACTTTTCCAATTCCCTCTTCGTTCATCGTTGGCAGGTGTTTCCATGTATTCCTTACCTATTTCTTTGCGGTGACAACTTGCGGTATAGCAGCGGACCGTCATCTTGGTCATTTTGCCGCAATAGCAAATTGTATTTATGCCCCCATCAGCCCGGCCGGTTCTCCTAAATGATGTTATCTTTTACAGTGCACAACGGGGACGCCTATTCCATGGGGGAGGCCGAAGCAAGTGAGTAAGACTATTGACTTTTTCTGTTCCAGGTGTATGTACAACGCACTTTACTATTCCTGCAGGGAGCATCGAACAAGCTAGGAGTGGTGTTCCACAGGAAAGCTTTGTTCCCAAAGGTTAGAGCACTTCCTCATACAACTGGGGAGAAATTTCTCCAACAGCTTTCTTTTCTTTCAGGCCGAGCCGAAGAAACTGAAAGAGCTCCGCAGCGCTTGGGTGGCGGCAGTAAGATTATCTTCATTTTTTGTATTTGTTTTTGTAAGGATAATGGCAGCTTTACTGTGGCTTTTTCTGAAACTAAAACGTGCAGCCCTGAAGCTATCATTTTCGAGAGTGGTGTTACAAAACAGAGAAATGAATCGGCATAAATATGGGGCGTTTACTGCAATAAGTTGCGTTGCATTCGCAATATAACAATGCAATGGTGTCTAATTCCAGAAGGTAATATACTGAAAACACCTCACACAAGAGATTCGGTGCGATACATCGGTGTAATGTTTAATTACGATTGCTGACTACGGAGGGAATAAAAAGTAAAAATGACAGACTTCAATTTTTATTCCCCAGTTCGATGCCTTGAACGTTTTCACCCAGGACACGCAATCGGTTACTCACGTTTCACCGGCTGTTTTTTTTTTGACCCAGGCAAAAAGCGAAATCGCTCATGTATCACGATTTTATAACAAGTACTGACTGACTGGTGGTTTAATATCAAGCAAAACCTTCGACTACATCGCGTCTCACACGCGACGTGTAGCTTTGGCGCCTAAACTGTCTGCTCCTGCTTCTCTATTTCTAACCGCACCTTCTTTTGCTATAAATAGTGTTCAAATTTTGCTGCGCGTTACAATCAGCTTTAAATTAACCGTGACCCTCGCCATGAAGCCGAAGTCCTCCCAAAATCAAACTTATGGCAGTCCGAAATAACCAGCCACCATTACGGTTGTACATTCTCTTGTAGCCGTTTTTCAATCGTAATACCTTAGTCACCTGTTGCGCATAATTCTGAGGTTTGAATTAACACCTCGCTCTTGTCTTTAATAATGCGCGAAAGTGATGAAGCCTCGTTTGAGTGCAAGGTAAAATAACTTGTACACAGCGAGTGGAACCTTGAAGAATCAGGTGCCCTTGGCGTTCCGGAGGCATGAGTGCACGACTGACGAAAACATGGCAGAGTTAACACTTTTATTGTTCCCCGTACAAGGTAATGCCAGTCGGAACTAGATAAGCAAGTTTAAGGAGCACAAGGGACTTTATCGGCTGCGGTTGCGCGTGTCCAATAACACGTAATATTTGCCAAGTACGTTGGGTTATGTCTTCTACAAGTGCTTGATAGAATCGGGGTAAAATATATTTTTCGAGTTTTTCTAACAAAATGACCGAAGCCTCACTATATGAAGCGCGTTCGAATTGTACAAATAAGGTAGACGTCTTAACACTAGTTCAGAAGTCGGACATGGCATTCCTAAGTCAACACTTAGTTCACAAGAAACAGCATCATAAGCCTGGTTGCGTTCATTGCAGGACAAAAGTCTCTTTCAAAGATCTCCCGCCACACGTGTCGAGTGCTAGCTGAGTCCGGGCTTTCCCCCAAATTTCCGTAGCTCATCTCATATCGAGCTCTCGGCAAACACCTGTTGCATATGCGGCAACAACTCTCTTAAACGGATGGTCCACCTGTTGTCCCTGATACGCATTACGTGACCCGCCCATGCCCATTTCCTTCGCCTCACTTGAAATATAATGTCCTCCACGTTCGTCTTCTCCCTAATTCATGTGGCTGTTTTCCTATCCCTGGGCGTGATGTTGTACTTCACACAGTATTCTCTCCCTAAATCTTAGCCGAGGTTGAGATAAAGGGCAGATATTACCACGGACCTCCATTAGCATATTGTCAACAAGTAGTTAAGGAGAGTCATAGTCCACCTGAAATGCAGACGATGCCTTGAAATGCGAACTTCGTAAGCTGCGTGGTAGAATCCGAGACTCGAATTCACTCGATTTTTGCAAGCATTTTTTACGCCGTTTGCCCTTTCTGGAAGCGTACTTTTATGGCTCCCACACCGAGGCAGGATGTTCACGCAATGGGGCATTTATGCTATCACTATGAATGAATGCGCGCGCCTGAGGGTCCTCAAAATGAAGATACTAGTGTTTAATGTAGGAAACTATTGTTTGATACCGATCTGAAAAAAAACGCTTGGAGCGTATGTACTCATTTCGGAGAAAATTTCTACCAAATACGATAATCTTCGGGCCCCTTGCCACTAACTGCCTCTCTCCTCTTGATGGACTTGTTGGCCAGCATCCCTGTTCTGCGTATGTGTATGAGGCCGCGTAGTAATCGTGTCCTAGTGATTTTTAGTTCATACTTGGGCGCTGTTAGTAAGAGTGCATCTTAGTGCTGACACAAAAATAACACATCTCTATCAGATAATCATAAATTTTAAATCATACTGGTGCTGCACAGACGCAATTTCTGCGATGCAACTGTGCAGATGCAAAAAAAAGGCTTCACAGATTCAATTTCACAGATGCAAAAAAATGCTTCACAGGTGCAGTTATTGTTTTGATAGTTGAAGCTGTGTGCGGGTGTGTGTATTTTTTTTATTTTTCTCTTGTATTGCTCTAATTCACCATGTATTGTCCGTTTGTTAGAGTGCAGTTATTATGGCCCTCGTGCTCGCGCCCCTTCTGGGTCTGCATAATGTCCTAAATTGTAATTAAATAGAGGTGCCCGAAATACCTTAACTGCTTTGAACTAACTTTAGCAGTTGGTCCAGCACAACCTATTTTGTAAAATATACTCATGTCCTAATCCAAACCTCAATGCTTTTTTTTTCTACAGTGAACACGAACAAAAGGGTTCAACTTGTAAACGCTAACACCACCATCCCGGTTAGGAGTGCAAGTTTGAATTTCCCATTGAGCAAGATCTTTCACTCCAGTCATCCTGAAAACGACACTCGTGCTCCAATTGCGGTATCTTTAACTAATGATTATGAGGTGGCTTTAGCATAAAGAGCCTGTAATGGCAATATTTCGGGGAATATGGAACTTTGCACGAAGTCAGGTTTGAAACTGCAATAAATGTTTTTGATTTATTTGAAGTTACCATCTCTATTGCCTACTTCAAAATGGGATAGCCAGTTGCGAGACTGTGACTGGCTTAGCCAGAGAGTTCTCGGTGCAATTGTTTTCGCAAAGCAGTATCCCCGCATGGGGCACTTTGGGTAATCTTGGTAACGGTATTGGTGACACCGCAGACTCCGCGCCCCCCAACAAAAGCTGGAACCAACAGTGGAGATGTGGTTTAAAAACATCAAACGGTGGCTGCCGGAGCCCAGTTCAAGCTCCGGCGGATGGGCTCCCTGTCTGTTTACCAGGGAGGGAGCTCCTGGACCTCTCGCGGTATCAGGGTAACCCGACCGAAGAACATACCCCCATCCCATGCAGCTATACTACGCTATATGGTATTTTCTAAACCCCCCACCCCGCCTAAACGTGATCGGTCCCTGGAAAGGGGCGGCACTGCGGTATCTTTTACCGCAATGCCATCCTTAAATTTCCTGAACCTGTTATTTTTCTCAATTTGTTGTCATGTCATCCATCAATTTAGGCCAACTTCTTGCATCGCAGTCAGTGTTCTTGATTACAAAATATATTGAAGGCATATTTGGAACAACTTACAAGGTTAAAAAACAAACGACTGGGAGGTAATTGTTGAGCTAAACGACAAGCAGCAGAACACAAAGCTTCTAGCTCAGACTCGATTGGCTGATCTGGACATCAGGATCACACTCCACCGGCGTCTCAACAGCTCCCAGCGTGTGACCTTTGAGCCAGATCTGCTGGACGAAACCGATGCGTATCTCCTTGCGGGCTTGAAGGATCAGGGCACCACAGCCGTGAGGCGCATCAGCCTACGCCGAGACGACAAGGAGAACCCCACCAAGCACTTCATCTTGACGTTTGACTATTCAGCACTACCACAACATATAAATACAGGTGTTATCCGGTGCTCCATCCGTCTCTACATCCCGAACCCACGGCGCTCTTTTAAGTGCCAGCGATTCGGGCATGGCACAAACTCTTTCCGTGGCCGAACAACTTGTGGAAAATGCGCCGACTAAGATCATCCCAACGACAACTGCCCATCCGACTCCCTCACTTGTGTGAACTGCGGGAGCCGCATGCGGCGTACTCACGCAAATGTGAAAAATTTCAACAAGAGAAAACGATAATAAACATCAAGGTCACTGAGACATAACCTTCCCAGAGGTGCGGAAGAGGTTCGCCTCTTTCCCCCAGAAGAGGTACACCGAAGCAGCTCGCCGGGGGGCGGAGTGTCGTCTGGTTTCCACAGGGACACAGTTCAGCGAATCTCACCTGGTCCCTTTCCTACCCCCCGCTGGGTTGCCTCAGGCACCCCATCGTCACCCCACCGCTTGCTGAGGCAGCAGCGGTTGTGGTGCCAACCCCCCTCCGTCGGGACCGCTGCGCTCCCGCCTGTAACCTCCCCGTTCTCCACCGCATTGGAGGGTGCCGAGGGGATGGACACCGGCGGCCCCGCATCGGCTACCACCACCAGCGCACCGCCCGTGCAACATCTGGCGCCCACGACGCCCTCGGTGGTGGCGGGTCAAACGAAGGCGGCGCATGGTTTGATTCCATGACTCTAGGCCGCAACGGGAGGTACGTAGCACCCTTACCACTGCGCTACAAAGCAAGATGGGAGCATCTGCTACGAACGCGCCTTATGTCCTTCACTCATTCAATCTACATCAAGAAGCTACTGATACAACGAATGCACGCGAAGCTGAACGTCAACGAAAACGACGAACTGAAAACATTAGAGGAGAATGTTGAATTTCCTGCGGGAAAGCTGTGGCGAGAAGCGCCACGCGCCTTGCAGCTCAACAAGAGAAGCGAACGAAGAGGGCGGGCCGCGGGGTAGGAGCGTTAGCACGCAATTAAGAAAGACGAGAACCAGGAAGTGTTCAATCAGGTAACGAGGCTGTCTCTCTCTTCGCTGTCTCTACAATTCTCTATATTTCTCTACATTTCTGTGTCTCTACATAAAGGTTCACACTATGTTCCTATTCTTGCTCCGATTAATGAAACCGCATAACGGCAACACAATTGAACCTACACAGAACCCTCATGATGCTTCGCAGTCTCCTCATCGTTCCCCACGGGAAGATGGTGTAATTTTTTTCGACTGATCTATTACCAATTCTTCAGTCTAGCCTTCGTAGATTTTTTCAAATTATCTCCCCGCCAAATCTACAAATGCAGCTCCAGCTATCAGACGACGACAACAAGCTGATTGAAGCTGAAAAATGTGCTACAGTCCTTAACGATTTTTTACATAAGTTTTTGCGCCCGTCCGCAATCTTTAGTTTTACGAAATTACCACAGCAGTCTGCGACTGCAATGCCCAAAATACAGAATAATGCTGATGACATAGCTTAGTTAATCAGCTCCATATAATTATTGTCCTCGGCCGGTTGCGATGAAATCAGCAGCAAACTGCATAAAAACACTACTTTCATGGGAATCGCAACACTAAGGGTTATCATCCAGCAACAAATCAGTACCAGTTAGGTACCTTACGATTGGAAAAAGGCTCAAATAACTCACGTTCATAAGTGTGGTGATCGATCAAAAGCCTCTAATTATCGCCCAAGCTTTTGGAAGTTATCATGGCAGCTAATCTAATGAATTACCTCGAATCAATTAATTTTGGTAATCTTACCAACATGATTTTAAAAAGATAATATCATGTTAAACTCAGCTATCAGGATTCACCCATGAAATCTTGCAACATATCGATGGTCATCTACAAATTGACGAAATCTTCCTTCACTTCTCGAAGGCCTTGGACCGTGTTTCACACAATTACCTACTTGCAAAGATATCTAGTCTTAGAATTCTCTCAACCCTGTTACCCTGGATCAAACATTTCCTGAAAGGTAGCATACAATACACATCCGCTAACTCTTATAACTCCCTCATCTCGTATGTTACATCCGCTGTCTCCCAGGGAGCAGTCTTATCAATCCTGTTATTCTTAATCTACGTTAATGACCTGCACTCCAATACAAAAACCAGAGTTAGTCTTTTTGAAGCTGATGGCGTCATATACAACGCCATTCATAACATTATTGATTCCATTGACCTTAAAGAAGACAGAGACACTTCCACTTCGTGGTGTGAAAAATGGCTCAAGAATCTTGATAAAGTGTCAATATATGTCTTTTTGCCGTAAGCGTAGCAGTACAAATCACTCATACTAGTAAAACTCGACTGAAATAACTTGAACAGGCTGCAATAATTATCTCGGCGTTCACTTCACATCGTCATTATCTTGGGTTACTCATATTGAAACAATATCCCCACACACCTCAATCACGCTAGGTTTTCTTCGTCGCAATCTCCGATCTGCATCGCCCGTTACTGAACAATTCGCATATCAGACAACGTCCGGCGTAAACTCGAAGATGCTTCATCTATCTGTCACCCAACGCAAGCTTATCTGACCAATGGATTAAAAATCTATTCAGAACCGTGCTTCAAGCTTTATCATGAAAACAACTCGCCTATATCCAGCATCACCTAACTAAAACGAACACTCGACCTTCCTAGCCTCAAATCACGTTGTATCATTTCGCGTCTCTGCATGTTTCACGATTTCTACTATCATCGAATCCCAAGACACCCTGGTCTGCAACCACACCCTAGAATCTCCCCGGCGCGCCTCAACCACAGCAGTCCAATCGCGCACATTCACTGTCGGGCATCTGCGATGAAAGATTCTTTTTTGCCTAATGCAATAACCCTGTGGAACAATCTCCCCGACATTATTGTCTCGACCACCAGCCGCAAGGCCTTGCGCGAAAATTAGCAAATCATTTTACCTGGAAGGTTTTTTGTTACTGGAACCCTGTTGGTTGCAATGTTTAGTCATGTGTATTGCTTGCGTGCCTTTATTTTAATACCCGTTATTCGATTGTAGTACCACTTGCTTCTTTCTTGGCGTTGTTTCTTTGTTGTTCTTGTACACGATTTTTCTCCTTTTTCTTCCTTCCTTTTTTTGTGATTAAGGGATTTCGAAAGAATGTTTCCCACCGCCTTATGTAATGCTTCGGGGCATTTGAGGCCTCAATATATGAAATGAAATGAAGAATCCATGAGTGCAATACGGTTGTTCTTCTAGGTTGGACAGAGGTTTGCTGGAATGTTTTGTCACAAAACCGAACACACGTGCAGCTACAGATTTTTTGTTGTGAACATGCATAGTTCGCCTAGAACCCACGAATAAATAAACTTCAAGTTATTTATATTCCCTGACCGTTCCTAAAGCGTTATTTCTGCATTACCTATTGAATCGGTATGAACGTCTCCTTAAAAAGGTGACGTTAAAACACTTCTTAACTTTTAACGATATTTCTAAATAGGCACTCCAGGATGATATTATATTCAAATCATGCTGCAGGTATTCGGACACTCTGTTTAGTTCGGTAAACTAAACAGTCATTCGCAAGCATTTCGAGTGAAGATTTGGTGCCAATAGTAATAACACTTATATATAACAGCAGCAACAGAGGGCCCACATGTAAACCCTGAGATGATACTGAGGTCACAGGAACATATCCGGAATTACCATCGTTGAGAACAATGTACTGCTGTCGTAGAAAGAGATTCTAGGCTATGCCTGCAATAATAGATTCATTCAGTTCATAGCCGACCAATGTACTAACAAGAAGGTCATATGGAACAACGTCGAATGCTTTCTTGCAGTCCAAGAAAAAAATGGCAGCACCTCCATTCCGTGGATGATGGCGAGGGTGCGGAGTACGGGTTCTCGAAATGACATCGAAGTTGCGCCCAGGGTCATCCGTTTTGCGTCCCGACCGTCATTCAATTTGAACCTTGAGTTGCACCCTAATTATTCCCTAAACGAAACTGGAACTCACGGATCAAATGGAATTTCGCCCATTTTCGCTTGGTAGTGGTGTGCACATGGGTGGAGACGGACGGACATTGGGAGGTCCTAAAATTCTCCGCACCGTTACAGGCGAGGGAGTAAGCCGTTTGAGTCTCGGGTAATAACTCACGGTCGCAGCCCAATGGGTAAGACGACTGACGCAAACTCTGTCTGGTTTAACAGACACAGGCTCGAATCCAGCCGGTGCATGTGTGATTTTTTTGTGATTATAAATGGTATATGCACGGACGCGGACAGACAGTGTGTGGTCATAAGGTAGTGCGCACCTAATACAGTCAACTACTTTACACTTATCTATTGATAGAGCCTAATCATGAGCGAACTCAACAAGCTGCGTTGACCAAAAAAAACATGATGTAATCCTTGTAGTCTAGGACACTGGAGATTGTTTAAACAAATGTGCCATTTCACAAGAGTTGCTCAGCTCACTATCAAACACCACAACTAAACTAAAAGCTTGTCATTGACAAGGCTATGTTGTTATCGCCAATTTAAAATAATAATTCTTTTTTAATAGCCAGTCTAAATAAGATCTAGAAGCAGTTCAGAGCGCGGAATTGAGCCTACAAATGCAATAACTTGACATTCTATATGTTTAGTACGAACAATATATTGCAATATTGCTTTTCGCAGTAATAGTATCGAAAGAATTGCCCGGAACTTGCGCTTTTGTGCTGCCTTACCTTTCTTCGGTGGAAATTCCTTCACATGGCGCCGGTTGAGCTCTTGTGTGTTCGTCACTTGCTCGACGCCCTTGAAGGCCGAAAATTGTCGATGAATCACGGCCGTCGCTGGTTGTACATTTATCCCGGATTGATGTGTGAATGCTTTCCAATTCTCGAGGGGGCGAATAGCCTCGAGCTATTGCGTCGACGTGGCCGGCGGGCGAGGCGGGGTAGCGCTACGACTGGGGAGGCTTAGCTTACCCGTCGATGTTGAACAGTCTCCTTGCGGCAAATGGTATACCGATGGTCTAAAATGTTAACTGGTTATGTCCATTGGGTAGTTGCACCTTCCCGGTTCACATAGTACCACTCATTACTGCTTGACACACGAAGTTCCTTCTTTTAAAGCGTATAAACACCGAGTGCAAGAAACACCCGTCTGCATCGCTCGGCTCTCTAATGGCTTTTTCCTCGCCGAAGTACACACACTGGCCGGTCTCCTTGCAAACGCAATTTGTGCATCAGATCTCGTGCCCAAACGGGTGCCGTTGTTTCGCTGCACACCGCGTACCGAAGGGATGACCTGAGTCCTTACATCACCTGTTCTCCCCATGAACTCCGGTTGCCAAATACTCTGCGGCCGTACGGTTGCCTCAATTCGGCTGAAAACCGCTAACCCAATAAAAAACGTACATTTTGCGGCCGTTCGTCGGCCGGCCAGTCTCCTTGTAACACCGATTGCCCGAAGGAAACGAATATTTAGCCGGCGGAAGCACGGTTCACCAAGAAAGAGCGAGTGTAAGGCAGCCGCACTCCGGCCAGTCTTCTTCCGAAGAACAACTCTCACAGGAATACAAATATTCTGAAGCCGTTCCCTTGCCTTGCTTCGGCTGAACAACGTTTCCCGAAGGAAAAACGCATGTCCTAAAGCCGCATGAAGGCCGGTCTTTTTCTGAACATCGACCACCGAAAGTGAACTGTATACAACTCTGCCTAACCCAAGCCGACTTACTTTGGCCAGGGATATATTATCCTGCCTTTTTCTGGCAGACGTGTTAAGCCAGTTTCCAAATGTGGGCCTTCTGGCCGTTAATGGCCGTACTCCCATGAGTATCGAACTGCCAGTCTCCTATCAGCCAGATAATCGGCTTACGTAATACGGCCAGATTTCCGCCATAGGGCTCCGTCCATTGGAAAGCCACCCTTTGTGGCCGCCGGAGGTCAGCCGAGATACGGTCATCGGACTCCAGCTGGACTAAAGGTGGCAGAAGTTCGGCCACACTCGCACATTGGAGTTCAGACACAATACGTTTAGCGTACTGAGGCCGCTGGACAACCACTGCATGCAGCGCAAGCAGATGACTCATTCACACTGTGCCAATACAGAAACCCACCATTTTGGGTACACTGCACCAGTACCAAAGTGCGCCCGCGTGCCACCACCAGTCGTCGAGCCTTCAGCGCCGCCTTGCTTATTGATCAGCCTCAGTTGACAGCAAAATTCTTTTATTAAAGAACTCTCTGAGTAAATGACTAATAAACTCTTCGATACTCTGAATAAATCACATATTTTTACAAGAGAGTCTTGACTAGTTTAGTTGTATATGCCTTCACGAAGCGTTTTCGTACTCCACAAAACACACAGGAGCATTCCATTCAATTTTCTTCATGCAAAACGTACGTTTTGGTTTTGACCATTTTAAAGCAAAGCTTTCTACCTCTACCCCCAAGGGTTCTTTCGCGACCCTTGGTGTCACCAGAAAACTCCAGCGAACAAATAAAAGAATAAACTGGCACCACCGGGAATCAAACCTGGAACTAATAGACTAACAAATCGAGAGCCCGTTGTCTTACCGATTTAGCTACGAGCCCACGCGAAGACGGGGAAGACAGTTGGTGTACTCACCAAACACATCTACGGGTTTACCCCCTGCGTTCTCGCTGAATGACACGTGAAAGCGTCACGCGACCCCTCACGGCCGTCTAGTGGCCCTGTGAGCACCTTCATCATGTGCCAAGAGTTACAAAAATTATAGGAAGCTCACACCAATGCATGGCATCTCCCTTCTAGTACGCCAATGTGCTAAAGCCGGTGGCCTCCAGTGTTCACGTAAAAAATCTCAGATCCTTGTCGTCCACCCTGACACCAAATCAAGGAATACATTCAAATACTATTTGATGGCCAGGCCATCAATCCAAGCCCCAGCATCAAGACCTTGGGCCTACATCTCGAGGCTAACACTAAGAGTGACGTCCACTTGCAGCGCCTCAAAAATATCAATAATGAAATCATACACATGATGAGGCGAGTTGCCACCAAGAAGTGAGGTAGTCTAGGGTTTGACAGAAGTCCGTCTGGTCAGGTGGTAAGTTTATACCAAACAAGAAGCGAGGTCTAAAGGAATCCGGAACATTTCGATTATTTAATGCTTTTGTCCTCTCGAGAGTCGCTTACGTAAACCCCCTTTCTTCTTCTCGACAAGGAAGACATAAAGATGCTTTATATAATGATTAGAAAGGTGGTCGAGCAGGCCATTGCTCTTCTCATGAGTGCGTACACACAGAGGCTGCTTAGCACGGGGGCTCCACAACACGGTGGAAGAGATTATAGAAGGCCATCTTTCTAACCAGAAGGTCCTGCTCAGAACTGCGGTGGCTAACCGCATGCTACACCAGATTGGCTGGGCAGCCGAGAATGTCACTCTGCTTGACGTACTCCCAGACTCTTCGCGACTAAAACTAAAGATGCTCCCTTTGCTTAGAAATATGAACCCCTCACATGACGAGGGTCACCGAAAAGCATGGGCTCAAGAGCTAAACACCACCCTCGATGGGGATCATGCAGTTATCTAAACAGACGCCTCCAAACATCGAGGGGAGTAATACGCCATCATCGTGGTTACCATCAAAACCACACTCAATGCGTGTGCCTCACTCAAGTCCCAAGACATGATGGCAGCAAGAAGAGGCAGCCATCACCTTGGCTCTGACTCAACCAGGGGTTCGGAGGGTAGTCACCGATTCCCAGCAAGCCTACTGGAATTACCAGGCGGGTTGGGTGTCCTGGCCTGCACTGCGCGTGTTGAAAAACTACTCCCCAAACGGTTCCATTCAGCTCATCTGGACACCCCCTCACACTTGAATGGAGGGCAACGAATACGCCCACCCAACCAGCCTGCGCTATTACCTCCCGTGCTATCGAGCTGCACGAGGAGAGTCACCCGCTTGTCACGTTCAGGGAGATAACCCAGCATTATCACCTTTTGAGACAGACCGTACCTTCGCCTTACCCTGACCTTTCCAGAGAACAACAAACTACCCTACAACTCATACAATCCGGGCTCCTTCCCCAGGGCTGCACTCTGGGCCGTTCAGAAATCTGAATAGAAGTATTTCTTCCCCCTCCTTTTCCTTCTCTGCCGCAAATCTCGTCGCCTCCGTCCGCGGCGCAGAGACGAAGAAGTCAGATCGTCTAACACCGGGTTGGGGCTAACTTTATTTTATGAAAAAAGTTTCCACTCTTGTGATCTACCAATACAACTCAACCAAACACCGTTCATGCATCATGCATTGATTTAATCTTACCAAGAATATCTCTTTAAAGTAATAAATTGTGTGGTTAAGTCCGTTTCACTTCTCTCTGGCTTTACTATTGTAGAGTGATGTCAGTGAATTTAACAGACGTCGCATGGGTAATCGATATGGGTGCCGTTTACAGCTTTGCTTTCCAACCACATTCACGGTGTGGATTGGCGCGATTTTTTTTTCTTAGACAGAAATTTTATACTCGATCAACTTTTCTCACGAGCTTTCAGAGGGCTGATTCTAGGAGAGATCAAACAAATACATTTATTTTCAATCAATTTTTGGAGTTGTTGTCACGAGTTACGTACATACCACTTAAGAGTTCCAAAGAACTTATTTTCCTCTAATGTCACACTTGTTAGAAAAATAGTAGGCGTGTTGCGCCTGTCAGTCTGCTTATGGTGGCTGCCGTTCTATCCGACTTTGTGTTCACCCTACGAAAGGCGTAAGACTAGAGTTTTATAATTTGCTTCAAACCAATAACACAACAGTGGGTAGTATGCATGCAGCAAACCTTGCATACTGGAAAGAATAAAACAATATTTCATTGGTCGAGTTCCATTGCGTAAGGCTCTGAACCCCTCTGAGGCGAACCTGCTGTTCGGCCCTATGTATACACACCTTCATCCAGCTTTAGAGTTAACATGGCATTTCTCGCACGCCCCTAGAGAAGTGCGCGAACCGTGCCTTGCGCTCCAACCCTTCCATTGGCCACGTTTTCGCCCTTTCAGAAGCGTCAATGGCTGCGTGTTAGCATTTTTAAAGATGATAGTTTTTCTTGGGCTACTTAAGCGCCGAAATTTTATTATATCCGTATGTCTGTCTGTCTGTCGGTCTGTAACTCGATTCAGCCACCCGGCCAAACTGAAACGAGAGCTACGCTATAGTCTTATATACTCACAGCTAAATCTTAGCAACTAAGTCCGGTGCCAGTTTTTATACCGGTCTACATTGCAGAACAAGTCATTGCACAAATATAAATCAGCAGGTCAATACATAAGTGATATTTTCATTGTTTTTTTATTAAAACATCATGCAAGCTTGGTTTTTGCGCTAGCAAATGAAATACTACGTCAAAAGCAAAAAAACGTCGCCTGCTGTTGCCAGCATTACCTTCTGGCTGCATTTAAGAAATCAAAACACAATAGAAAACGAAAATGTCCACTAGATTGGATCCACGTTCCGCTTGGAAAGCTCCTGGAGTAGGGCAACGTGGTTTTATAAACGCTGTAGTAGGGTGCCTGAATTTAAGGGAAGGTAATTTAAAGGTAATTTAGGGGAAGGTAATATTTTACTTAACAATTGTGATCCTACTTTGGTATATGTAGAATGCCGTTTGGACTTCCCCTCATCAATTCCAGTTTTCGAATGATAGATATTACTAAAAATCTAGAGTCATCGCCACTTCCGAAAAACCTGGTGAGAGCGAAGCATTCGGTGCAATATTGTATTCATATTCCCTGGCCGTCCCTAAAGAAGCGCATTTAGGCTATACTTATTCAATTGGCATAAGCGTTTTCTTGTAAAGTAATGTCAAGACACTTTTTAAAATGAACGACATATCTATATGCCCACACAAGGATGCCATTTCGTTCAAATAATGCTGTAGGTACTCGGAATCACTTTCATTATCTATAGTCCTGTCAACTACAAAGTTATTCGGGAATATTTGGAACAAAGATTTCAGGCCGATAGTTATATTACATATATACAGCAACAAAAGAGGGCCCACAACTGAGCCCTAAAGGAATTCCCGAGGTCACGCGAAGATATCCCGAAGAAATTCTGTTGAGAACAACCGACCGCTGTCCTAGACGGATACTGGGTTATCCATGCAATAACCGAATCATTAAGTTATTGCCCCGCGATGTAAATGGCACAAAAAGGCCAAACGGAACAATGTCGAATGCTTTGTTTGCAGTCCAAGAAAATACAGTCAACAATTTTATACCTATTAACTACTAAAGCCAAATCATGCGTGAACTCAACAAGCTGCGTTGAGCTAGAAAAACCCGAATTCGTGTTGGCTAGAAGGCTGGACATTATGTGTAACTGAATGTGTCATATCCGAAGTGTAGCCGAGCTCACCTTCAAACACTGCAACTAAATTGAAATCGACGCTTCGTCATTGACAAGGCTCTGTCGTTATCGAAAAGTGAAAATAACACTTGTTTTCAAATAGGCAGTCGTAAAATGTGATGAAGAAATACTGAAGGCATAAAGTTGAGCCTAAAAATGCACGAGCTTAGCCTGGTATATTTTTAGTACGAACAACATCATGAACATCGTTTTTTGCAGTAATATTGTAAGTAGAATTGCTGGAACATGCGCTTTTGCGCGCCCTTACATTTTTTGGTGGGGAGTCTTTGATACGGCGCCAATTTGAGCTCCTGCGTGGTGGGCGCTTTCTCGACGGCCTCATAGGTTAGTTAGATTTGGTGAAAAACGGCCATCTCGAGTCGGATATCTATGCGAGGTCGATGTGTCCAATACTCTCTATATCTTCAGTGGGCTAATTGCCTCGAGCTGATGCGTCGACGAGGCCAGAGATCGAGGCGTAGTACCGCAATGGCTGGCGAGGCTTAGCTTCTATTGGTGTGGGAAATTCTTCTTGTGGCAATAAATGGCATTCCGATGGCCTAAAAGGTTAGCTAGTAGAGTCCAGTGGGTCCTTGCACATTGTGAGTTCACCTAATACCACGCATGGCTGCATGACGAACGAAGGTCGTTAATTTGAAGCGTATAAACACCGAGTGGATGAACAACGTGTTTCATTGTTCAGCTCCCTAACGGCTTTTTCCTCTCGGAGGGAAAAAACCGACGTACACCGGCTGGTCGGCTGTACACCGCATACCGAAAGAATGATGGGTAACCTGCGACTTTACGGCAGTTGACCTCCTCCTGAGCCACGGTTGCCAAACATTCTGCGGCCGTTCGTTAGCCGTTATTTGGCTGAAGGCTGCTAACCGAATAAAAAGCGTACACCTTAGGGCCGTATGTCGCCCGGTCTTCTTTATAACGCCAGTTGCCCGATGAGGACGAATATTCTGCGTCTGGACGCGCTGTTCGCCGTAGAAAGAGCGAATGCACGGCAGCCACACTCCGGCCGGTATCCTTCCGAAAACCAGCTGGCACCGCAATACGATATTCTGCGGCCGGTCGCTTGCGTGCTTCGGCTGAACGCCGCTTTCCGAAGGAAAAATGAATGCTGTAAGCCCGTACGTCGGCCGTTTTTTTTCTGAACATTGGCCACCGAAAGTAAACTGAATGCCTCTCATCCGGGTGCTTGCCGTTGTGTGTCTGAACGTGGGCGGCCGGAGAAATATCAAAGGGTTGATGGCCAAAAAATTTCACCATCGTTCCGTAGGGGAACCCTGAGTAGTATGCGACGCAGCCATGGGGTCGACTCAAGCTCCCATTAGTTTTCAGTTCGATCGCAGCGTTGCGAGAGGAGAATCAGGAAAGCGGAGTGCGCGCGCGCGTCATTTATACCGCGGAGCTACAGGGGCGCCCACAGCGGAGTATGAAGCAGCCACCGTCGCGTCTCTAACCCTAAGCTGCTTCGCGTTATCACGCGCGGAGCCGCAGGTGTGCAGTTGGTTGCGCAATCCCGGAAAGGAGAGGAGCTTTAGAGACGAGAAGAGGAATGCCGGAAAGGAGAGGAGCGTCGGAGAGGAGAAAAGGAATGCCTTGCATACTTCTCAGGGTTCCTCTACAAGAAGATGACGAGGGTGGTTGAACGCGAAGCTATCTCATGATACATTCTTTGGTTGGCCAATCCATAGGGGCATCCTGCCACAGTCATCATCAGCGGTGCCTGGCCAGGCATGCGCAGTGGGGGTGTGGACGCCGCCAACGGCGCCCACACAACGGCAGAGGGAACAGGCTCGACTATAACCTGCTTCGCTGCTAAAATTGGCTGTTCAATGCACGATCAGCGGCTGCGAGAACCTGTATGCTGGGCGGACATGCCATAAAACGGCCATAGACGGGCCCGTCTTGAGACAGTTTCTGCGCTGCCTGCGTATCTGACAGCCGGGTACCTGCCATTGTGTGTGTGAACGTGGGCGCCTGGAGAAATACCGAAGTGCTGGTGGCCGAATTTTGGCTGTTCAACGTACGATCAGTGGCTACAAGAACCTAGATGCAGGCAGTACATGCTAGAAAGCGGCCATAGACGGGCTGGTCCTGGGACGCACTTCTTGTGCTGCCTAGGATAGCTTCCTTGTAAACCGAGCACGAGCATACGCAGCGCAAAACGGCGTGCCACATTCGCAGTCAAGTCACATTCCTACACAGTTTCTCGAGAGTTGTCTTCCCTGGTAAATGATCGGAAACAGTAGAACAATGTAGTAGATCAAGAACGGTTTACGCTGTTTTGAAAGCGACAGCCCGAAATGGTGCACCCATGTTTTCGCCAACGGGGGATGTAGCGGTAAAGCGAGCCGCACTCCCGCAGAAGGTAGGAGTCAAAATCGCTGTCGCTTGCGGTGTCAGGCGAAGCTTGCACAGCGAATTTGTCCATCACCTTGTGTTTTTGTGCCGTTCAAAGACCTCCTTGCTCCCCATTGTAGCCAAACAGGTGTCCTTGGTCAGGGTTGCCAGGTCTGGCCCTTTGCCAGCAATCTGGCGACGTTTCGACATCGCTGGCGAAGGATATCGCTGTACCTTGTCGAAATATATCTCTGGAGCCTTGGCTAACTACTTGCTCCACTAAGCATTGGTGATTTTATATATATTTGGGCCTTTATGGTGCCCCACTATTCCAAAAGCGGCTTTATATGACCTTTCAGTGCATTTGAACCTTTGAGAGGACGTAAACAAACAAAAGAGACCAAATTTTTATGGAGATGATGGTTATCTAGCAAAGTCTAGAACAGGTCCGAACAAATCAGTCGCTCAAGCACACCACCGCACAGCGCTACGTACCGGCACAAATCAAAATTTTCGTGCTCTTTTTAAAAACGGCACCCAATGTCGTACGAATGGCCTCAGAGCCTTCAAGCAACCCCACTGGTTTAATGTGCAATGCTCAGTTAGGTTTTCGGGGTGTTTGATATGTCGGGCACAGTTGCGGAAGTATGTATCACGATGTATACTGGGCACAGAAATGAAACAAGACAGCGAAAGAGCGTAAGTATGGTCTGAAGCAAACGCCCATTCCAAGTTATTTATATTATTGGAATGTTTCACGTAAACCTTGCTGTACAGTAGTGGACCGCTGTCGCTTTCCCGCACCAGAGCAAACGAATAAAATGTGTGGTACTGTTTTCAACTTCACGTAATTTCTGAATTTTTTCTGTGAAAGTAATCATAAACTAGTTATTACCACCGCCTATCGGAAAACGGCGATTTTTGTGGCTACTGCAGGCAATTTCCGGGTGTCTTTGTCTCCTGAGCAGCTGACAACCCTGTCCGTGGTTTCCTGCACAGCTGTAACTAGTGCTCCTTCCTCGGACTTAATCTCCGCCTGCGTAGCAGCTGGAGCGTGGGAGCGCGCAACGGCTACAACGTTTCTACATGTCCTCTTGCAGTCAATATAGCAATTGTAGTGCTGTGACTTTAGCGCCCCTCTAACCAGTCGACCAGCTGGGGTACGAAGGCGCTTCAGTCAGAACAAGGGTTGATAATCCACCTGGTTCGTGAGTTCAGCTCCACATACAAACGTGTCAACCTTATTCTGTGATAAAATAACTGCAAGGCACTTATTTTCGGTTACAGAAAAATTTCATTCGGCTAGAGTGAGCGTGTGACTGGCGACAACTACAGGCCTCCGAAAGTTGTTCCAATCCAGAAGAACGACCGCTCCCAATCCAAACTTAGTTGCGTCTGTCTGAAAAGCAAAACGTTTGTGAAAAGAACGGCCGTTTCAAAGATGCGGTATCCGCTATCGTCGGCAGCAATATGAAAAAGCGCTCTGCTTTTTCTAGGTTTAGCACCACTTCGTGCTTTTGCCGAAAACCTGAGCTGAAGTCGAAAAAATGTTTACGCTGTGTTGTGTAAACTGCTCTTGAAATGGAACTATGTCAAAACTCCCGACAAACGTTTCACACCCTGAGTAAATTTGCAACGCTCTGCGGGTCATCGTAGCCCCCGTGGACTGGGTTGGTTACTGGCGTTGCCGGCACTCAATTTTGGGAAAGCAGGAAGCCGTTTGTAAACATGTCACAAACTCTGTACAACTTCCGGGTGCGTGGTCTCCTTCGCCATGGCTGATAACAAAACAGGAAAATCACAGGAGGGAAAACAAGAAATACGCGAGGATTGAAAAAACCTAAAAAATCCATACACATACCCACCGCTAAAGGTAGCCCTCAAAGTTGTGTCAAAACACTTTTGGGCGCCAATGACGCAACTTGGTTTTGATGCTCCCGGCAAGGAGCATACTGTGAAGTAGTGGTTCAAGAACAATTCCAACAACAACAATTCGCTAATTACAAAAGTTGAGGCCTGGCGTTGGAACACAGGCGCCACAGATGATCATCGAATATGGATGGCCTTTGCTGTAGCATCGGTGGCATTACGTTCACGGCTGGCGCTGGCTGTCCTCAGCTGCTATCTCCAGTGCTCTCGTTAGGAGCCGTGCGTGAAGAAGTGTGCTGTCCACAACGTCTCTTACGGATCATGGTGTGCAGTGGTAAGCCGGTGCCACTGATAGCCTCTTAAGATCCGCTGGTCGTTTGTAATATTGAGAAACAAAGGTTTAATTGCCACCTCCTCTGAACATCCTGTTGTGAGCAATGCTGCGCCCATTCAGAATAATGTTTATTTTACGATAGCTAAAATACCCAAGCGACATACCTGTTTACGTTGACCTTGCAAGATGGCAAAAATTTAAAATACTTCGTAAAGTTCCTCTTAAAAGCCAGGAGATAGTTAAGGTGCCTAAAAAAGTTAAGATAGAGCTTTAAAACGCTTTAAAACGGTGGCCCTGTTAATCAGATGACCTTATATTCTGTTTACACGCTATTTTGTAGCAAGGTGCCTGAATTAAATAAAAATAAATGAAACCCTAAATAATTATTACACACTTTCTTACACGAGAGTGCAACAAGACACTAAAATGTCATTCGGCTGAGTCGACGGAACAAGGATCGCGAACCATGTAGACGCTTGTTTATTTATTGTTAGTTATACTTCCCGGCCGCGTCCAGCTCTGTTGTCTGTGTCCCAAGCAAAGCGCGTGTTCTATTCTTTATTCTTACTCCGCATGGGCGATCTCCTTCAGATAAGGAGACGGTTTCGCCCTTACGTCACACGCCTAGAATAATCGTCTTTTATCTACCATGTTCTGGATGTCAATCAACGGTTCGAGAACCACGTTCACCGAAAGATAAAACGCCTGCAGAGCAGAAGCCGCGGTATTCCAACTCGCCGACGCTCGCATGCGTACGTCTCTTTGTAGACTGCTGCTTCGCCGCCTGTGTATTCTTTGAGTTGTTAGGGGAGCACAAGTTCGTTCCAATTAACGTGTTTTCCTCGACGACAACTGCGTCGGGTTTGGGTTTCTGACAATATGCATTTGCGTAATTGAAATAATGCGACATCAAAAAACAAATAACTGAGATTGGTAACACTGCCACCGTTATTACTGGTGATTTTGAACCGATTTCGTCTCCTTAGAAGAACCTCACACACTTAATGTTTGGATCAACATAGATGTTCCTTTACTCAGAATATATTTGAACACCACTCGCAGAAGTGAGAAGTTTTTAATATAAAACCTCAATTTCACATTTTACAGGAACTTTATGGAAGTCTGCGTTCTTCTAAAACATATTTAAAATAAACGAAGGCACCGGGCTATGCTTTTGCCTTTTACACCAGAGCTGTTTACACTTTCGTTTGCGCCGTATAGTGGTGCCAGAAAAAGTGTGCATAAAAGACCGAGCTAACCAAGCGTGCTCCAAGAAAGGAACGCAGCGCGTTACCGTGGCTGACACGCATACTTGCGCTAACTGAGGATCTCGCAAAAAAAATACTAACAAACAATACGGAGCGAACGGGAGCGTACGCCTTGTGCGTACCACCCGGCATCCTCAAACTGGAACTTCGAGAACACTTCTTCCGGCGTCCGTGGCGTCAATTCAGGCGTGGTCCTCTACTCGCCAGCTCCATTGTGTTTGCGCCTCAACTGGGAAGCACAGAGCCGCTCAGGCTACAGACGCAGAGTTCGCGAGTCTGGTTGCCCCCGGTTCTAGCACGTGCTAACGTGGTCCACTTTCCAGGAATGTAAAAGCTGCCACAAAATAATACGGGGATGCCAGTCATGTAGAACTTTCAGCGCCGCTATCCGAAATAAACTTGAGGTGCAACAGCCCGGTCTCTGACGAAATGGGAAGGGCCACCAGCTCTGCAGCTTCCCAAGCCAAGCACCAGTACTGCGAACTGGGCCAATGTCTTTTGACAATGGTACAAACATGCAAAGGCAAATAACACAGATGTTATTTCTTACACAAAGATAAATAGGGCGCCTCTTTTAAAATGATTTAGTTCCTGTGGAGTACAGGGAGAGGTTCGTCTAAATTCCAGGAAGATTTATATTTCATTGGCAAAAAGACCGGTGTTACCTTAGTAAAAACATTCGCTCATTTTGGAAGAAGAACGCGTTTCAAATGTCGTTAGGACTGAGTACTCCCGTTTGTCAAAAATGCTGAGCTTGGATATTTTATTCGCGCGATTCCTGAAAGCATTTGTATGTAAAGAAAACCCCGCTTTTCGCCTTTTGCCTTGTCTAACTCAACGAACACCGATGGCCGTCGACATACCTAGTTGCGAAGAAAGCTAATCAGGAAGAATAGACATTCACATTACAAAAAAAAACAACCAGGAATGAAATAATCTTTTTGCGCCAAAGCATACGAGTTCGCCCTCCCTCCTGGAGCTACGAAGCCATTACTACGCTAAAAGAATATCAGAAATTAAAAACGGATCGCTTAACAAGTGGTCAGTTTTTTTTTCCGGAATTTTTAGAGCACTATAATTTCCCCTTCGCTAGAAAACAAAAACTGTGATTTAGAAAGTTATTCATTTCTGTTTAAAGTGGGGGATAAAAAGAAGACACAAGGTGGCAAAAGAGGAACTCAAGAATATGATGTTTACCTAAGAAAATTTCATTGGTGCGTAACGGATAGCTAACAGGTTAGACTAGATCGGTGCAGCTATGCTGGAAAGGCTTTTAGGTACACAAAGAGAACTATTTCACCGGAGAAAGATCTGGTCACGCTGGTGTAGTAGCTGGGTGACATTTAGTTATGACTTGCCGAAGCACATTTCGGCCCTCAGTCACCAGCAGCAGTAGAACCCCTGATCACGACGTCAGTCAGGCCAACAGTACCACACAAAGGAAAGAATCTCTGGCTCCGGACAAGCCGCCGCTAGATCTTGAACTTGGAAACGTTCAGCACACGAACTTTGTCTAGCGAGGGTAGCTTAGCGGTGCTACTCGAGGAGCTCTCGTACATGAAACGGAATATTACTGGCTAAGTAAGGTCAGAAGAAAAGAAGAAAGCTTCATATAACTGTTTAGCGGGCGTATTCTGTGTTATCGGAGACCTCACGAAAAGAGGGAGCACAGGTAGGGAGTTTTGATCCACACGACGTAACAGGAGACGTGGAAGAATTATTTAGGGTTAACCAAAGGGTCGGAGTCGTTGGGAGCAAGCTCAACAAGTGATACTGGTTAAAGATACAGAAGCTTATGCACCAACAGCTAGCTATGCTGAGGAGTCCGAAGATAGTTTCTACGAAGATGTCGATTCAGAAATGACTGAGGGAACAACATAGTTGACAGTTGTACAGAGAGACATTCAGCAAAAGAAGGCGCATTTTGGAATAGGCACTTGCAACAGTTGAGGAGAAACACTAGTTGGATTTGCGGAGAAAACTAACCTGAGGGTAACGAACACTCTCTTCCGCAAACAAAAGAGAAGAAAATGGATATGAAAAGTCCCGACGAGATAAACAAAAATACAATTGACTTTATTTTAGGTGACAACAGAGGTATTGCGCAGGATGTGGAGGTTCTAGACAAGATTCGATGCAGTGATCGGAGGATGGCTAGGCTCGAAGTAAGGTTGAATCTTAAAAGGTAAACCAAAAAATTCGTAAAAAGTAATTAACCCAACATCAAGTCAGTCAGAGATAAGATGCAGGAGTTTAAAATAACCCTCCGGGAAAAATTCGTGACAGTCTTGACATTCTAAACGACAACCTAGCAACAGCAATCACAAAGTGAGCAGCCGCTTTTGGAAAAGGAGGATTAGGGAAACACAACTGGCAAAGTAACTCAGCAACAATGGAACTCATTGTGAAGGGTGGAAACAAGAAATTATCGAGTTATTTGGATCCCATTGAACAAGCAGAGCTGTCAAAATAAACAGAAGCAAGACAAATGACATGAGTGCATACATAGCACTCATCGAGGAAACGTTTGAAAGAGCATGTAGCTTGAAGGCAACAAAGAAAAAGATAGCTATAGACACAGCCAGAATGTACGCACTTAGAGACAAATGACGTAACATTACGCAAAATAGGGGCGAGATAAGGAAAGGCGAACGATTCTACCCCAAGCTGTACGTCAGCAAAGTTAAACAAGGGGAAACCACTGGGCCTTGAAGCTTAGCTTGCAATGCTCCCGCAGTAACTAAACAGGAAGGAAAAAAGTCGCACAGGGGCACAAAAGGAGGGAAAGCTGCAGGCGACGACGGCATAACCACAGACCTTTCGATGGAGGCAGGAGATATTTTACTTCAACAGCTTGCTAAACTATTCACAATGTATGTAAGGACATTAGACATACGTACCACCCGTCAAAACTGCCACGTAGTTTTAATTTACAAGAAAGGAGATAACAAACATATGAGGAATCACAAACCCATCAGCCTTCAGTTGGTTGTACACAAGCTGTTTGTGACGTTTACATATAACCGCATAAACGATAGCCTCGATTTCCAACAACGAAGGGAAGACTGGGTTTAGAAAAGGTTCCTTAAATATTTATCACGTCCATGTCATGAACCAATTACAGTTGAACCTCGTTACAAAAAACGCTGATATAGCGAATTGTCGGCTACAGCGAATTAATACAAACTTTGGATGGTGACGCTTCACTTCAGTGACACGTTCTTTTTATTAGGTCACTTAATCCCGAGTTCAGAGTGAGGCAACGGCTATAACAAAGAAACTTTAGTTAGGGAAAGGCTCGAACTAGAAAGCTGGCATAAAAAGTAAAATAAATATTAGAAGATAACACTTTTTTAATATTTTGTAAAACTTAAGCATCAAAGATGGCCTTTAGTGAGTGAACACTGTGTAGGACATCATCTTGCAGTGCTGTGAAAAGCCGCGAGGCGAAGATCGCATGATTTTTCAAATAAATAATAACGCAGACCTGTTTTGTACAACGAACGTTGTATTGTTGTAATTTTATGTTGTCATCTTCCCGTCAATTTTTTGAAACACCACGAGAAGACAGGCATAGATTGCTTCGTACAAGCTGGTTCTAAGCATGCAATATTTGTTTTTGTACACAGGAATATTGCGTGACCCATCATGATGACTTGCCCATTTTCACCTGTACTTTTAGAGCAAATATCGTATATAAAGAACGAATTCTCCATGCCCCATACTACTTTCTTATAACAAGGTTTGACTGCAAAAAATATCATGACAAGCTTTGAGTGCAATATAAATATAAATAGAATCATATATACTGCCTGCTTTAAGAACTAGCTTTAAAATAAATATAAAGAAGTGGTTGATTCATTAAGCTCCACCAAAGTGATATACCACATAAAGTACCAAAGAAAGAAAGGACACTCCTAGACGACCTATATAAAGAATGCACGGGCAGGGAAATCCTTCACAAGTTAAGCGAAAAAATTACACCATCATCCTGTGGGGAACAATGAGGAGGATGCAAGCATCACAGGGGTTCCGTGTAGGTTACATTGTATTGCCGTCATGCTGTTTCATCTATCGGAGCACGAATGGGAACGTAGTGTGAACCCCCATGTAGAGACAGAGAAATCTAGAGAAATGTAGAGACAGCGAGGAAACCGACACCGGCGTTACTTGATCAAACACCTATTGGTTCTCATATTTCTTTATTGCGTGTTCACGCTTCAAACCCCGCTGCCCGCCCTCTTCGTCCTCTTCTCTGGTTGAGCTTCAAGGCGCGAGGCGCTTCCCGCCACAGCTTTCCCACAGAAATTCAACATCCTCCTCTAAAGTTTTAAGTTCGTCGTTTCCGTTGACGTTCAGCTTCGAATGCCTTCGTTGTATCAGTAGCTTCTTGACGTAGTTTGAATGAGTCAAGGACATAAGGCGGGTTCGTAGCACTTGCTCCTGTCTCGGTTTTGCAGCGCAGTGGGAAGAGCGCCACGTACCTCCCGTTGCGGCCAGACAGTCGTGGGATTGAAACCGTGCGCCGCTATTTCTTTTTTATAGTGTAGGGGGAGGGGTGCGGATGGACAGACGACGGACGACGGAGCCGAGAGCAAGAGATGCTTCGCGTCTAAAAATTTCGTTTCGAAAGAGGTTCTAGGAGAAGGTACCATCTCACCAGTGTTGTTCACAGCATGCCTAGAGAGTGTATTTACGAAGCTTCACTTGGAAAAAATAGGCTTGCGGATAAGCGGGCAGTAGTTCGGCTTTCTGATGTTTTCAGATGAGAGGGTTTCTCTGTGAATCTGCATAACAGCCCCAAAAAATGTTCGAAGAACCACATTCAGCGATTTTAGTCATGGGGCTAAATATAAATCTGAATAAACTCAAAGTAACGATAAATAAAAGTGCTGAAAGCTTTTTTTTCAGTAGAGGTAACGAAAGACTGACAGAGGTAAGAGAATATAATTACCTTGGCCAGATTGTCAATGCTGACCCCAACCACGAGAGAGAAATTCGGCACAAATTATTATTAGGTTGGGGTTCACTAGGCCAGCGCTCGCAAAAAATTCACCCGCATTTCCCCGAAGGGGAGCATGGGGAAGTGAGAATGCACGGGTGATGCGAAAGAACTCTTCTTGGCCAATCGCCCTAAGTGGGTATGTGGTGGGGTCGCTTTCGCACTTAAAAACTCTTCTTGGTCAATCGCCCTAAGTGTGTATGTGGTGCGGCCGGACGGACGGCGGTGGACGCGTGATTCAGGGTCGCTTAAGATAATACTGATTGTGGAATTAAAAGCTATTTAATTCCACACTAGCCTGGTCAAAGTTTCAATGACTTGTGGGCTTGGCGCCTCGTGATCCCGATGTATGCTATAGGATTCAACCAGGGCTTCAATCCCATCTCGGTGAGGTATATTTGTGTACAGAGAAGTTACATCTATAGTTACAAGGAAGGCCCCATCAGGGATTTTTATGTTGTCAATTTCCCGTAGGAAGTGGTTAGTATCACGAAGATATGCCGAATGGGTAGCGAAGGAACTCTTCTTGGCCAATCGCCCTCAGTGGGTATGTGGTGGGTTCGCTTTCGCACTTAAAAACCCTTCTTGGCCAATCGCCCTAAGTGGGTATGTGGTGCGGATGGACGGACGGCGGTGGACGCGTGATTCAGGGTCGCTTAAGAAGTGCATTCGCACTTAATATAAAAAGTAAGATACCTCAATTCATAAAAACGAAGGGTAATGAATCAAACCACCCTCCCGGGGATAATATACGGTAAAGAAACTTACCGCCAACTAAAGAACTAACAAGCAAACTTCGATCCCCCAAAGTGCCACGGAGCGAATAATCGTAGGAGAAACGCTGAGGGGCAGGAAACGGGCGACCTGTAATAGTGGGCTAACTCGAATAGAAGATATAGTTGATATTACGAAAAAGAAATGGACTTGGGTTGGCCATGCAGTACGACAAACTTACTACGGGTGGATCGCGACAGTGAGAGAATGGATACGGAGAGAAGTGACTAGAAGAACGGCAAGGCCATTAACGAGATGGGAGACTAAAAAGGAATACTCGGAAGCGGACAATGTGCTCGGGCAGCGCCGGGGTGAAGTCAAGGAGAGAGGCCTTCGTGTTGCAATAGCCTTTTAATGATGATAATGATATTTAAATTACCGCCTCCTCCCCCAAGCTGCTCTTATTGAATAAAGAGGTGTCCCAACTGGAGAGAACTTGACCTCTTTTGTCAGTGGCCAGGTTTGTGGTAAATCTAAACTTTTGTCTGTGCTAACCATGCAAGTTTTTGCAAGTATTAAGCGCGGCTTATACTCGATGCCATATGGGAGTCCGAGGCCCCAAAGGTTTCCAACTTAGGTCAGAAGCAATTAAAAGACTGTAATACTTTGTGTCAGAAGAAAAAAAGCTCGGTTCCACGATAATGACGTTAGACAGCAATCCCAACTATTCCAAATAACAGGTTGAGTTTATTTGAAAGCTTGAGAGAACACGGGCTCAGATTTACGGTTTTATCTTTCTAAAAAGTCATCCTAATGCTGACTTTTTTATGTTTGTGAGTAACAGATGCGGTTCCGCCACTCAAAAAATTTTCTGGAAATTGACCTGTCATGATTGCGCCCATCCACTATAATACTGCTTTCCCTTTCCGAACCTCAGTTACAAAAGGAAGTCACTAGCTTGTTTTAGCCGCAAATATTCGAGGATGGCCCCATTCTCTCTTGCTATATAGAATAGCTCAGTTGAGGAGACCAAATAAACGGTGCGTCTATTCATGGAACACGCAAACGCACGATATTCAACACATAAAAATATTCTCCTAAATAGCTTCCCAACACCGTTGAAGAGCTTTGTTCGCATTACCAATAAATGTTGCTTCAACTTCGCTTCTGAAATCAAGAGCCCGAAAAAATTCAAACAAATATTATTGTGGCACTCAGATGGGATTTCTTTTGTTTCTTTCCAAAAAGGTTATTTTTGCAAAGTAACGCAATGAGGTAGTATTAAATTGCCTTTGTTGATTTATTTGATTGTAGAGTGTAACGCGCCGACGCAAAGCAGACGATGAGGCGCGTCGTAGTGGCGGGCTCCGGATTAAACTTGACCACCTGGGCTCTTTAAATCGCGTCGAACTATCGTACACAGTGGCGGTGTTGCTTTGCGCCTACATATGAAAAGTGGCCTCCGAGCCCGGGATTCGAAGCCACGTCATCGTGCTCTGCAGCACAACGCCTTAGCCGCTGAGTCGCCGCGGCGGGTTGCCATTGCTTGCTTCGTGTAGTATAGTTTACCGAATGCTAGCTTTACACTTTTGTGGGCACTTCTTTATTTGCGCAGCTTGTTTGTCATTTCATTAAAGACATCAGCGCTTGCTGCTCAACTTACTCGTGAAACAATTAGGTTACCTTGCACGGTCCACTCAGCGTATGATTATACCAGGCAAGCGCTTGAACAAAGAAAATGTGTACATATTTAACGTCTACTTCAACCTCACAAAATTTAACAAAGCTAAGTTCATAATTTTTGAGAAAACGTGCTGTCCATTCCTTTTGTGCTCTCTTTTACGCTCATTAAAACCCCTTGCAAAGCGTATTTCTTCAGTGTTCTAAAATTGAAATTGAGCATATATAACTTTTTCACAATAAAACAATATTCATCGCCACCTTCATACTCCACCTGGTTGTGTCCCATGTAGGACGAATACCTATACAGTAGATGTCCAGCGAGATCTATCGAGTGCTAGCTAAGTCCATCTTTTCCTAGCAAATTTCGCAGTTCACCCATCCCTCGAGTCCTTGGCCTATCGTATTGCGTTTACAGTCTTGTGGCGGCCACTCTGTTAAGTGGATGGTCTACCTGTTGCCCCTCATGTGCATGATGTGATCTGGCCATGCGCATTTATTTCGAGAATTTTAGCTGTAATATAGTCGACAAGAGTCCACTCCATAGTCCACACACCTGTTTTCGTATACCTAATGCAAAACCCTTGGCACTCGTCTTTGAATTGCGGGTTAGGCCGATTCATGTTTCCTTACAGGCGCTGAGTTAGGCCCCAAGTTTTTGCCCCATACGTCATTACTGCAACAACACAGTGGCTATATACCAGCTTTTAGAGCTCGAAGAGGAGGCAGAATATTCAGGATATCCTAATTCCTACCAAAGCAGCCCAGCCCGTCCTTACTCTAAAGGTAACTTATTTTTAATGATTTGCAGCAGCACTTCTTAGTTGCCGAAGATAGACATTACTGCTTACTGTAAACTGTACTGCTTACTGTTTCCAATATTTTCCTGCCTACCTTGAAGTCACGCTACTTAGCATGCTTATTGAACATTATTTTTTGTTTATTTTTTAAGGCTGCAGCTAAACTTTCCGAGCCAAAATTGAGGGGTAATGCTCTGAAGTTTTCGACTGGCCTGACTGAAGAAGAGAGAGAGAGAGAATAGTCTTTAATGATACTGGTGAGGTTAGCCTGGCCAAGGCGCCTAGCTTGCTACACCAGATGTATAAAAAAAATAAAATCGATGAAAAGATGATGATAATGACTGTGATGAAGATGACGCGCTCATTAAGAGAGTCCTGTTTAAAAAGTCTGATCAAGAACAAGACAACAACGTCGGCAAAGTTAAGGTAGCTGATATATTGATCATCGGTAAGCACTCATTCCTTATTAGCTTCCTGACCGCACCTTACCGACGGGCTAGAAATGATTGCGGAGATACAGTGTGCGCTCGCAGGACACTCCATTGTATAGACATTTTTGATAGAACCGTATATTTTCGTACATGACTAGTATAAATATTTAAAGAATGCAGTATATGACTCGTTCACTTCGCATTCCCGTGACCCGTAACTACTGCTGAAGTGAGCACTGAACCGAACGCGTTTTCATAATCTATGAATGTCATGTGCAACCATGAATTATGCTGTGAACAATTTTTGACTACCTGTAGATAGGGTGGATATGGTCTGCCTGCCTGCTCTCATGGTTTTCAAGGTCTAACGTCGCACTAATGCAGTTGGGAATAACTTTTGTAAAGCAAAGAAGAAAACTGAGAGAATAGTAATGGGTCTGTTTGTCTTAGGATCTTTGACATCAGCTGTGTAATTTAGAACTAAATTTGCGTTTTTTCATCACTTTTTTATTGTTGAAGTACTCAGGAGCTTCGAGAATGGGTATGCAGGATTTGTTAGCTCAATCTCGCGTTCAAGGCGCAATATGGGCTGGAATACTATCATATCCTGCAGCTTGGCCTTTATTCATTGATTTTACCGCCGTTGCTACCTCACTTTTTCTAACAGGTCGAAAATTCCCGACATCAGTAATTGGAAAACCTGTGTATAAGTCAGAGTCACAAGCTAAAGGTTTGCTCAAAATACCTTGGCTGTTTTTACTATATCGTTGGTGTTTTTGTTATTTTGCCATTCCTATCTTGGATTGCATACCTTCTATTTTTGCCAGAAGAGAGTTTCCTTCTTGTCGCTTTGAAACTTATTCGGTTTTTCAATCCTGCTTGAACTGTTGCAACTTTAGGTGCACGGGTGTCGGCCGTCCTACTTTTGGTTATCAGTGTAGAGACCATGGCCAATACTATCCGGCTCACGGATTGTGGGGCGACATTTTTCGGCTGTTTTCAATAAGGCTCTTGGTTAGTTGTGATAACTTCGATTCAGATTTTTTCTGTTTCTCTCCTATTGCTAGTGGTGACTGAATGTTCATATTTGTGAAATATTTGTTATCTTACCACATCGTTGTCTTGATTAGGCCATACGGAGAATTTGTTCTCTCGTAATATTCTTAAGTCTCACTTTTCTGCCATGGAGGGAAGGTAAGGCAGCGTCTTCAGCTTTACCATCTTTGTTCTTTCCATTTTTAAACACAGGCCCATTCAGTTTCTGGCCATTCTGTCATCACTTGTTTTAACCATGTAAATTACTTGTAACGGATGTACCGTGCGTGAAGTGCCGGGTAAAATAAAGTGAGTTTTATTTTTTGTTTCACCAATTGGGCATTTTAGAGTCCCTTTCCTATTCCTTTTTTGCGGAGGACGTATTCTTCAGTCGAATGTTATTTCTTTCAACGTAGGCAGCCAGCAGTTCCTAGGGGCTCCTTCAAAAGCCTAGGCTACATTTCCCCACCGCAGACCCTTCCCCCTCCATTTTTTTATAAACGTCACCTGTGATAATAGAGTGCACAGTTTTATCTTAGGCATTGCTGATTCAACGTCTTAGTAAAAATTTTCTAAAACCACATCATAGTAAGCGGATGCTGGAAAATGGGCCTGTACCACGGGCAACTTTGGCTTTTTATCGAGCCTAATGACAATAGATGCTATACAATACACTCATTACAATACAAAATTCTACATTTTCGGCTGTATCGGCATGAATCCCTGACTTTAACTAATGTGTTTCAGAATCCCCGCGATAACAGAAAATATTTCAAGGTGAAGAGCACTAGAAATTTGTCATGAGCCGTTCTCACTTTGTCCACCCTATGATATCCCATCGAATACGAAATGACCCTGGTAAAAAACCCAGTAAACCGGCTTCGCTCGGAAGAGTTTAAGACCTAAAAGTGGAAATCAATATTTCTTACTGCCGCCATGCTCGGACGGAGAGATGCTTGCCCCTTATGCTGAATCGCTGGCCTTCCAGCCCGCTTAGGTAGAGGCAATACAGAAGCTGTGCCCTCAATTCCAATGGTTTTGTTGAGAATTCATTCGAGATGTTTTGTGTCAACTGGGATCAACCATGGGAGCCGAATACTTGCCTGGTAAGGAAACAATAATTTTGCATTGGGAATGTGGGCTCTCATTTGCACCGTAAAAATCTGAAATTCGTATGCTCAAGAAGCGAAAGAGGTAGACCCCCGCCGAGACCGCTACCCAGAGGTGACGCTTAATGGCGCTACCACCCCCAAGGTCGATACAGTCCGAATACTGTGTCTTACTTTTCAAAAAGACGGGGCAGGGGCTGCCACCCTCCAGAAACTACAAAACACTGTCACCCAGTTAACCCACCTAATCAGGAAGTAACAAAAAAACACGGGTTGACGGAAGAGGATACATTCAGAATGCTACAGGCCCTGGTAATTAGCCGAATCACCTAAGGAACCACTTATTGGGACTAAAAATTGCTCAAATAAAGAAGCTCGACATTTTAATTCTTGAAATCTACAAATTAGCACTAGGACTGCCAGCCAATACCTCCTCAGAGAAACCTTTTCAGTTAGAAATCCACAGCATGTGGCAAGACCTCACCGAGGCGCATAACGCACGCCAAATCAAGCGACTCAAGCTTACCCAGACCGACCGAGCTACCTTGTACCGCCTAGGTTACGAGCCAAGCCTTGGGACCCCAAAACCAAAAACGACGCATCCGCAATGCCTTGTGGGAATACATTATGGTTGAAGACGTCCCACGCAATATGCTCTCGGGTTACCACAAGGGGCGAAGCGAAGACAGGGTGAAGGCCTTGGGAAACGTTTAAAGCAAGGACAGCTCAACAAGATAGATCGATGCTGGGAGGTACCCGGCAAGAGCCAAGTGGGCGTACGCGGTTTGTGTGACAAACAGTAAAGGAGCTGCCTTATGCTCAGCAATGGTCAATACAGATGACACCGCCTCTGCAGAGGAGACAGCAGTCGTGCTTGCCACCACCACAGTAGCAGATACATAAGGCCGCGTGACCATCATCCCCGACTCGCAAGTGGCCTGCCGGAATTTTCAAAGGGACAGTATCTCAGCGATGGTACTTGCTCTACTACATAATACCTGGAAAGCCGAAAAACTTCATTGGACATTTATATAATTTCGACTCCAAGTCACGAGTCTTTAGAAGGAAATCAAGCCGCAGATACCACAGCCCGAGGCCCCTCACACCGAGGTTAAACCCGCATAGGCGCTCACCACTCTGTAAAACACCACCCGTCCATCCCCCAGCGCATCACTACATCACTGTAGGTTATTAAGAAGACGGTACCCACCGCCCCATCCGAAGCTAATCAAAGAAGAAGGCATACAATTTTGGAGACTGCAGACAAATTCATTTGCGCACGCCACACAGCTTTCCAATATACACCACGCGCTCTTCAGCTACGACTGCAACTTCTACTCTGAAACACACAACACCCTGTACCATATGATGTGGTTGTGTAAAGGCGTCACCGAACTACCAGAACTTATCGCACCGACACAAGAGCAGTGGAAGGTCCTGCTGACAAGCGATGTCCTGGAAAACAAGCGTGGCATGGTGACAAGGGTCATTCGCGCTGCAGCTGGCCATGGCATTCCGGACTAGGTACGCCACCCACCATGAATGACCGACAACCGTTCCACGCTCCTTTCTTTGTGTTCAATGGGAGCAATAAATGTTTTATCCTCCTCCTGCCCCGAGATCCTCACCCAGTATCGCTGCACCTGTCTAGTACATCCTCCGCTGGCCAACCGGCGATGTTGTCACCAGAGCAGGCAACATTTCGGACATGGTGATGTTAAGAAGGGTGGTGGCCGAGCATTGTTCAATGCTGCTGAAAATATGTAGAGCCCTCCCTTGGCTGACACCTAATAGGACATCTAGAAAGCAATGCTTCTTCCAACTTGATAAAGAACGTGCCCGTTTTTGGTGTAAATCTTACGCCCAAGCACATATTAAGGTCCAGGGCGTGAGCCCTGCTTGCGACGCACAGCAAGCGAGACATAGATAGTCCTTACGCTGCTACCCGAAGTAATGTTCTCTAGTATATATGCGCAAATGTGCATTATATACTTCTTACGGATATGCAGGAAGGGATGACGTAACTATCTGGGTGTATGGCATGACCCGTGCATGCAGCGTTTAAGCTACGTGGCATAGCAGGTTGTTCCTGTTTACTCTAAAGGGAGCCTGCAACACGCTTTTGAACTTTTTACTCAATCCTAAATCCTTTACGAACGTAGTCAATGAACGCATCGAGTACTTATAGTGAGGGCAACAAAGTAGCTAAGCAAAAAGTACTCCTCTAAAACCAACAGATCTCCTGAAAACCTGTGCAAAATATTTTTCTATCTCTCCCGATTTTGGGCGTTTTTTCAGTGCTTGAAATACCTCAGTACAGCCATGTCACCGCTATTGCCCTATCTTTGATGTTGCAGCAATAAACGCGTTTTTAGCCACTTTGAAAGAAAAAGCCACAAAGCAAAGAAAAAAATGCAAGGTGTGTAGTTTTGCTTTAACGAGCAAATCACGCAGTGCATCTGCGTGCTGATGATAAGTAAAGCTATGACAATGTTTCAAGATTCGAAAGCGAGAGTAAAAACTTTCATCGGAAGTGTCGCAGAATTCTTCTTAGGGCTGTTCCCTAAATATTAGCAGATGTATTATATTATTTATAACAATATTACGGTGTACAAACTAAACGCTATAAATCATGATGCCGCGCCTTTCAAATTTATGCCGTATAGTGCTAGCGGACGTTTTAGCAGTCGCGGGAACCGAACCAACGGTGCTGCGGCTTTTGTGTGCACAAATTCGGTTTAAGACACATAACCGCACAACAAGACCCCCGAATTTGTTGCCCCGACATATAGATATGTACATGTGTTGCAAAAGTCGCTTGGCTGGGGTTTCGTAATTGAAATGTCGAAAGAATTCTTGCAGGTTTCTAAGACGTCTGAGGACTAAAAGTGGCACGGTGAGGTAAAATAGCATCCGTGAAAGAGAGCAATAGGCTGGAAACCTGTTTTTAGTGCCAAAGCACTAATACCTTACTACAGCGATCTTCGTAGAATATTGTGAAGCCTTTGCTGTGAAAACTTTTTTGCAGGCAAATCAGTGAAGCCTGTTTTGTGAATTTTGACTATTGAAGTTGTTTTTGTATGGCTTCGCGTATTTGCCTGTTCGGAAGCAGCTTGCCATGCTATAAATTGCCAAGTTGAGAAAGGCTTCGGGTCGGTCGAGGACTCAATGGAAGGACGAAGATGATGATGATAGTTTGTGCCTAATGGCGCAAGGTCAACAAGGGCAGAGAGCGCAATAGATACGTTACTGAATTTTTGATGAACCCGTAATTACAAAAACATGTGAGTAAAAGTAAAAGTCACGCAAAGCAAAAGACAATAAATAAGGCCGGTGTATAGGGCCAGGATGATTAGACGTGATATGACAAGAGCTGCAGGAACGTTATCTCAGGTAAAACTTAAGAACGCGTTCACAAAAAACATTGCTTCGTCGGCTAAAAAGTATGGTGGGTGCAGTGGAATGTGTCGTCGGTATATTTCAGGGAAATGTTTGTGTCATGTTGTGTCAAGTGCCTTGCATAAGATTAGTATGTGGACTACGGATAAGTCACTTCCACACCACCTCCTCATGGGTCGCGAAGATGCATTGAGCAGGGGTGAGTGCGTTGCATGTGTGTGGCCTATCCTCAGCCTAGCCAGGGCAACTTCAGTTTATCTGTAATGTGAGTCAGTAATGTAGCGTCCCATTTGTGCTTTTAGTATGTGTAGTTTGTTGTCTGTTTGGTGACTCCAGTGTAGATGCCATGTGTTACGAAGCTGTAGTCTTATTGTGTCTTTTGGTCAGTGTAAGGCACTGTCGTTATGTCAACTGTGGTCGTGAGAGCAGTAGCACCAGCCATTTGAACAGCGGTCTCATCGACAGGGATCCCACACTACGCTGGTACACAGCATATAGCTATTTCTGAATTTGAAGCATATGCAGTCATTATAACCTTTAAAAGAAGATTGATCACAAAGTTTTTAGACGACCTTCCTGATGACAGTCCCTGCACAACACTTAGAGAACCTGTGTACACGTTGGACTTGGAAATTTTTTATTGAGGATGTCAGTCGAAACGAGTAAGATGACATACACTTCTGCCGTGTAAATACTGCTATGAAAATTCATTGTTTCAGTAACGCTAAAGTTTGGTCCGTGCGCTGCACAAGAGAACAGTAGAATCAGTTTTCGAGACGTCAATGAAGAATTCTGCGCACCTGTACTTGTCCTGCAGGAAAACGAAGTGCTGCAGAATTGCACTCCTGGGTACCCTATTTTTTTCTAGTTCCGTGAAAGACAGTTCGGATGATATATGACGAAGTTGCCATGGTGGAATAAAATATGGATGGGTGTCTTGTGCGTGTGTGAAAGGGGTACATTGAACGCAGAAGACTCCTCCCTCACTCTGATAGAGAAAGTTAAGAAAACAGATGGCCTGTTTAAAAAGGTTTGCGAGTTTGACGTATCGTTTATGATAGGATTAAAAGGATGGTTTGTGAGAAATCGATCTTAGATGCATACAGAAAGTCAACATACTCCCGCTGATGCCGTAGGCACTAGTTTTCACACTCGACATACAGACTCTCCACAGCGCTAGTGCAGAAAGCGCCGCATGAGAGGTGAAAGACAAGATGCAGCACTGGGTCGAGCATTTTAAGGGCTGTCTTTGTCACTGACCCATACATACACTGCCGTAGTCAAGCCGAGGCCCCACCAAGGCTGTGTAAAAGTGCAGCAGGTGTTGTTTGTCTGCCCCATCAGATAGAAGTGAGAGGGCCTTAAAAATCTTCATTTTTTACGCGTTTAAATTTAAGTTGTTTGGTATGTGAAATGAATGTAAGCTTTTCATCGAATAAAATAGTTAAAATGTTATGCTCCTTGTTCACAGGAATCGACACGCCGTTAAGAGTGATGCCTTGGTCTGGTTGGACCGCTCGCTTCCAGGAAAACACAAAACAAGAGCTCTTTCCAGGATTAATTTTAAATCTTTTTTGTCTGCCCAGCCGGCAAGTTTCTTTTTGACAAGGTGGACTTGACGTTCGCAGATTGACATATTAAATTATTTAAAGGAAATGTGGATGTCCTCTACAATAATGGAATAGGAGATTGTAGGTGGCAATGCCTTTCCAAGGGAGTTCATTTTAACCATGAAAAGCGTGCAGATAAACACTCCACCTTGTGGCAGGCCAACGGTGTTCCGAATGACATCGCAGTGCTGCATAACATTCAACGTTCTGCTAAAAATGGCCGCAGAAACCATCCTCCTTCCCAGAATAATCGGCAGAAAAAATACTCCGCTAGGTTTCTGATGAAACGCCCCTCCTTAGCGGAATGGAAGACATACTACCACCTAGCGGTGCAAATTACCCTACCAATACCGGCTGCGCTAGACGACAAGCCATTCCCTCTTTATTTGGAGTGGTTCTGTTTAGTTCGTAGGGTCTTGGGGTCTATCAGGACGCAGTCGACTTGACACAATCTCATTACTTTCAATCACGTGGCAGTCAATACGTGATTCATTCGCTGCCGTGCCAAAAAACGGATTTAATATCTAGTAATTTTGCAGGTGAAGTAGCTTATAACACACGCAAGGTGTCTAAGAAAATTCAGAAAGGAATATAAGAAACAGCCGAAAACTTGTCAGTACCTTAGGTTATACCATAACAGATACGGCAACTGCTTTTTTACAACTCAATACCAGCCAAGCTCATCTGCAATCACCTACTGTAACACATTGAAGCAATATGATTGCGCCGAGCGTCATCTGATATGCAAGAATAAACCATCCAATAAATTCTAAAAGTCAGCATTTTCTCGTCTGGAACTTAAAGTCGCCCATAGCGTATCTGACGTTCTGGAACATGTGCGTCCTCAATATACTACAAGATAATATATATCATTGCTAACAAACAATCGGACCCATTACCACTATTATCTGTTCAATGAAATTTGGTGTAAAGCTGTTGTTTTACTTTAGCTAAAGAGGCAACTGCTGCGGCCAACATGAAGCCCGCAGATGATGACCCTATAGCGAAAAGCTAACGTCGTATCCCCGTTGCATTTCCCGTTCTACGCTCTTCAACAAAGGATGAATAGAATAGTTGAAGAATTTGTGGGTTGTCCTGGAAGATAAAAAAAAGAAGTATGTACGTTCCCGCCCGCCGCTAGCTGCCCCCAGCTGGGATCGCCATTGCTGTCGTAAGCACCCGTGCGTGACAAGGGGGGCCGTCCACAGCGTTCTTACGAGTCAGAACGTAAGAACGCTGTGCCACATACAACCTCCTAAATTCAGAGAGTCGTCTGTCATGATAAGTAACAAAGGTTTAAATGCCGACTCGTCTGAACATCCTCTGGTGACCAACATACAGTAGTATTGCGGACGACATTCAAAAGAATGTTATTTTATGGCATAGAAAAAAACCAAGCGACATATCTGTTTGCGTTCACCTCGCAGAGAAATGAAACTTTACAACTGCTCTTAAAATGTCGTTTGAAGGCTGAGATAAAGTTTTGAAGAATGAATAAGTACTCACCAAAGATGAAGATTTAAAGCGAATAATGACGGTGCGCGGCTAATCTAGAGGACCTTATATTCTGTGTACATGCTTTTTTTGTAGCAAGGCGCCTGAATACTATAAAAATAAATGCATTACAAACTAACTAAAGAAAGCTTATTTCGCGCGGCTGCAACAAGATACCAGAATAAATGTTATGCTTCCAAGACAGGAAAACAAGAATAACCATTTTTGTGATGGAAGGTATACGTCATAAAAACACAAATAACTGAACTATTGAGAATGAAAAGTTATTGTTAACACTACCACAGGCATTTCAGGTGATTTTCACCCAATTTCTTCTCGTCATTAGCACCTCATGCTCGATGTTTTGATTAAAATTGATGTTTCTTACCTGAGCATATATTTGCACACAAATTTCAGAAGTCAGAAGTTTATTAAATACAACTTGCTTTTCACATTTTACTGCAACTACACAATTGTGCGCCCTTTGTACCGTTAGGAACAAAACCAATTGGTATATAAATATACTTAAAATAGCCGAAGAAAAAGGGCTATCACTTTGCCCTTTAACAGCAGAGCTGTAAAGTGTTTAGTTCCGCGGTATAGAGTTGTCAGAAAAAGTGACGATAAAAAAAACCGAGCACACGTGACCAACCCCTTTGAGAAGAGGGCCGTGGATCAGCCTGGCTGACGCGGAAAATCCCGCTACGTGAGGAGCTCAGAAACAAAAATACTGACAATAAATACCGAGCAAACGTGACTGGACGCCTCGTGCATAGCACCCGTCGTCGTCCAGCTCGACCTTCGAAGACATTTTCCCCAACGTTCATTCCGTCAATTCTCGCGTTCTCTTCCACGCACCAGTTCAAATGTATTTCCGCATGAAGGGTGAAGTGCAGGGAAGCTCAAGCTAGAGACGCCGAGTTCGTGAATCCGGTTGCCGCCGGTGCTAGCATGTGCTCACGTGTTCTGCTTAGTCGAATGTTCAAGACTGGCACAAAACGATCCGGGTATGCGAGTCACGAAGAACTTTCATCGGCAAGGCCAGAAAGCAATTTGAGGTGCAACAGCCCGGTCCCCGGCAAAGTTAGAAGGGCCGCCACTGTTTCCCAGCCTTGCACCACTACTTGCACCAATAGAAGAATTTAACCACTTTAGCCAGATGGTCAGTGCTGACCCCAACTACGAGAAAGAAATCCGGCGCAGAATATGATTAGGTTACGGTGTTTTCCGACAGCACTCACTAATATCAAAAGTAAGCTACGTCTCTTACTAGAACGATGGGTAACCAGTCAAATCATCTTGTGAGTGCTAAAAGTCGGGGCGGAAAGTTTGCGCCTTACTAAACCACTAAAAAGCAAACTTCTATCCACCGAACGTGCCATGGAGTGAATAATGATAGGAGAAACGCCTAAGGGACAGCACACGAGCAACCTAGGCTAGAGAGGTAACTCGAAAAGAAGATGTCTTAGTTGAAATTCCGAAAAAGAAATGGACCTGGGTTGGCGAACTGACAACTTGTGGACAACAAGAGTAATAGAGTGGCCAACGAGATATGCGACTAGGAGATCGAGAAGACCATTACTCGATGAAGAGACAAAATACGAAAATAAGCACATTTGGAGGCAAAGAATTGACTCGAGCAGTGCAGCTCAGCAGCGGGTGAAATTTAATTGGAGAAGCCTTCGTCTTGTACTAGACCTAAATAGACTGCTGATGATCATCATTAATATCTAATTTGTTGCGCCCGCCCCCAAGACACGTTTTGAATAAAGAGATCTCCTTGCTGAAGGAAACATGATCGCCCTGGTCAGAAGCCACGTATGTGGTAGTTATGATAAATTTTTTTGCTCTGCTAACCATAAACGTTTTGGCGGGTATTAGGGACAGTTTATACGCGATGCCATATGAAACTATGGCGTCGCATAGGTTTTTAACTTCGGTCCAATGTAATTAGAAGACTGCCCTAACTTCGGTCACAAGATAAAGAGTTTGGATCCTCCACAATAACATTACAAATCAAACCCAACTATTTGAACTAACAGGTGGACAATAATTGGAAGCTCGGGAGGATACGGGCTCTGATTTAGTTTTTTTGTTCGAAAAAGCCATCATTGTACTGATTTTTATCATATGTTTTTGAGTGACAGGTACGCTGCTGCAATTTAGAAAAATTACCCGAAATGAACCTTTCATTATTGCGGGCATGCACGAATGTAGTGATTCTCCTTCCCGATAGAATTTTCAGCCTCAATTTCAAAAGAACATCACTCGCTTGTACCCTCGCTTGGACGACGATGGCCTCAATCTACTCTTGCTATATTCGATATGTCAGCACTGGAGACCAAATTACGGGTGCGTCTATTGATGCAACACGGGAACATATGAGACAAAACACATAAAAACAATCTTCTTTAAATTGCTTTCCAACAGCATTGAAGCGCTTTGTTGGCACCACTAAAACATTTTGCTTCAACATATTCGTTGCTGAAATCAATCTGTGTACCCCGCACGGGGCACCTTGAGTATTCATGGTGACGGTGAGCAGCGACACCGCGGACCCCGAGCTCCCAACATAAGCCGTGTCCAACCGTGGCGATGTGTTTAAAGGTGAAGGGTAGAAGCCGTAAACGGTGGCCGTCGGAGCCTTGGTCAAGCTCCGGCCGATGGGCTCCCTGCCTGTCTACCAGGCAGGGAGCTCCGGGACCTCTTTGACTACCAGGGTAAGGTCAAAGGAGAAAGTACCCCCGTCTCCCTGCTTTTATACTATGCTTTATGGTATTGTCTAAAACCCCCCCCAACCTTGATCGGTCCCTGAAAAGGGGCCGCACCGAAGTATCCTTTCCTCCGTTGCCGTCGTTAACGTTTCCTGAACCGGACCATTTTTCTCGATTTCTTGTGATGGAATCCCTCAATCCAACCCACCCTCTTGCATCTCAGTCAGTCTTCTTGATCGCCAAGTATCTTGAAGCCATAGTAGGAAAAACGTATAAGTGCAAAAAACAAAGGTCTGGTGAACTCCTCATCGAAATAAATGACAAGCAGCAGTCCATGAAGCTTCTAGCTCAGACTAGACTGGCTGATCTAGACATCAGGGTCACACCCCATCGGAGCCTCAACAGCTCCCAGGGTGTGATATCCGAGACAGATCTTTTGAACGAAACGGATGCGGATCTCCTTGCCGGCTTGAAGGATCAGGGCGTCACTGCCGTGAGACGCATCACTATCCGCAGAGACGACAAGGAGATTCCCACCAAGCACATTATCTTGACTTTCGACCGCGCAGTTCTTCCACAACACATCAATGCAGGTTTTATCCGTTGCTCCATCCGTCCGTACATCCCGAATCCGCGGCGCTGTTTTAAGTGCCAGCGGTTCGGGCACGGTACAACCTCTTGTCGTGGCCGAACGACGTGTGCGAAATGCGCGGCGCACGATCATCCGACTGACAACTGTCCATCCGAAACCCTCACTTGTGTGAACTGCGGCGGTCCGCATGCAGCGTACTCCCGCAAGTGCGAAAAATTTCAATTGGAAAAAAAGATAATTAACATCAAGGTCACGGAGAACATCACCTTCCCAGAGGCGCGAAAGAGGTTCGCCTCTTTCCCTCTGGGGAGGTACGCCGACGCGGCTCGCCGGGGGGCGGAGCGGCGTCTGGTTTCCACAGGGACCCAGTTCAGCGAGTCTGACCTGGTCCCTCCCCCGCCCCCCCCTGGGTTGCCTCAGGCAGCCCAACCCGCCACCACGCCGCTTGCTGAGGCAGCAGCGGTTGTGGTGCAAACGTCTTCCGTCGGGACCGGTGCCGCTCCCGCCTCTGTCTCCCCGTCCTCCAGTGCGTTGGAGGGTACCGAGGTGATGGACACCACGGGCCCTGCACCGGTTCCCACCGCCACCGCACCACCCGTGCCACCTCTGGCGCTCCGGACGCCCTCGGCGGTGGTGGCTCAAACGAAGGGCTCCCGAGGGGGGGCCAAGTCCGGGGGGCCCGGTCCGTCGGGCACCCCTCGGACATCCGACGACGATATGGATGTCGGGCCGTTCCTGCCTGCAACGCAGCGCAAGGAACGCGTCCCGACGCCAAAGCCTCCCGACAAGCCTAAAAAGGCGAGAGTCACAGCCCCGAAAGACGACACATAAACAAACACACACACTCCAGTAGCTCTCACACTAAATAATGGGAAGAGAAAACATATCAATGGAACTGTAGAGGCCTTCTTAAAAATCTTGACGATGTATACGAAATACTGCATGCTAATCAGCCAAGTGTTATGTGTGTTCAGGAAACACATTTGAATTCCAAGCACACAAATTTCTTGAATAGTTACATGGTCTTCAGAAAGGACAGGGATGGCTGCACACACTCCTCTGGCGGTGTGGCAATTATCGTCCGGAAATCCTTAGCATGCCACCCTGTCACTTTAAACACTATCCTTGAGGCTGTAGCAATACGCTTAATAATATTTAATAGGTTGATAACGGTATGCTCCATATACATTCCTCCTGATGTTACACTTTCGAGCTCTGACGTTGAGGCGCTGGTTGACCAGCTGCCCGAACCGTACATTCTAACAGGCGACCTTAATGCTCACAATTCTCTTTGGGGCTCTTCTCGTACGGATGCCCGGGGTCGCCTGATAGAGAGGTTTCTTACATCCTCTGGAGCATGCCTTTTCAACAATAAACAGCCTACATATCATAACATAGGACACAACACATACTCATGTCTTGACTTGGCTATTGGCTCCGCAGTTCTCTTTCCTCTTCTCGAGTGGGGTGTGGGAACTGACCCATATGGCAGTGACCACTTCCCCACCTCCCTTACATACATAGGTAAAGGCCCATGCAGTCCATCTTCCCATAATCGGTTCAATGAAACACGAGCTAACTGGAATACATTTACCGAGACATCCAAACTACACCACACATCCATAGGACACCTACACGTTGAAGAATCTACCCAACTCCTCACGGCACACATCCTCGACGCCGCCGAAAAGTCAATTCCCCACGCCTCTGGTGCCCCGCGCAACCAGCGGAGGCCGTGGTGGAATGAGGACTGTAGGCGGGCGCGAGAGGCCCAGAACAAGGCGTGGGGTGTCCTTCGTCGGTACCCCACGTCGGGAAACCTCCTCTTGTTCAAACGGGCCAAGGCGTTAGGAAAACGTGTGCGCCGTGGGGCAAAACGAGAGAGTTGGCGTACATTCATAACATCAATAACTCCTACACAGACACAAGGAAAGTATGGACACGAATACGTAAACTCAAGGGACAACAAACACACAGCCTGCCTCTGGTCAGCACTACAGGGGACACACTCGAAGACCAGGCTGACACACTCGCACAACACTTCCAACACGTGTCCAGTTCAGCACACTACACAAACACTTTCCTGAAACATAAAGCCTGTTGTGAAAAGAAGTCCCTACGCGACAGCAACAAATCACAGACTTCTTACAACTCCCTGTTTTCACTACATGAGCTGAGGGCTGCTCTAAGCACGTGTAAACCCTCAGCTCCAGGCCCAGACAACATCACATACACAATGATACAACACCTGCACGCAGACACTCTTCTAACACTCTTACACCTATATAACAAGATTTGGCTTTCGGGGCACATTCCAAACTCTTGGAAGGAGGCTATAGTTGTAGCTTTCCTGAAGGAGGGAAAGGACCCGTCGTCCCCCTCAAGCTACCGTCCTATAGCCCTGACGAGCTGCCTGTGCAAGCTCTTCGAGAAGATGGTAAATCGCAGGCTCGTGTACTTCCTCGAGTACAACGGTCTTCTCGAGAGCTGCCAGGCAGGCTTTAGGGTGGGGCGATCGACGAACGATCAGCTGGTAGCTCTTGACTCGTACATCAAGGATGCCTTCGCGCATAAGCAGTATTGTTTAACTGTCTTCTTCGACCTTGAAAAGGCATACGACACCGCTTGGCGTTATGGGATCCTTAGGGACCTCAAGTCATTCGGTGTATCGGGTAACATGTTAGACACTCTTGTTAGTTACTTGTCAGACAGAACGTTTCGAGTAAGAGTTGGTTGTGCACTCTCAAACGTTTACGTGCAAGAAAATGGCGTGCCACAGGGTGGCGTGTTGAGCTGCACTCTCTTCATAGTAAAAATGAACTCTCTTGGTAAGGCACTGCCACCTACAATCTCTTATTCCATGTATGTAGATGACGTGCAGATATCCTATAAATCATGCAATATGTCAATCTGCGAACGTCAAGTCCAGCTTGGTGTAAAGAAACTTGCCGGCTGGGCAGACAAGAATGGTTTTAAATTAAATCCTGTAAAAAGCTCCTGCGTTGTGTTCTCCAGGAAGCGCGGGGTCCATACGGACCCAGACATTACTCTTAATGGCGTGTCGCTTCCTGTGAACAAGGAGCACAAGTTCTTAGGTGTTCTGTTTGACCAGAAACTCACATTCATTCCACACATCAAGGAACTTAAACATAAATGTCTGAAAACAATGAATATACTTAAGGTTCTCTCCCATCAATCTTATGGTTCCGACAAAGAACTCCTACTACGGCTCTATACTGCTTTGGTTGGGTCTCGTTTAGACTATGGCAGTGTGGTATATGGGTCGGCGACTAAAACAGCGTTGCGAATGCTTGACCCAGTGCTACACTTGGGGCTCCGTCTCGCCTCGGGTGCTTTTCGCACTAGCCCTGTCGAGAGTCTGTATGTCGAGTGTGATAAGTGGAGCCTTGAGAACCAACGAACGTACATGGACTTGCTATATGCTTTTAAAATTTCATCACTGAATAATCACCCTTTTTATCCTGTCTTTAACGATACATCAACATCTCTGCTCTTTGCAAATCGCCCATCCGTTCCTCTGCCCTTTTCACTGAGAGTGAGAGAGCGAGCCTCGGATCTCAGTGCTTCGTTTTTAGATGTGTACAGGTCATCCTTTTCTAACAGTTTACCGCCTTGGCAAGTTCGCCCTGTGTCGTGTGACCTCTCTTTTATGAGACTTGACAAAAATCGTGTACCACGAGCTGCAATACTGCAGCACTTTCTGTCTTTGCAGTTTAAATACACATGTGCAGAATTTTATAGTGACGCTTCTAAAACCTCCAGTATGGTGTCGTGCGCTGCTCATGGTCCTAATTTCAATGCAGCCAGAACCATGAGCGTGCACACATCAATTTTTTTAGCGGAAGCGTATGGAATTTTACTGATTGTACGACACATCCTTGAAAATCACATTCCCAATTCCATCATATATACAGATTCTTTGAGTGTTGTTCGCGCACTGTCATCGCACAAGCCCCCCAGAAACCAAATAGTTAATCTTGTATTCTGCACTATCATGTCCGTGTATGCACAAAAGCATGAGGTGGTCCTCTGCTGGGTCCCAGGACACGCAGGGATCTCTGGGAACGAGTTGGCAGACGAGAGGGCCGGTGCGGCTGCACTCAGGAACACTGTGGACATTACAACGGTACCCTACACAGACCTCAAGCCACACATAAGACAACACCTGCGCAGAACATGGCAAACACACTGGGACGAACAGACAGACAACAAACTACATGTAATAAAGCCACACTTGGGACGGTACACAACTGACTCACACAACAGACACACGGAAGTCGCCTTGGGTAGGCTGCGGATAGGGCACACCCATGCGACGCACTCGTATCTGCTGACGGGATCTTCTAGACCCCAGTGCGGCAGGTGCGGAGAGGCCCTATCCGTAGTGCACATACTAATCACATGCAAGGCACTTCACACAACACGACACAAACACTTCAGAGAACTCTACAGACAACATATTCCCCTACATCCATCGTTTTTCCTAGGTGATGATGCCATTGTTTCCGTGAAACGTGTGTTTGAGTATTTGTCCGACGTCAAGTTTTTAAACCTCATCTCCTATCACGCATAATCATATCTGGCCCTATACACCAGCCATCACCATTGCCGTTAATTGATTTTATTGTTATTTTGGCTTTAGTAGCCTATATTTTATTTTAGATACTTTTGTTTGGCGCTCTTTGCCCCAGTTGGCCTTGCGCCAAAAAACTCTAACGATCATCATCATCATCATCATCATCAATCTGTGTATAAACACGGAAAAAAATACAATCAATAATTATTGTGGTACTCCGAAGGAGTTACTTTTGTTTCTTTCCACACAGTCCAGTTTCCCAAAGAAACCGAATGCGTTAGTATTAAACTGTATTTTTGGTGCTTAGCCACATTTTTATACACTTTCTACCTGCTTCATGTACCATTCGTTACTGCAGGCTAGCACACCCAGAAACATTTAAAACATCTCAAGTCATTCGTTCCGCTACACTTTTGCGCGCACTTGCTCATTTGCGCACCTTGTTTTTCATAATATAAAAGACATCAGCACTTGCGGCTAAATACACTCGTGAAATGAAGATCCTGCACGGAACAATCAGAGCATCATTATACCACGTAATCGCCTCTCGGCAGGCAATGTTTGCATTTTTAAGCTCTACTTCACCCATACCAAACTGAACTCACGCATTTTTTAAAGAACGTGTTGAGCATTCCTTCGGTGTTCCCTGGTTCGCTCATTATAACCCATTGCCAGAGCGCTTTTCATGGTGTGGGCTGAAATGCAAATTTGAGCTTATATATATCCTTTTCACAATACAACAATATACATCATCACCATCATCATCCCTCTGGTTGCGTCCCTTGCAGGACGAAAGCCTCCCTATGGATGTCCAGCGACATCTATCCAGTGCTTGCTGAGTCCATCCCTTCCTAGCAAATTTTAGTAGTTCATCCATCCCTCGAGTCCTTGGCCTACCTTTTGTGTTTACAGTCTAATGGCAGCCGCACCATTGAACGGATAGTGCAGCTGTTGTCCCTCGTGCGCATGCCGTGACACACCCGTGCGCAGTTTCTTCAACAATTTCACCTATAATATATTTGACACGAGTCTCCTCCAAAATTCATAACGCTGTTTTTGTCTCCCTAATACATGACCCTTAGAATTGTTCTTTCAATTACCGTTGGGCCGAAATAGGCTTCTCTTTAGATCGCTTAGTGAGGCCCCAAGTTTTGCCCCTTATGTCAGTACTGGAACAATGCAGTGAAAGAAGCTTTTTGAGTGACAGAAAAAGTTTTCAGTTTATCAGAATTTTTACCAAAGTGGCCCACCGAATCATTTGTCTACCAGAAATTTCTTTTTCATGATTTCTTTCAGCACGTTTGGCAAGCCGAATACAGGCATGTATAGTGTACTGTAAGCTGTACTGCTAACTGTTTTCGATATTTTGTTACCTACCTTGAAGTCACGTTCCTTAGCAAGCTTATTTACCATTCTTTTGTGTTTATTTTTAAGGTTGCAACAAATGTTCCGATCGCCAAAATTTCGATGCATGCTCTGAAGTTTCAGACTTGTCTGACTGAGGAAAACTATGAGCTCGGCAAAGTTTAGGTTGCTGAGATATTCCTCATTGATAAGCACCCCCTCCCTAATTAGTTTCGTGACCACACCTTACCGACAGGCTGTAAATGATTGAGAAGATGCTGTGTCCGCTATTCGGACACCCATTTGTATGAACTTACTAATTCTTTGATAGAGCCGTAAAGTTCCGTGCATTTCTCGTATACATTTTTAATGAGTGCGATGTCTGTGTTGTCGACTCCACATTTCTGTGACGCCCTAATTACGGCTGAAGTGGGCACTGAGTCGAAAGCTTTTTTATATTCTATGAATGTCATGCCCAACAGTGTATTATGCTGTAAACCTTTTTGAGTGCCTGGTTTAAAGCATGAATATGTTATAAAGTTGAGAATCTTTGCCCAAAGGCGGTCTCCTCTCGTGGCTGTTGACTGTCTAATCTCGCCCTAATGCGGTTTGGAAATAACGTTGGAAAGTAGAACAAGAACCAAAATTGTGTTTTTTTCACCCCTTTGGAACACTTAAAGTCCTCAGACGCTACGAGAACGCTTATTTTCAATTCTTTTAGCAAAATATCCCCGTCAGGGGACCATACAAGGACTGTAATAGCACCATCTCCTGCAGCTTTACCCTAATTTCCTGCTTAAATACCGTTTCTAAATGATATCTCCTAAATTGCGGAAAATGTCCGACATTAGTAAATGGAAAAATTGTGTCTGAGCAAGGGTAAGTAGCTAGAGGTTGCCATAAAATACGTCGTCTGTATTTACTATATCATTCGCATTTTTGGTATTTTGTGACTATTATGCTGGAGTGCAAGCATCATATTTTTGCCAGTACTGAGTTCCCTTCTAGTCGCTTTGAAACATCCCCCTGTTTCGATTCTGCTTGAACTGCTACCACGTTAAATGCACTGATGTCGACAGTCTACGTTTGGTGATGAATGTAAATAACAAGGCCAATACTATTCGGTCCCAAGCACTGTGCGATGACATTTTTTGGCTGTTTTCAACAACAGCCTTAGTTTGCTGAGATAACTTCAAATGCCATTGTGGCTATTTCTCTCCTATAGATAGTGCAGGCTCAATGACCCCATTCGTGAAATGACTGTTGGCAGTGTCCACATGGTTGCTTGAATGCGCCACACGGAGACTTTGTTCGTAAGTATCAATTTTAATTATTACCCATTTCTCCCGCAGAGGGCAGGTCAGGCGGCATTAGCTTTAGCGTCATTCTTTCCATTGTTAAATGCACGTGCGACGGCTACTTAACATCCTGTGACAACTTGTTTTACCTCTGTCGATTACTTGTGATGCATGGACCATGCTTGGAGTGCCTGGTTAATTTTAGGTAGTTTTACTTTTGTTTACAATTTGTGCCTTTTCTAGTTCATTTTCCATTCTTTCTGGTGCGCAGGAAGGTATTCCTCAGTCGAATGTTATTCCAATCAGCGAACGCAGCCAGCAGTGCCCAGGGGCTGTTTCGAAAGCCTAGGCCACATTTCTCCACCTCAGGCTCCCGGAACTGTTGTACCCGCGTTTTTGAAAAAAAGCTACCCAAGATAATAGAGTAAGAAGTTTTCACTTCATTAACTGCGGATTCGTCGTCTTTGTGAAAAACGTCCAAAACCACGTCATCGTAACTGGATGCAGGCGCATGAACCCGTACCTTGTGCAAGTTTAGCTTTTGGTTGAGCGTAATGAGAATAGATACTATACGCTCAATACAATACAAAATTCTGCATTTCCTGCTGTATCTGCAGGAATAAGGAAGCCTAACGTTAGTTGATGTGTTTCAGAATAGCTGCGATAATTGAAAATATCGTCCCTTGAAGGGCAGTAGAAATTCCTCACGAGGCATTCTCACTTGGTGCCACCCTATGATATCCCATCGAATGCGAAATGACTCTGGTAAAAAAGCCAACAAACTGGCTTCGCTCGGAATAAATATTTCCCTTTGGCGCCATGGCCGGACTCAGAGATTCTTGCACCTTCTGTTTAATCGCTTGCCTTCCCGACACCTTAGGTAGCTGGAATACAGATGCCGGAGACTTAAGGGCAATTGTTGCGTTGCAAATTCATTTGAGACGTTTTCTGCCAAATGCAATCAATCAGAGGCGCCGAATTCTTGTCTACTGAGGAAATATGTTTGTTTCCTTGAGATCCTCCCGTAATATCGCTGCACGTGTTCAGTAAACCAACCGGTGGTATCCCGTGATTTTGTCACCGGAGCAGGCAAAATTTTGGACCCGGTGATGTTAAGAAGGGTGGTGCCTGAGCACCGTTCAAGGCTGCTGAGTATGTGTGCCACCCTCTCTTGATTTGCTCAGATTACGACATCTAGAAAGCATTGTTTTGTTTTCAACTTGAGCAGGAATGTGCCGATTGTACGTACAACTTATATGCCCAAGCACATATCAAGGTGCATGGTGTGGCCCGTGCACGAAACGCACACCAGGGAAGGCATTGCTAGTTCTTGTGCTGTTACCTCAAGTAAGGGTTTCTAATATATATGCACGAATATTTACTACATACTCCTTACGAATAGCCAGTAAGCGATGACGTAAATATCTGGGTGTATGACATGACCCGTGCATTCCACGCGTAATATGTGTGGCATAGCAGGTTGTTCCTCTTTTCGCTAAAGGTATCCTGCAACACTCTTTTGAACTTTTTACTCAGTCCTAAATGCTTTAAGAACATCGTAACTAAGCGCATCGAGTACTTAGAATGAGGGCCACAAAGTATCTCAGCCAAAAAGTACTGCTCTAAGAACTACAGATCACTTGAAACCCTCCACAAAAATTTTTCTAACTTTTCCGATTCTGGCCCTTTTTTTGTGCTTGAACTACCTCAGTACCGCCATGTCGCTTCTATTGCCGCTTTCTTATTGTTGCAGCAATAAACGCCTTCGTAGCCACTTTGAGAGAAAAATAGCCACCAAGCAACAAAAAAATGCAAGGCGCATAGATTTGGTCTGACGAGCAAATCGCGCAATGCATCTGCGTCCTGTTGATAAGTATTGCTTTCACAATGCTTCCAAACGCAAAATCAAGAGGGAAAACGTTTATCCGAAATGTCGTAGAGTACTTATCGAGGATGTTCTCTAAGTATTGTTTATAAAAATGTTACGATGTACAAACTAAGCGATATAAATCATGACGTAGCGCTTTTTAAATATATGCCGTATAGTGCTAGCACCTGTTTTAGAAGACTCGGGTGGCCACCCATCGGTTCCGTTGCCTCTTTCTGCACAAATTCGGATTAAGACTCACAAGAACCGCAGAAGCAAGACTCCTAATGTTTTGCCTCGACACATACATATGTATATGGGCTGCGAACGTCGCTTGACAGGCTTTCGTATTTGAAATGTTGAAGAATCGGTGCAGGTTTCTGAGTCGTCTAAAGATGAAAAGGGGCACAGTGAGGTAAAAAGAAGAAGGCTGCGATGCCTTCCGGGAGAAAGAGCAATAGGCTGGAAACCTGCTTTTAGTGTCAAACCACTAATGCCTTACTACAGCGATCTTCGTGCAATATTGTGATGCCTTTGCTATGAAACTCTTTTTGTAGGCACATCTGTGAAGCCTGTTTTGTGAATTTTGATTATTGAAGTTTCTTTTGTAGGGCTTCGTGTGTTTGCCTATTCGTAACCAGCTTGCCACGCTATAAATTCCCAAGTTGAGAAAGGCTTTGGGTCGGTCAAAGACTGGATGGAGGAACGAGGTCCACTAACACTCCAAAGACGTTGCTGGAAACCTTTGGCAGAGGTCTTCGTTCTGCAGGGGAATGGACAAAAGTAGGCAGATGCTGATGATGGAATAGCTTGAGCTAGTTATTGAGCAACAGCCGAAGGGATGATTCGGGCGTAGAACTTCGCGGTGTTAGGCCTCGTATCGCGCTCTGAGGCCAACGTCCTGATCCGGGAGGGCGTACAATGAGAATAATTTCGCATGGAACGTCTTCAGGCTCATCTTGAGGTTTAGGTACCGTTAGTCCTAAACTTAAAAGGTTAGCTTCACTGTCTGGCTTTGAAGTCTAACATCGTAGACCAGTTCAAATAGTGAAATATACTTACGGTTTGGTGGTTAACGGCCACATTCAAACACTTCAAAGCCCAAAAGTCAGGCCTAGGCCCACAACGTACGCAGCATGGGCAATTAGACATGTATGAATCAACAAAATATGGAATCAATCAATCAATAATGAATGAAAGCAAGGGCTGTTTTTTCGGATTTTGCAGTCGATATTCCGAGGCTGGCGAAATGTCAGCGTGTATTCTGACTAAACACATTGCAGCAGATTTACGCATATTAAAGATGGTATTCAATTTTGAACTGTGCCTTCCCATTGACCTCCACATAAAAGTGGAAATGTCTTAAAAATAAGCGTAAAAATGATGAAAAAGTACACCTTTATACTTAGGCAGCCCACCTCGAATATCAACCTCAAGCACACGCTTTCGGAATTTAAAATCAAGAACTTTTTTCGGCACCTAGCTCTCATTGCGTGCTTAGAAGGCAAAAGCTTTGTGATTCGCATTCAACTTCTCTGATGCAATATCTTGTTTCTGTCTATTTCCCTGTTTTTGTGTGTTTTTTTTTTGTTCTAACGTTAACCGATCCAACCACCTATTTTCCTGCTACATCATACATAGTACTTCTCTTTATCGCTTTTCTGCAATCGTCTTACGGTGCAAGTTACTCCAGCTAGCGTACTTGAAGACGCCAGAGCTGCCCTAGGGTCAGGGGTCTGCGTGACTGGTAAGCATCTGGTCTGCTCACGTGCCATCACGCTCCAGTGCCACTGTGCACGCACTATTGTACAATTTTTACGTTTCGAATTCACAGTAATGTGGATTTTTTAAGCGGGTGTATATTTTTAAGTGTATACACTTCCATTCAAAGCGCGATAGTTTGGGCCAAAGCCCCAATTGCGTGGGTCTCCCGACCAAGCAAACAGCTAAAACTTTTTTTTACGTTTGAAAAGGGCGCAGATAGCACAGTTAGTAAAGTACTCGTCATTTAATGTGCAATTTATATTTATTTACTCTTTCTTGCCTAGGCCACTTTTTGAACACAGAGCTATAGCAAAAACGGCGCTTTTTCAAAAATGGTGTGCTTAAGGCTCTTGTTTGTCTTTATACACGGACAAAAAAGCTTAAAACTAAAATTCATCACGATTAGCCAAAAGCGTTGGAGATAAGACATTTACTTGTGGCAATCAGAACTGCCGCCGTTGCTTTTTTTGGTTGTTAGAGCTGCGTGGTGTTACTTGTGTGTGCAGATAATTGTGAGCTCTGAAACAAGTTTCGTAATAGGATGTTTCTTGCATATCTGCCTGAAAACATTTTCCTGAATAATGCAAGACCCTCCTCAGATCGGCTGTCGCCACGTTTACAGCCACTATTGACAGGTAACTGCTATGATTAGGTCGATCAGCATGGATCGTTATCGCTATCTTTGGATAAGGCTCGCCATACACGTACAGATACGAGCATCGTCCTCAGGCCTTACTTACTACTGAGTGGAGAGAAAATTATCCGCCAGAGTAAACGCAGTATTATCATTAGAATTATAACCTGCTGTTCTGCATGCGCTTGTGTTTTTTCCGTAAAGTTCACCAATAAGTTTTGTATTCTACTCGGATGGTTTAGGTGAACAGTTACATTAAAATTTTTGGAGTCTTTTACTTCCAAGTTTCCTACGCCCTGGTGTCCAAAGCGTTCTCACATAAGCTCGGTGTCAGGTAATATAGCAGGTCAAATATGGACCCACAAAAACGTTGAGTTCCCTGGTTTTCAATTTGTAATTATAGATAAGAACTGAGTGCTTCATGTTGTACAGGGAAAATGACAAAGTCATCAGTGCCGGTGTTCAGGGCAAATTGTGCGCTGTCCCGCACTGTGGAAATAATTTTGACGACTATGACAACTTCATTAAATTCTTCATTTCAAAACTCATTGCACATCACAACGTTATCTATATTTTTCTATATTGGTAGTTCAAAGTACAAGCCTCGTTCTAAAATTTTGACAGAAACGTTGGAGAGACGTACCACTTTTGTGTATAAAAGGCATCACGAATCTCCCAGCATTACTCCCCTACAAGGCACCACCACTGCTGCTTGGCAAGTAAGTACCTAAAAGTACTCGATTAGAACAAATCTATTCGCAGACAGGCAGTGGCATGCTTCAAAAAAATATACAATATAAAAGAATGGCGTGGCAACATCAATGCATATTTGCTTCAGAATACTCTCAAATACCTTTGAAGAGGACAGTTCAAAGTCGCTCTACGAACAAACAAAATACTTCATTCTGTAAGACATAACATACAGATATCCTCTTAGCGCCTTTGTTCTGAGCTGTCACCTCTTGTTCTTAAACATGACGTTAAGTATCCACAATCCCATTCTGAACAACATAGTCGCTGTTAATTATGTGGTGCCCAGTACATTAGAGAAATTTTTCACTCGTAATGGCGTAGTATTGTTTATCCGTGTAATTACGCCATTACCATACAATCTTGATACACTACGTTATGCATTGGGCAACAATTTTAACCAGGTATGTAGGGGTATGAGAAGCCAAGCCGCGTTTCCTTTTCTTGAAAAAAGCAAGAAAGCATAAAAATTCGCAAAATCTTGACCGCCCACTCTGGGGGGTACCAAAAGCCCTCGGGCTGCGCAGCCAATCGAAACAGGGAAAGCACGCGAAAGAACAGGCGCAACGAAAGCAACAACAAGCCAACACATTTCCGCCGCAGGGTGAAACACATAGTGAAGTTTGTTGAACCCAGGACCTTCTTGCATCATCTTCTGATGGCACGCATTCTGATTTTTTTTTACTATCAGTCTTTCTGCAATCATTTCTTAGAAACGAGCCAAAAATTCCACGCTGTTATTTCGTCACTCAATTTGTTTGTCTGCGCTGCGTGCTGTGACTTCTTCTGTTCGTCCTGTCCTTTTAGAGGAATTTTATTTCCATCATATCAGACCAACTAGCACGTCGTAATGCTTTGGTAAACAGGCGCAACCAACAGCACGCAAGTTCCATGGGTGCGTGCCGGAAACAGAAAAGTTTTATTGCAGGGAAGCAAGTTCAGCCAAAGGACGTAAAAAAAACAAATGTGACGGATGATATACAACGACAATTTACCAGTAAATAAATTTAATTACTATGACTGAGAAAACCCCGCATGCTTTAGTTTTGGAAGGATGTAAGCAGGGTGAGAAGGTGAAAAAAGTTGCACTGTGGCTCTAAATTTTTAGATTAAACGGCGCTTGCACCTGTCGTCTAGCCTTCAGTAACACTTTAAATAACGCTTTTTTATTTGCCTTGGTACAAGTCAGGTTAGTCAGAAACGGCAGCAGTTCCTTGAGAATTACCGCGCAGTTCTTGATGGAATGCTGTAGTATGTCCTTTCCTGTTTGCCGAGCGACGTCCTCCGGCCGTGAGACTTTGTGGGCATCAGTAACACCGCGGTGAGAAATGGCCTTGTTTTAACTTGTTTTTGATATCGTTTTGTTGTCTAGAGCCCTGAAATTCTCACAGTCTTCCGCACAGCGTTGAAGTCCACGAGAAAGTTCAGACCCTTGATAACGTCTAAGAATGATTTAATGGAACGGAAAGACGACACAAAAGCTAATTTAAAAAAACTCGTACTTCAACACACCAACAAATAGCCGTGTTTGTTTTTCCACTGTAGACACACCTACTTCTGCTCCACCGGCATTCAAGAAAGATGGTGGCTGGAAAGACAACTATGCTGCTTGTGGTTATTGCCACCTTTTCCCTGTTGGGTAAGAAACCGTCCTTAATTTATTTACTTTTTTCGTCTTGATGAATGAACCCCTCGGAACTAAGTTAAGCACTTCATAATTTGTATCAGAGTTTAAAACCGCCCATAGACTCCTGCCACCAATAAAGCAATACACTGAATATGAAGAGAGACGGGAACGGGAAGCAACACTGACTGCTGCAGTTAATTTAGTCACTCAGACTCCGTCTCGCCTTCCTTCTTAACTCTGTATATATAAATCTATAGACATATATATATTGCAACGTAGGAAAGGCGACGCAGCTGTCTTGTAGAAAAAAGTTTTTTTGAGTGAACTCGTGCTCCCCTAACAACTGAAAGGTTACATAGGCTGCGACGCTGCAGTCAACAAAGTCGCATGCGCCGACGAGTGTCGGTATATCGAACGCCGCGGCGTCGGCTCTTCGGGCATTTATCGTTCGGCGTGGGTGTTTTTCGAACCGTCGAATTACACCCAGACCACTGTAGATCAAATAAGACTATTCTAGGCTGGTGGCGTTCGTGCGAAACATTCTCGATATCAAATGAGAAACCCCGAGGGGCATAATAAAGAATGAAAGATGTGCTTCACTCGGGGAAAAGATAGCACTGACTGGTGCACTTGGTCGGTAAAAGGGAAAACATAAAAAATAAAACCAATGCATGGTTCGAGGCAACACACACACACACGCACACACGCACACACGCGCACACGCGCACACGTGCACACGCACACACGCGTGCACGCACTCATACGCACATGCACACAATGTCGAAGGGCTCAGAAGGGCAAGGAAGCAGCTGTAGAAGTCCAGCAGGCGGAGATGTGGGCGTTGTCCGCTGCTGGCAAGATGGGCACGAAGCAATGTTGCGGGCAACGTAGGTGGAGAGCCCAGGCCAAAAGAAACGACTTCGTATGCCGTCGTAAGTTTAGTGGAAGCCCACGTGAGGCCGGGTTGTGACTGCTGCCGTAACTGTCGTAATATCTCTAAAGAATGACGTCATTTCACCTCTCAGCCAACTGAACTGCGTTACACGCGGTTCTTTTGTCTATAGATCACGATACCGCTTTTGCGTCGGTAGTCTGAACATAGCCAGATCCGCTAAAGCATAGTCGTGAAGGGCTTATAATATCACCTTTCCAATAGAGTGCGCTACAACGGGAACCAATCCCTTGCCCGACGACTGGTGATTTGAATGCTACAAAACACCACTCAAAAACTGGAGGTGCTGAAGCTGCCGACGCGCCCGGCTGTTCGGTGGTTGTATTGTGCCGTTGAGCTGATCGATTATCGTGCGCCAGCAGGTTTCGGTTCTTTGAAGAGTAGGCAAATGCGACAGGCCGTCATCAAGCGCTGTGTAGTTGACAGGTGTGAAAGGGAGGGCTTTATAGGGTGATAATGACGCAGAAGTCGTATGCGACTCAAGAGGGCCCCGAGAAAGTGCATCCGCATCAAGGTTCTTTTCTACGCACTTGTAAGTGACGGTGTAGTAATACTCTTGAAGTCGTAGAGCCCCGCGTCCGAGGTGCCGTGATAAACTTTTGAGTGTCTGCTACCAGCCCGGAGAAAAACGGTAGCCACGCTGGCGGCTGGTCCCTAAAACGCCCCATGCCCAGCTGCAGCGCCAGTGGGGTTGCTCGTGGCTTCATGGTGCAAGGCTTGCTACAGTAAATACCGCCCGAACGGCGCTCCAGGGGTGACATCGGAAGGCGTAAAGGACGAGATTGAGGTCGACCTTCACCACTTCAGAGGACTGTGAGAGACAGGTGCAGGAGGACGTATATTCGGAAGCATTGCAGCCGTCACAGATTCAGAACCAGCATCTTGTAACGATGATATTCACAACATAATGGGAAGAATATTGATAAGGATGATTGATCTTGATTTTGATCAAGTTCAAGCAAAGGATGGTGCCCATAATGTATTACCGGGTCATTGTAAATAGGACGCAATGCTGAGAACGGGTTCAAAGTGTGTGTGTGTGTGTATATATAGATATATATATATATATATATATATATACAGAAACACAGGTCGGCAGTCTACAACGCCAAAGGAGGCATAGGGGTGTGGTTAGGCTCTATTTTTTACTACGGTTAATGAAGTTAGGATTTTTTTAATATAAGGAAGAAAGAAAGAAAGGAAAACACGCGCCCAGAGTGGGGACCGAACCCACGCCTTTCGATTAGATCTCGAATGCCTTACCAATTCGGCTATCTGGGTGGCTGTGCTCTTCTTAACTTTCTGGGCTATTTATATTTACTAGAAGTGTATCTGACGCTTGAGGGTGGTAGCCAGTGCCACTCTGACTACACGGGGAGAAGGGGACCTTCTTTTCAACCCCCGCGGCGTGACTCGAACGTCTACAGCCTGTCATGAGTGGGTAACTGTCGGGAAGCCCTGTTATGCAACCTAGGCATCAAGGCTGCCAGAACCGAGACCCTCGCTAGGCTTTCGCATAATATAGTAAGGAGATGAGGGCTCGTTGAGGAAATACAGAAACATAGGTCGGCAGTCTACAACGCCAAAGGAGGCATAGGGGTGTGGTTAGGCTCAATTTTTTTACTACGGTTAATGAAGTTAAGATTTTTTTTATATAAGGAAGAAAGAAAGAAAGAAAAACACGCGCCCAGAGTGGGGACCGAACCCACGCCTTTCGATTAATCTCGAATGCCTTACCAATTCGGCTATCTGGGCGGCTGTGTTCTCCTGCCAACCTATGTTTCTGTATTTCCTCAACGAGCCCTCATCTCTTAACTATATTATGCGAAAGCCTAGCGAGGGTCTCGGTTCTGGCAGCCTTGATGCCTAGGTAGCATAAGAGGGCTTCCCGCCAGTTACCCACTGATGACAGGCTGTACACGTTTGAGTCACACCGCAGGGGTTGAAAAGAAGGTCCCCTTCTCCCCGTGTAGTCAGAGTGGCGCTGGCTACCACCCTCAAGCGCCAGATACACTTCTAGTAAATATAAATAGCCCAGAAAGTTAAGGAGAACACAGCCGCCCAGATAGCCGAATTGGTAAGGCATTCGAGATCTAATCGAAAGGCGTGGGTTCGGTCCCCACTCTGGGCGTGTGTTTTTCTTTTTTTCTTTCTTCCTTATATTAAAAAAATCATAACTTCCTTAACTGTAGTAAAAAAATAGAGCCTAACCACACCCCTATGCCTCCTTTGGCGTTGTAGACTGCCGACCTATGTTTCTGTATTTCCTCAACGAGCCCTCATCTCCTTACTATATATATTATATACATATATATATATATATATATATATATATATATATATATATATATATATATATATATATACGGCGGTCGCGAAAGGAAAGTTTCTAATGGTCCTCTTAATAATGTTATTTTGGCGACGTAAATTGGGTGCAAGTCAGCGGAACGTCGATGGGAACTCGAATCGGACCCAACTACGCTAATATCTTTATGACTCACCTCGAATCAAACTTTCTTGACACTCAAAATTTAAAGCCACTGCACTAGAAAAAGTGTATTGACGACATAAGGAATGGTATGGCAGCACAGTTACGCGGATCTCCTAGCCTTCATTGAGACATTTCATGTAGCCCATCCTAGTTTTTCCTTGCTCATTGCTACTCGAAACACAATGTGAACTTTCTGGATGTTACAATTACTACTTCGCAAGGTCGGCTTAAAACTAAACTGTATAGAAAACAGACCGACACGCGGCAGTATTTGCACTTCCAAAGTAGCCATGTCAGACATGTGCAAGACTGCAATACCATACAGTCAAGCCCACCGTTTTAGGAGAATTTGCACCAACCGAGCTGACTTTCACTCTAACTGTCGACAACTTAAGACCACCCTCCTGAACAAAAAATTCCCGGAACAACTTATCGACTACGCTATTCTGTCAGCCAACCGATTAGAGCGTAACAAAGTATTTAAAGGAGCCATGAAGAGAAAACACAAGTTTGGTTCATTCAAAAGATTGTGTCGTTAGAATCATACTGACACCACTTTTAACGTAAACTTCGCTCAAATAAGCTACATAATTAGGAAAAACGGGAATGGTCATGCGACCCACCAGCTCATTTCCCGCAACAGAACCTGTGATGTCACATGGGCTAAGCTCTGCGATTAACGGAGGCTGGCAGAAGCAGACGCAAATTAGGTAGTGCTTACAAACTACACGAACGAGCGATTTGCGCTTAAATTTAGGGCACATTCTTTACAAAGCAATAAGAATGATGGGACAAACAGTGGAAGTTACGAAAGCACATGTAAACATAGAAGTACTGATGCGTTCTGCTGTTCGTACTGCGCACAGCATGCTTTGGTTTAGCTGCACAGCACTACGGGGCTTGGGGTTGTCTCAGACGACACTGGCCGATTGACGCAAGCAACGGTGTCTTACGTGACCCCATTTGTCGAGCGAGCACTGTTTCAGGGAACGAATATTTTCTCCCACAACAAAAACAAGCCAGGTTTAAATGCGGGCAAAAACAAACCAAACGCTTGCCAAGGTATGGTGGCGCCATCTAGGTTACGGAACGTAAAGAAACGCGGGAACAAACCAACACCGCTGTACAGGGTGGAGACAACCTTTGAACGGTCCCGTGCCGCCGCAATTGGGCCAACGGGCTCAACGCGTTATTCTTTTCGTTTCCCACGAGACCTAGCAACGCGAAACAGACAATATGATTCAAACTTCTTCAGTAAACCGCGTTGCGGCGATAATTTTAGCGCGGTTTTGACACAATGACTTGCTTCGGCGGCGAGCGAGCAACCGAACATGGCGGCGCCAGCGTTACGCGTCTCTACCCTGTACGACGGATGCGTGAATAAAGGTACTCTAGGCTGCAGAGCGGTCGGTTCCCTTGATGTCACTTGGGACCACGAACGCACGATTGAGCGGGAAAATCAAAATTTTAACCTAAATTGTTTAATTTCTCAGTGAATAAAGCACCGTTTGTATCCGGACAAGCGCTGGGGGCACTATAAAACACGAAATCTTTCGAATAAAACCAACTTGCATTTTCTCTTCATGGCTCCTTTAAAGAAAAAGCCCTGAAATTTATTCCGCAAACAAACTTAGTTTTGACCCACTCAGCCTCCGCTCCAAGAGTGTCAACTGTACTAAGAAAACATCAAAATATCCTAATTCAAAGTGAACGCTCAAAAGTGTATTCCCAGAACCACCACGCGTTGTGAACCGGCGTAATAAGACTTTAGACGACTTTCTTACTCGCTCTCGTATGAGCCGACCAGAAACTACAGGTGTCATGCCCTGTAATGAACCTCAATGTAAACTATGCCAACTCGTGACCACTAGACATCGTGCCACCAGCACGGCTTCAAACTGTTACTTAAACATAAAAGGTAACTTTAACTGTGGCTCCGTTAATGTAGTATACGTTCGAAAGTGCACTGTTTGTAGGCAACAATATATCGGCCAAACTGAAACACCCTTTCGAATACGGTTCAATAATCACTGCTCTTATGCGAAACGTTGACCTTATTTGCCCCTGTCAAGACATGCGAACGGTCCTGGTCATGCATTTGAACATCTAAACGCAACAATTTTAGAATCCGCTTTTAAAACCTACCACGACAGCGGGATTCGGGAATCATATCATTTGTAAGTTTGGGTCAGTGACGCTTGGTATTAATGGCAGTTACGGAAAACTAACGTGCTAATTCCTCAAATAAAATAGGCGACCTCTTACTGTTATCACATTGTTCATTAATCCTACCCTTCAATTTCCCATCAGAATTCCTCAGCTTGAAGAATTACAAGTGGTAATCTCAGCTTCATCAATTAGTTATAAAAGGTAGAATGTTCTTACTGTACTGATACCACTTTTCCAACTCCCTCTTCGTTCATCGTTGGCAGGTGTTTCCATGTATTCCTTAGCTATTTCTTTGCGGTGACAACTTGCGGTATAGCAGCGGACCGTCATCTTGGTCATTTTGCCGCAATAGCAAATTGTATTTATGCCCCCATGAGCCCGGCCGGTTCTCCTAAATAATGTTCTCTTTTACAGTGCACAACGGGGACGCCTATTCCGCGGGGGAGGCCGAAGCAAGTGAGTAAGACTATTGACTTCTTCTGTTCCAGGTGTATGTACAACGCACTTTACTATTCCTGCAGGGAGCATCGAACAAGCTAGGAGTGGTGTTCCACAGGAAAGCTTTGTTCCCAAAGGTTAGAGCACTTCCTAATACAACTGGGGAGAAATTTCTACAACAGCTTTCTTTTCTTTCAGGCCGAGCCGAAGAAACTGAAAGAGCTCCGCAGCGCTTGGGCGGCGGCAGTAAGATTATCTTCATTTTTTTATTTAATTTGTGTGAGGATAATGGCAGCTTTACTGTGGCTTTTTCTGAAACTAAAACGTGCAGCCCTGAAACTATCATTTTCGAGAGTGGTGTTACAAAACAGAGAAATGAATCGGCATAAATATGGGGCGTTTGCTGCAATAAGTTGCGTTGCATTTGGAATATAACAATGCAATGGTGTCTAATTCCAGAAGGTAATATACTGAAAACACCTAACACAAGAGATTCGGTGCGATACATCGGTGTAATGTTTAATTACGATTGCTGACTACTGTGGGAATAAAAAGTAAAAATGACAGACTTCAAATTTTATTCCCCAGTTCGATGCCTTGAACGTTTTCACCCAGGACACGCAATCGGTTACTCACGTTTCACCGGCTGTTTTTTTTTTTTGACCCAGGCAAAAAGCGAAATCGCTCATGTATCACGATTTTATAACAAGGACTGACTGACTGGTGGTTTAATATCAAGGAAAACCTTCGACTACATCGCGTCTCACACGCGACGTGTAGCTTTGGCGCCTAAACTGTCTGCTCCTGCTTCTCTATTTCTAACCGCACCTTCTTTTGCTGAAAATAGTGTTTAAATTTTGCTGCGCGTTACAATCAGCTTTAAATTAACCGTGACCCTCGCCATGAAGCCGAAGTCCTCCCAAAATCAGACTTATGGCAATCCGAAATAACCAGCCACCATTACGGTTGTACATTCTTTTGTAGCCGTTTTTCAATCGTAATACCTTAGTCACCTGTTGCGCATAATTCTGAGGTTTGAATTAACACCTCGCTCTTGTCTTTAATAATGCGCGAAAGTGATGAAGCCTCCTTTGAGTGCAAGGTAAAATAACTTGTAGACAGCGAGTGGAACCTTGAAGAATCAGGTGCCCTTGGCGTTCCGGAGGCATGAGTGCACGACTGACGAAAACATGGCAGAGTTAACACTTTTAGTGTTCCCCGTACAAGGTAATGCCAGCCGGAACTAGATAAGCAAGTTTAAGGAGCACAAGGGACTTTATCGGCTGCGGTTGCGCGTGTCAAATAACACGTAATATTTGCCAAGTACGTTGGGTTATGTCTTCTACAAGTGCTTGATAGAATCGGGGTAAAATATATTTTTCGAGTTTTTCTAACAAAATGACCGAAGCCTCACTATATGGAGCGCGTTCGAATTGTACAAATAGGGTAGACGTCTTAACACTAGTTCAGAAGCCGAACATGGCATTCCTAAGTCAACACTTAGTTCATAAGGAACAGCATCATAAGCCTGGTGGCGTTCATTGCAGGACAAAAGTCTCTTTCAAAGATCTCCCGCCACACGTGTCGAGTGCTAGCTGAGTCCGGGCTTTCCCCAATATTTCCGTAGCTCATCTCATATCGAGCCCTCGGCAAACACCTGTTGCATATGCGGCAACAACCCTCTTAAACGGATGGCCCACCTGTTGTCCCTGATACGCATTACGTGACTCGCCCATGCCCATTTCCTACGCCTCACTTGAAATAGAATGTCCTCCACGTTCGTCTTCTCCCTAATTTATGTGGCTGTTTTCCTATCCCTGGGCGTGATGTTGTACTTCACGCAATATTCTCTCCCTAAATCTTAGCCGAGGTTGAGATAAAGGGCAGATATTACCAGGGACCTCCATCAGCATATTGTCAACAAGTAGTTAAGGAGAGTCATAGTCCACCTGAAATGCAGACGATGCCTGTGAAACGCGCACTTCGTAAGCTGCGTGGTTGAATCCGAGACTGGAATTCACTCGATTTTTGCAACCATTTTTTACGCCGTTTGCCCTTTCTGGAAGCGTACTTTTATGGCTCACACACCGAGGCAGGATGTTCACGCAATGGGGCATTTATGCTATCACTATGAATGAATGCGCGCGCCTGAGGGTCCTCAAAATAAAGATACTAGTGTTTAATGTAGGAAACTATTGTTTAATACCGATCTGAAAAAAAACGCTTGGAGCGTATGTACTCATTTCGGAGAAAATTTCTACTAAAGACGATAATCTTCGTGCCCCTTGCCACTAACTGCCTCTCTCCTTTTGATGGACTTGTTGGCCAGCATCCCTGTTCTGCGTATGTGTATGAGGCCGCGTAGTAATCGTGTCCTAGTGATTTTTAGTTCATGCTCGGGCGCTGTTAGTAAGAGTGCATCTTAGTGCTGGCACAAAAATAACACATCTCTATCAGATAATCATAAATTTCAAATCATACTGGTGCTTTACAGACGCAATTTCTGTGATGCAACTGTGCAGATGCAAAAAAAAGGCTTCACAGATTCAATTGCACAGATGCAAAAAAATGCTTCACAGGTGCAGGTATTGTTTGGATAGTTGAAGCTGTGTGCGGGTGTGTGTATTTTTTTTTTTCTCTTGTATTGCTCTATTTCACCATGTATTGTCCCTTTGTTCGAGTGCAGTTATTATGGCCCTCGTGCTCGCGCCCCTTCTGGGTCTGCATAATGTCCTAAATTGTAATTAAATTGAGGTGCCCGAAATACCTTAACTGGTTTGAACTAACTTTAGCAGTTGGTCCAGCACAACCTATTTTGTAAAATATACTCATGTCCTAATCCAAACCTCAATGCTTTTTTTTCTACAGTGAACACAAACAAAGGGTTCAACTTCTAAACGCTAACACCACCTGGCCGCTTAGGAGTGCAAGTTTGAGTTTCCCAGAGAGCAAGATCCCTCACTCCAGTCATCCTGAAAACGACACTCGTGCTCCAATAGCGGTATCTTTAACTAATGATTATGAGGTGGCTTTAGCATAAAGAGCCTGTAATGGCAATATTTTGGGGAATATGGAACTTTGCACGAAGTCAGGTTTGAAACTGCAATAAATGTTTTTGATTTATTTGAAGTTACCATCTCTATTGCCTACTTCAAAATGGGATAGCCAGTTGCGAGACTGTGACTGGCTTAGCCAGAGAGTTCTCGGTGCAATTGTTTTCGCAAAGCAGTATCCCCGCATGGGGCACTTTGGGTAATCTTGGTGACGGTATTGGTGACACCGCAGACTCCGCGCCCCCCAACAAAAGCTGGAAGCAACAGTGGAGATGTGGTTTAAAAACATCAAACGGTGGCTGTCGGAGCCCAGGTCAAGCGCCGGCGGATGGGCTCCCTGTCTGTTTAACAGGCAGGGAGCTCCTGGACCTCTCGCGGTATCAGAGTAACCCGACCGAAGAACAACCCCCATCCCATGCAGCTATACTACGCTATATGGTATTTTCTAAACCCCCCACCCCGCCTAAACGTGATCGGTCCCTGGAAAGGGGTGGCACTGCGGTATCTTTTACCGCAATGCCATCCTTAAATTTCCTGAACCTGTTATTTTTCTCAATTTGTTGTCATGTCATCCATCAATTTAGGCCAACTTCTTGCATCGCAGTCAGTGTTCTTGATTACAAAATATATTGAAGGCATATTTGGAACAACTTACAAGGTTAAAAAACAAACGACTGGGGAGGTAATTGTTGAGCTAAACGACAAGCAGCAGAACACAAAGCTTCTAGCTCAGACTCGATTGGCTGATCTGGACATCAGGATCACACTCCACCGGCGTCTCAACAGCTCCCAGTGCGTGACCTTTGAGCCAGATCTGCTGAACGAAACCGATGCGTATCTCCTTGCGGGCTTGAAGGATCAGGGCATCACAGCCGTGAGGCGCATCAGCCTACGCCGAGACGACAAGGAGATTCCCACCAAGCACTTCATCTTGACGTTTGACTATTCAGCCCTACCACAACATATAAATACAGGTGTTATCCGGTGCTCCATCCGTCCCTACATCCCGAACCCACGGCGCTGTTTTAAGTGCCAGCGTTTCGGGCATGGCACAAACTCTTTCCGTGGCCGAACAACTTGTGCAAAATGCGCCGACTAAGATCATCCCAGCGACAACTGCCCATCCGACTCCCTCACTTGTGTGAACTGCGGGAGCCGCATGCGGCGTACTCACGCAAATGTGAAAAATTTCAACAAGAGAAAACGATAATAAACATCAAGGTCACTGAGACATAACCTTCCCAGAGGTGCGGAAGAGGTTCGCCTCTTTCCCCCAGAAGAGGTACACCGACGCAGCTCGCCGGGGGGCGGAGCGTCGTCTGGTTTCCACAGGGACACAGTTCAGCGAATCTGACCTGGTCCCTTTCCTACCCCCCGCTGGGTTGCCTCAGGCACCCCATCGTCACCCCACCGCTTGCTGAGGCAGCAGCGGTTGTGGTGCCAACCCCCTCCGTCGGGACCGCTGCGCTTCCGCCTCTAACCTCCCCGTTCTCCACCGCATTGGAGGATGCCGAGGGGATGGACACCGACGGCCCCGCATCGGCTACCACCACCAGCGCACCGCCCGTGCAACATCTGGCGCCCACGACGCCCTCGGTGGTGGCGGGTCAAACGAAGGCGGCGCATGGTTTGGTTCCATGACACTAGGCCGCAACGGGAGGTACGTAGCACTCTTACCACTGCGCTACAAAGCAAGATGGGAGCATGTGCTACGAACGCGCCTTATGTCCTTCACTCATTCAAACTACATCAAGAAGCTACTGATACAATGAATGCACGCGAAGCTGAACGTCAACGAAAACGACGAACTGAAAACATTAGAGGAGGATGTTGAATTTCCTGCGGGAAAGCTGTGGCGAGAAGCGCCACGCGCCTTGCAGCTCAACAAGAGAAGCGAACGAAGAGGGCGGGCAGCGGGGTAGGAGCGTTAGCACGCAATTAAGAAAGACGAGAACCAGGAAGTGTTCAATCAGGTAACGAGGCTGTCTCTCTCTTCGCTGTCTCTACAATTCTCTATATTTCTCTACATTTCTGTGTCTTTACATAAAGGTTCACACTATGTTCCTATTCTTGATCCGATGAATGAAACCGCATAACGGCAACACAATTGAACCTACACAGAACCCTCATGATGCTTCGCATTCTCCTCATGGTTCCCCACGGGAAGATGGTGTAATTTGTTTCTTGCTCCGATGAATGAAACCCCATAACGGCAACACAATTGAACCTACACAGAACCCTCATGATGCTTCGCAGTCTCCTCATGGTTCCCCACGGGAAGATGGTGTAATTTTTTTCGACTGATCTATTACCAATTCTTCAGTCTAGCCTTCGTAGATTTTTTCAAATTATCTCCCCGCCAAATCTACAAATGCAGCTACAGCTATCAGACGACGACAACAAGCTGATTGAAGCTGAACAATGTGCTACAGTCCTTAACGATTTTTTACATAAGTTTTTGCGCCCGTCCGCAATCTTTAGTTTTACGAAATTACCACAGCAGTCTGCGACTGCAATGCCCAAAATACAGAATAATGCTGATGACATAGCTTAGGTAATCAGCTCCATATAATTATTGTCCTCGGCCGGTTGCGATAAAATCAGCAGCAAACTGCATAAAAACACTACTTTCATGGGAATCGCAACACTAAGGGTTATCATCCAGCAACAAATCAGTACCAGTTAGGTACCTTACGATTGGAAAAAGGCTCAAATAACTCCCGTTCATAAGTGTGGTGATCGATCAAAAGCCTCTAATTACCGCCCAAGCTTTTGGAAGTTATCATGGCAGCTAATCTAATGAATTACCTCGAATCAATTAATTTTTGTTATTCTTACCAACACGATTTTAAAAAGATAATATCATGTTAAACTCAGCTATCAGGATACACCCATGAAATCTTACAACATATCGATGGTCATCTACAAATTGACGAAATCTTCCTTCACTTCTCGAAGGCCTTGGACCGTATTTCACACAATTACCTACTTGCAAAGATATCTAGTCTTAGAATTCTCTCAACCCTGTTACCCTGGATCAAACATTTCCTGAAAGGTAGCATACAATACACATCCGCTAACTCTTTTGACTCCCCCATCTCGTATGTTACATCCGCTGTCTCCCAGGGAGCAGGCTTATCAATCCTGTTATTCTTAATCTATGTTAATGACCTGCACTCCAATACAAAAACCAGAGTTAGTCTTTTTGAAGCTGATGGCGTCATATACAACGCCATTCATAACATTATTTATTCCATTGACCTTAAAGAAGACAGAGACACTTCCACTTCGTGGTGTGAAAAATGGCTCAAGAATCTTGATAAAGTGTCAATATATGTCTTTTTGCCGTAAGCGTAGCAGTACAAATCACTCATACTAGTAAAACTCGACTGAAATAACTTGAACAGGGTGCAATAAATATCTCGGCGTTCACTTCACATCGTCATTATCTTGGGTTACTCATATTGAAACAATATCCCCACACACCTCAAGCACGCTAGGTTTTCTTCGTCGCAATCTCCGATCTGCATCGCCCGTTAATGAACAATTCGCATATCAGACAACGTCCGGCGTAAACTGGAAGATTCTTCATCTATCTGTCACCCAACGCAAGCTTATCTGACCTATGGATTAAAAATCTATTCAGAACCGTGCTTCAAGCTTTATCATGAAAACAACTCGCCTATATCCAGCATCACTTAACTAAAACGAACACTCGACCTTCCTAGCCTCAAATCACGTTGTATCATTTCGCGTCTCTGCATGTTTCACGATTTCTACTATCATCCAATCCCAAGACACCCTGGTCTGCAACCACACCCTAGAATCTCCCCGTCGCGCCTACCACAGCAGCCCAATCGCGCACATTCACTGTCGGACATCTGCGATGAAAGATTCTTTTTTGCCTAATGCAATAACCCTGTGGAACAATCTCCCCGACATTATTGTCACGACCACCAACCGCAAGGCCTTGCGCGAAAATTAACAAATCATTTTACCTGGAAGGTTTTTGTTACTGGAACCTTGTTGGTTGCAATGTTTAGTCATGTGTATTGCTTGCGTGCCTTTATTTTAATACCCGTTATTCGATTGTAGTACTACTTGCTTCTTTCTTGGCGTTGTTTGTTGTTCTTGTACACGATTTTTCTCCTTTTTCTTCCTTCCTTTTTTGTGATTAAGGGATTTCGAAAGAATGTTTCCCACCGCCTTATGTAATGCTTCGGGGCATTTGAGGCTTCAATATATGAAATGAAATGAAGAAAACCATGAGTGCAATACGGTTGTTCTTCTAGGTTGGACGGAGGTTTGCTGGAATGTTTTGTCACAAAACCGAACACACGTGCAGCTACAGATTTTTTGTTGTGAACATGCATAGTTCGCCTAGAACCAACGAATAAATAAACTTCAAGTTATTTATATTCCCTGACCGTTCCTAAGGCGTTATTTCTGCATTACCTATTGAATTGGTATGAACGTCTCCTTAAAAAGGTGACGTTAAAACACTTCTTAACTTTTAACGATATTTCTAAATAGGCACTCCAGGATGATATTATATTCAAATCATGCTGCAGGTATTCGGACACTCTGTTTAGTTCGGTAAACTAAACAGTCATTCGCACGCATTTCGAGTGAAGATTTGTTGCCAATAGTAATAACACTTATATATAACAGCAGCAACAGAGGGCCCACATGTAAACCCTGAGATGATACTGAGGTCACAGGAACATATCCGGAATTACCATCGTTGAGAACAATGTACTGCTGTCGTAGAAAGAGATTCTAGGCTATGCCTGCAATAATAGATTCATTCAGTTTATAGCCGACCAATGTACTAACAAGAAAGTCATATGGAACAACGTCGAATGCTTTCTTGCAGTCCAAGAAAAAAATGGCAGCACCTCCATTCCGTGGATGATGGCGAGGGTGCGGAGTACGGGTTCTCGAAATGACATCGAAGTTGCGCCCAGGGTCATCCGTTTTGCGCCCCGACCGTCATTCGATTTGAACCTTGAGTTGCACCCTAATTATTCTCTAAACGAAACTGGAACTCACGGATCAAATGGAACTTCGCCCATTTTCGCTTGGTAGTGGTGTGCACATGGGTGGAGACGGACGGACATTGGGAGGTCCTAAAATTCTCCGCACTGTCACAGGCGAGGGAGTAAGCTGTTTGAGTCTCGGGTAATAACTCACGGTCGCAGCCCAATGGGTAAGACGACTGACGCTAACTCTGTTTGGTTTAACAGACACAGGCTCGAATCCAGCCGGTGCATGTGTGATTTTTTTGCGATTATAAATGGTATATGCACGGACGCGGACAGACAGTGTGTGGTCATGAGGTACTCCGCACCTAATACAGTCAACTACTTTACACTTATCTATTGATAGAGCCTAATCATGAGCGAACTCAACAAGCTGCGTTGACCAAAAAAAAACATGATGTAATCCTTGTAGTCTAGGACACTGGAGATTGTTTAAACAAATGTGCCATTTCACAAGAGTAGCTCAGCTCACCATCAAACACCACAACTAAACTAAAGCCTTGTCATTGACAAGGCTATGTTGTTATCGCCAATTTAAAATAATAATTCTTTTTTAATAGCCAGTCTAAATAGGATCTAGAAGCAGTTCAGTGCGCGAAATTGAGCCTACAAATGCATTAACTTGACATTCTATATGTTTAGTACGAACAATATATTGCAATATTGCTTTTCGCAGTAATAGTATCGGAAGAATTGCCCGGAACTTGCGCTTTTGTGCTGCCTTACCTTTCTTCGGTGGAAATTCCTTCACATGGCGCCGGTTGAGCTCTTGTGTGTTCGTCACTTGCTCGACGCCCTTGATGGCCGAAAATTGTCGATGAATCACGGCCGTCGCTGGTGGTACATTTATCCCGGATTGATGTGTGAATCCTTTCCAATTCTCGAGGGGGCGAATAGCCTCGAGCTATTGCGTCGACGTGGCCGGCGGGCGAGGCGGGGTAGCGCTACGACTGGGGAGGCTTAGCTTACCCGTCGATGTTGCACAGTCTCCTTGCGTCAAATGGTATACCGATGGTCTAAAATGTTAACTGGTTATGTCCATTGGGTAGTTGCACCTTCCCGGTTCACATGGTACCATTCATTACTGCTTGACACACGAAGTTCCTTCTTTTAAAGCGTATAAACACCGAGTGCAAGAAACACCCGTCTGCATCGCTCGGCTTTCTAATGGCTTTTTCCTCGCCGAAGTACACACACTGGCCGGTCTCCTTGCAAACGCAATTTGTGCATCAGATCTCGTGCCCAAACGGGTGCCGTTGTTTCGCTGCACACCGCGTACCGAAGGGATGACCTGAGACCTTACATCACCTGGTCTCCCCATGAACTCCGGTTGCCAAATACTCTGCGGCCGTACGGTTGCCTCAATTCGGCTGAAAACCCCTAACCCAATAAAAAACGTACATTTTGCGGCCGTTCGTCGGCCGGCCAGTCTCCTTGTAACACCGATTGCCCGAAGGAAACGAATATTTTGCCGGCGGAAGCACGGTTCAGCACAGAAAGAGGGAGTGCAAGGCAGCCGCACTCCGGTCAATCTCCTTCCGACGAACAACTCTCACAGGAATACAAATATTCTGAGGCCGATCCCTTGCCGTGCTTCGGCTGAACACCGTTTCCCGAAGGAAAAACGCATGTCGTTAAGTCGCATGTGCAAGCGAGTGCAAGCCAGAGCGAGTGCCAAAGAGCGAGTGCAAGCCAGCCGCACTCACGGCAGCCGCACCCCTCACGGCCGTGTAGTGGCCCTGTGAGCACCTTGCTCATGTGCCAAGAGTTACAAAAATTAAAGGAAGCTCACACCAATGCATGGCATCTCACTTCTAGTACGCCAATGTGCTAAAGCCGGTGGCCTGCAGTGTTCACGTAAAAAATCTCAGATCCTTGTCGTCCGCCCTGACACCAAATCAAGGAATACATTCAAATACTCTTTGATGGCCAGGCCATCAATCCAAGCCCCAGCATCAAGATCTTGGGCCTACATCTCGAGGCTAACACTAAGAGTGACGTCCCCTTGCAGCGCCTCAAAAATAGCAATAATGAAATCATACACATGATGAGGCGAGTTGCCACCAAGAAGTGAGGTAGTCTAGGGTTCGAGAGAAGTCCGTCTGGTCAGGTGGTAAGTTTATACCAAACAAGAAGCGAGGTCTAAGGGAATCCGGAACATTTCGATTATTTGATGCTTTTGTCCTCTCGAGAGTCGCTTACGTAAACCCCCTTTCTTCTTCTCGACAAGGAAGACATAAAGATGCTTTATATAATGATTAGAAAGGCGGTCGAGCAGGCCATTGCTCTTCTCATGAGTGCGTACACACAGAGGCTGCTTAGCACGGGGGCTCCACAACACGGTGGAAGAGATTATAGAAGGCCATCTTTCTAACCAGAAGGTCCTACTCAGAACTGCGGTGGCTAACCGCATGCTACACCAGATTGGCTGGGCAGCCGAGAATGTCACTCTGCTTGACGTACTCCCAGACTCTTCACGACTAAAACTAAAGATGCCCCCCTTTGCTTAGAAATATGAACCCCTCACATGACGAGGGTCACCGAAAAGCATGGGCTCAAGAGCTAAACACCACCCTCGATAGGGATCATACAGTTATCTAAACAGACGCCTCCAAACATCGAGGGCAGTAATACGCCATCATCGTGGTTACCATCAAAACCACACTCAATGCGTGTGCCTCACTCAAGTCCCAAGACATGATGGCAGCAAGAAGAGGCAGCCATCACCTTGGCTCTGACTCAACCAGGGGTTCGGAGGGTAGTCACCGATTCCCAGCAAGCCTACTGGAATTACCAGGCGGGTTGGGTGTCCTGGCCTGCACTGCGCGTGTTGAAAAACTACTCCCCAAACGGTTCCATTCAGCTCATCTGGACACCCCCTCACACTTGAATGAAGGGCAACGAATACGCCCACCCAACCAGCCTGCGCTATTACCTCCCGTGCTATCGAGCTGCACGAGGAGAGTCACCCGCTTGTCACGTTCAGGGAGATAACCCAGCATTATCACCTTTTGAGACAGACCGTACCTTCGCCTTACCCTGACCTTTCCAGAGAACAACAAACTACCCTACAACTCACACAATCCGGGCTCCTTCCCCAGGGCTGCACTCTGGGCCGTTCAGAAATCTGAATAGAAGTATTTCTTCCCCCTCCTTTTCCTTCTCTGCCGCAAATCTCGTCGCCTCCTTCCGCGGCGCAGAGACGAAGAAGTCAGATCGTCTAACACCGGGTTGGAGCTAACTTTATTTTATGAAAAAAGTTTCCACTCTTGTGATCTACCAATACAACTCAACCAAACACCGTTCATGCATCATGCATTGATTTAATCTTACCAAGAATATCTCTTTAAAGTAATAAATTGTGTGGTTAAGTCCGTTTCACTTCTCTCTGGTTTTACTATTGCAGAGCGATGTCAGTGAATTTAACAGACGTCGCATGGGTAATCGATATGGGTGCCGTTTACAGCTTTGCTTTCCAAACACATTCACGGTGTGGATTGGCGCGATTTTTTTTTCTTAGACAGAAATTTTATACTCGATCAACTTTTCTCACGAGCTTTCAGAGGGCTGATTCTAGGAGAGATCGAACAAATACATTTATTTTCAATCAATTTTCGGAGTTGTTGTCACGAGTTACGTACATACCACTTAATAGTTCCAAAGAACTCATTTTCCTCTAATGTCGCACTCGTTAGAAAAATAGTAGGCATGTTGCGCCTGTCAGTCTGCTTATGGTGGCTGCCGTTCTATCCGACTTTGTGTTCACCCTACGAAAGGCGTAAGACTAGAGTTTTATAATTTGCTTCAAACCAATAACACAACAGTGGGTAGTATGCATGCAGCAAACCTTGCATACTGGAAAGAATAAAACAATATTTCATTGGTCGAGTTTCATTGCGTAAGGCTCTGAACCCCTCTGAGGCGAACTTGCTGTTCGGCCCTATGTATACACACCTTCATCCAGCTTTAGAGTTAACATGGCATTTCTCGCACGCCCCTCGAGAAGAGCGCCAACCGTGCCTTGCGCTCCAACCCTTCCATTGGCCACGTTTTTGCCCTTTCAGAAGCGTCAATGGCTGCGTGTTAGCATTTTTAAAGATGATAGTCTTTCTTGGGCTACTTAAGCGCCGAAATTTTATTATATCCGTATGTCTGTCTGTCTGTCGGTCTGTAACTCGATTCAGCCACCCGGCCAAACTGAAACGAAAGCTACGCAATAGTCTTATATACTCATAGCTAAATCTTAGCGACTAAGTCCGGTGCCAGTTTTTATACCGGTCTACATTGCAGAACAAGTCATTGCACAAATATAAATCAGCAGGTCAATACATAAGTGATATTTTCATTGTTTGTTTATTAAAACATCATGCAAGCTTGGTTTTTGCGCTAGCAAATGAAATACCACGTCAACAGCAAAAAAACGTCGCCTGCTGTTGCCAGCATTACCTTCTGGCTGCATTTAAGAAATCAAAACAATATAGCAACGAAAATGTCCACTAGATTGGATCCACGTTCCACCTGGAAAGCTCCTGGAGTAGGGCAACGTGGTTTTATAAACGCTGTAGTAGGGTGCCTGAATTTAAGGGAAGGTAATTTAAAGGTAATTTAAGGGAAGGTAATATTTTACTTAACAATTGTGATCCTACTTTGGTATATGTAGAATGCCGTTTGGACTTCCCCTCGTCAATTCTAGTTTTCGAATGATAGATATTACTAAAAATCTAGAGTCATCGCCACTTCCGAAAAACCTGGTGAGAGCGAAGCATTCAGTGCAATATTGTATTCATATTCCCTGGCCGTCCCTAAAGAAGCGCATTTAGGCTATACTTATTCAATTGGCATAAGCGTTTTCTTGTAAAGTAATGTCAAGACACTTTTTAAAATGAACGACATATCTATGTGCCCACACAGGGATGCCATTTCGTTTAAATAATGCTGTAGGTACTCGGAATCACTTTCATTATCTATAGTCCTGTCAATTACAAAGTTATTCGGGAATATTTTGAACAAAGATTTCAGGCCGATAGTTATATTACATATATACAGCAACAAAAGATGGCCCACAACTGAGTCCTAAAGGAATTCCCGAGGTCACGTGAAGATATCCCGAAGAAATTCTGTTGAGAACAACCGACCGCTGTCCTAGACGGATACTGGGTTATCCATGCAATAAACGATTCATTCAGTTATTGCCCCGCGATGTAAATGGCACAAAAAGGCCAAACGGAACAATGTCGAATGCTTTGTTTGCAGTCCAAGAAAATACAGTCAACAATTTTATACTTATTAACTACTAAAGCCAAATCATGCGTAAACTCAACAAGCTGCGTTGAGCTAGAAAAACCCGAATCCGTGTTGGCTAGAAGGCTGGACATTATGTGTAACTGATTGTGCCATATCCGAAGTGTAGCCGAGCTCACCTTCAAACACTGCAACTAAATTGAAATCCACGCTTCGTCATTGACAAGGCTCTTTTGTTATCGCAAATTTAAAATAACTCTTCTTTTCAAATAGGCAGTCGTAAAATCTGATGAAGAATAACTGCAGGGCATGAAGTTGAGCCTAAAAATGCACGAGCTTAGTCTGGTATATTTTTAGTACGAAGAACATTATAAACGTCGTTTTTTGCAGCAATATTGTAAGTAGAATTGCTGCAACATGCGCTTTTGCGCGCCCTTACATTTTTTTGGTGGAGAGTCTTTGATACGGCGCCAATTTCAGTTCCTACGTGGTGGGCGCTTTCTCGACGGCCTGATAGGTCAGTTAGATTTGGTGAACCACGGCCATCTCGAGTCGGATTTCTATGCGAGGTCAATGTCTCCAATACACTCTATATCTTCAGTGGGCTAATTGCCTCGAGCTGATGCGTCGACGAGGCCAGAGATCGAGGCGTAGTACCGCTATGGCTGCCAAGGCTTAGCTCACTATTGGTGTGGGAAATTCTTCTTGTGGCTAGAAATGGCATTTCGATAGCCTAAAAGGTTAGCTAGTAGTGTCCAGTGGGTCCTTGCACATTGTGAGTTCACCTAATACCACGCATGGCTGCATGACGAACGAAGGTCGTTTATTTGAAGCGTATAAACACCGAGTGGATGAACAACGTGTTTCATTGGTCAGCTCCCTAACGGCTTTTTCCTCCCGGAGAGAAAAAACCAACGTACACCGTATGGTCGGCTGTACACCGCATACCGAAAGAATGCTGGGTAACCTGTGACTTTACGGCAGTTGACCTCCTCCTGAGCCACGGTTGCCAAACATTCTGCGGCCGTTCGTTAGCCGTTATTTGGCTGAAGGCTGCTAACCGAATAAAAATCGTACACCTTAGGGCCGTATGTCGCCCGGTCTTCTTTATAACGCCAGTTGCCCGATGAGAACGAATATTCTGCGTCTGGACGCGCTGTTCGCCGTAGAAAGAGCGAATGCACGGCAGCCACACTCCGGCCGGTATCCTTCCGAACACCAACTGCCACAGCAATACGATATTCTGCGGCCGGTCGCTTGCCGTGCTTCGGCTGAATGCCGCTTTCCGAAAGAAAAATGAATGCTGTAAGCCCGTACGTCGGCCGTTTTTTTTTCTGAACATTGGCCACCGAAAGTAAACTGAATGCCTCTCATCCGGGTGCTTGCCGTTGTGTGTCTGAACGTGGGCGGCCGGAGAAATATGAAAGGGTTGATGGCCAAACAATTTCACCATCGTCCCGTAGGGGAACCCTGAGTAGTATGCGAAGCAGCCATGGGGTCGACTCAAGCTCCCATTAGTTTTCAGTTCGATCGCAGCGTTGCGAGAGGAGAATGAGGAAAGCGGAGTGCGCGCGCGCGTCATTTATACCGCGGAGCTACAGTGGCGCCCACAGCGGAGTATGCAGCAGCTACCGTCGCGTCTCTAACCCTAAGCTGCTTCGCATTATCACGCGCGGAGCCGCAGGTGTGCCGTTGGTTGCGCAATCCCGGAAAGGAGAGGAGCTTTAGAGACGAGAAGAGGAATGCCGGAAAGGAGAGGAGCGTCGGAGAGGAGAAAAGGAATGCCTTGCATACTTCTCAGGGTTCCTCTACAAGAAGATGACGAGGGTGGTTGAACGCGAACCTATCTCATGATACATTCTTTGGTTGGCCAATCCATAGGGGCATCCTGCCACAGTCATCATCAGCGGTGCCTGGCCAGGCATGCGCAGTGGGGGGTGCGGACGCCGCCAACGGCGCCCACACAACGGCAGAGGGAACAGGCTCGACCATAACCTGCTTCGCTGCTAAAATTGGCTGTTCAATGTACGATCAGCGGCTGCGAGAACCTGTACGCTGGGCGGACTTGCCAGAAAACGGCCATAGACGGGCCAGACTTGAGACAGTTTCTGCGCTGCCTGCGTATCTGCCAGCCGGGTACCTGCCATTGCGTGTGTGAACGCGGGCGCCTGGAGAAATACCGAAGTGCTGGTGGCCCAATTTTGGCTATTCAACATACGATCAGTGGCTACCAGAACCTATATGCAGGCAGTACATGCTAGAAAGCGGCCATAGACGGGCCGGACCTGGGACGCACTTCTTGTGCTGCCTAGGATAGCTTCCTTGTAAACCGAGCACGAGCGTACGCAGCGCAAAACGGCGTGCCACATTCGCGGTCAAGTCACATTCCTACACAGTTTCTCGAGAGTTGTCTTCCCTGGTAAATGATCGGAAGTAGTAGAACAATGTAATAGATCAAGAACGGTTTACGCTGTTTTGAGAGCGACAGCCCGAAATGGTGCACCCATGTTTTCGCCAACGGGGGATGTAGCGGTAAAGCGAGCCGCACTACCCCAGAAGGTAGGAGTCAAAATCGCTGTCGCTTGCGGTGTCAGGGGAAGCTTGAACAGCGAATTTGTCCATCACCTTGTGTTTTTGTGCCGTTCAAAGACCTCCTTGCTCCCCATTGTAGCCAAACAGGTGTCCTTGGTCAGGGTTGGCAGGTCTGGCCCTTTGCCAGCAATCTGGCGACGTTTCGACATCGGTGGCGAAGGATATCGCTGTACCTTGTCGAAATATATCTCTGGAGCCTTGGCTAACTACTTGCTCCTCTAAGAATTGGTGATTTTATATATATTTGGGCCTTTATGGTGCCCCACTATTCCAAAAGCGGCTTTATATGACCTTTCAGTGCATTTGAACCTTTGAGAGGACGTAAACAAACAAAAGAGACCAAACTTTTATGGAGATGATGGTTATCTAGCAAAGTCTAGAACAGGTCCGAACAAATCAGTCGCTCAAGCACACCACCGCACAGCGCTACGTACCGGCCCAAATCAAAATTTTCGTGCTCTTTTTAAAAACGGCACCCGATGTCGTACGAATGGCCTCACAGCCTTCAAGCAACCCCACTGGTTTAATGTGCAATGCGCAGTTGGGTTGTTGGGGGTGTTTGATATGTCGGGAACAGTTGTGGAAGTATGTATCACGATGTATACTGGGCACAGAAAAGAAACAAGACAGCGAAAGAGCATAAGTATGGTCTGAAGCAAACGCCCATTCCAAGTTATTTATATTATTGGAATGTTTCACGTAAACCTTGCTGTACAGTAGTGGACCGCTGTCACTTTCCCGCACCAGAGCAAACGAATAAAATGTGTGATACTGTTTTTAACTTCACGTAGTTTCTGAATTTTTTCTGTGAAAGTAATCATAAACTAGTTATTACCACCGCCGGTCGGAAAGTGGCGATTATTGTGGCTACTGTAGGCAATTTCCGGGTGTCTTTGTCTCCTGAGCAGCTGACAACCCGGTCCGTGGTTTCCTGCACAGCTGTAACTAGTGCTCCTTCCTCGGACTTAATCTCCACCTGCGTAGCAGCTGCAGCGTGGGAACGCGCAACTG